>NC_041231.1:42427696-42479328 GCF_002837175.3 Physeter macrocephalus | reverse complement strand
CACACACACACACACACACACACCACCACCGTGCACACACACACACACCACCACCACCGCGCGCACACACACACACACACACACACCACCACCACACACACACACACACACACCACCACCGCGCACACGCACACACACACACACCACCACCGCGCGCGCGCACACACACACACACACACCACACACACACCACACACACACACACACACACACACACACACACACACAGCCAGGTCTCCAAGGCCACTGGCAGCCCATATAATCTCTGAACTTGGCTACACTAATGCATTAATGGAAAAGCCTGAGACTCCAGGAGCCAAGATGCTCCCAGGTGTATCTAACAAGCATCTTCTGGCGTCACTGGGAACCCCAGAGACCGACTCTGATGGTAGGATGTCAGGCCATGGGGCCAGTAAACCTGAATGCCCAGCCCCTTGCATGGAGCCTATGCTGTGAGAGGGTCAGTTGCGACCCAATGGCTGCACAGGTCAGTCCTGAGCCCACACCAGGAACTATCGAATGGGACTTGTGCTTCTGGTCGCCAGGCTGTCCTGGGGTTCCTGAGAGTGTCCTCAGTGGTGACAGAACAGGAGCCTTTCTGTCCCTCCCTGAACCCTTACATGAAACCAAGTTTCTGGTGATAGGTCTTGAGTCCTGGAGGCTATAGGCTCTTGGAGGAGAGGACTGTCACCTTGAGAAGCCATCCTCCACGTATGTTTGGTCATCTTCCAGGTGTACATAGCAACCCTCCAGGTGTGTATAGCTGTCCTCAGGGTATACTACATAGTTGTCCTCCAGGCCTCATGGAACTAATTCCTGGCCATACACTTTTCTTTCTTGGGGACCAGTGACTGTGATGGTGATTCCCAGACTGCCACTCCCTGAGGTCAGGCGCAGACTTGGATGGTCTCCAAGCCCAAGGCTGTGCCCAGTTAAGAGCTCGGTTAAGCAGGCTGAAGATCTCACTCAGGGCTCCTATAGGCCGGAGACATTTGAGAAAGGAGTGGGTGGTAGGGGTCAGGGGATTATTCCTGACAATATTTTCTCCTCTGACCCCACTGCCAGGAGAAGGCACCCAGCCTGGCCTTCTGGAATTGTGGGGGTAGGTGATCCCAAGCTGGATAGCAAACCCCCCCACCCTGCAAATTGCTCCAGCCCAGGCTCAGCCTCCTCCACCTACCCCCTCCGGCCACCTCCCAAATCCCCAATCCCAGCAGCAAACCTCGGTGTTTGCCTGTTGCCATGGCAATGGGATGCACCTTTTTTGTTACCATGGCAACCAGCCAGGGGTTTTTAAAATTCAGTTGAGGTAATTTCCACCCCTGAATCCTCATCCTCAGACACCTCATTCTTCTCTTTTCTTCTCTGAGTCTTAGAAGGGAGGGGGGCCCACAGCCACCAGTCAGAGGTGGAAGGTCAGAGGGGCTGGTGGGAAGACTTGGGCCCCATTCCTCCCTGATTCCTCCACGCAGACTAGACCCCAGAGAATAGGGCAGCCTCTTCCCCATTCCCTGTCCAGATCCAGGTCCACGGTGGGAATATGAGGGCTTTGCATGGCTGGGCAGGCAGAGGCCAGCACACCTGGGAGGCCTGATTGAGGGTACAGCCTGTATGGCTATGCAGGAGCAGGGAGAGTCAGCAGGGACCTTCCCAGACCTCCCTGCTGTGTCTCCAGGGCTCATGTGAGGATCTCAAGGCACCAGGGCCCAGACCCCAGGACCATAGGGGACAGATGTTGTTTATGCTGTGTCCTGGTGCTAAGGAGCTTAGCTTAGGGGAACCCCGTGCTGGCCAGATTTGGGCAGAGGGCATCTGAGAAGGATGGAAGGAGAGGGATGCAGACACTGTCCAGTACCTCCCCCTCCCCGTCCCCACTAGTGTCCTCTTTCCCCAGGAACCCACTTCATTAGTCTGGTCATTGTAAATTCATGAGGCCCAGCATCCCCTCCCTGCCCCGGCCTGCCTCCTGCCTGGGAGAAGAGGAGTCAACAGCCCAGGACAGACAGGTGGATGCCCCCCTGATCAGAGTAGACTGGGTATAGGGGATGATGGGACCCCAAGCCCCACGCACTGCCCCATCATGACTCATGTGCATGTAATTTCTTCATTCTTTGACTTGTCTCTGTAGCAGGTTTGTGCCCCACAGGCAGAGCTTCCCCCAAAGAAGAGGTTTTGAGGAAGGAGAAGCTGGGGAGAGTCCTGCAGCAAAGGCACCCTCCCCACCTCCCCTGTTCTCTCCCTATTCCTGTTCTCCTACTCCATCAGTCAGTTGGGTAGAGGGGCCCTTCTCCCCCAGGATGGATGTGGAGTGCCAAAGCCAAACACTGCAGGGCCAGCAGCTGGGTGCCAAGGCCAAAGGGAAGTCACTTCCAGCTTACCTGTCCCTTGAGCTCAAGGGCTGAGACCCTATAGCAACAGCCCTTCTGAGGCCATAGATGGGCAGTCCAACCTTGGGAGACTACAGAGAACCCCCCCAGGTTGAGGCTCACGCTGCCTGAGGGCCTGCTCCCTCGTGTTCCTCCCTCACCCCAGACAGGGAAAGTTTGTTTGGGTTAGCATTGCCCTTCCCAATCTCCTCTATTAAATAGTAGCCCCAGCCCCAGGGTCCGTGCCACCTGTGGGTGGGGGGTCAGTCATGCCCTTCCCACCAAGGACCCACAAGACCCTACAGAGTCCACAAGCGCCTGAACACCTGGGTCTGTGGCCCCGCATGTGCAGGATAATAAAGTCTGTGTTTGACACTTTTCATGACTTACTATTCCCACCAGCCCTGTCGGCTCCATTGGCCCAGACAAAGCCACAGGGTTCTCCATAGCAAGTATGGTTAACTCTTTTCTGTTCTCCTGTCAGCTGATGGGAGAGCGGGGGGAGGAGGGGTTAAACCAGAGACTTCTGGGAAGGAGGTGATGGGGCAGGGGTTGGGGAGGAAGAGGATAGAGGAGTGTTGTGGCCACCCTACCCCGACCTGCCCACTTTTCTTTCAGTCTCTTCTCCTTCCAGGCTCCCAGACCAGGGAAGCCCCAGGCTAGGCTGGGGAGGAGGGAACCCAGCCCAAGCCCTAGGTGAGAGTGGTGATGTCACAGGTGGGGCACCCTGCTCCACGCTCAGCTGGTGGACACCTGCAGTCTCTCTGCTTATCACCAAGGCACCTCCTCTTTACAGCCTGTGACCCCCTCCCAAGGTATGGGACCCAGAGAAGGCTAGACCCCTCTCTCTCCCGGCCATCTGTGGCTCCTAGGCTTCTGAAGAGCTTCCTAGTATTAGGGAACTGATATTGAACCACACTACAGCTCCGTCAGGGCCTCCACACTTGAGAGCCTGCAGCTGAAATACTGAGGGGCAGTGCTGCCCGAGGTTTCTCTTGTGAACAGCAGGCGTCCAGCGAGCCACACTCAGTGCGAGCTGCTGATGGGGGCTTGGCATCAGCTAAGGGACTGTCCAGCTGGGCAGACCCTCCAAGCAGGCCTGCTGGCCCTGGCAGGCTTGTGCAGCACTGGAGCCCCCATCCGGAGTCAGAGGAGGGGTGCAGGTGAGAGGGGGAACAGCAGGGCAGGGCAGGATGGGTGTCCGTGGCATGGGAATAGAGACCACCCCATCCTGGGACACCTGATAGCCTAGTTTCTGGGCACCTTCTCTAGGGTCAGAGACAGCACCGTCTCCCCCACATCCTGTGTACTCACTCAGGCAGGGAGCAGGCCTCACACTCCATGGGTGGTATCCCTGGACCATCCCGATGCCTGAATATGAAGAGACCCCCAATTGCCCTGCCTCAGTGGAAAGGGGTCCCTGGAACTTTAGAACCAGGAATTGGGACCTAGAAGCCTGACTCCCCAGGGGGCATTTAAAAGAGAAGCTGAGGAAATGCCAGCAACTATTTATAGCCTGTGGGATATGCCAGCCCCAACCCAGGATGCATGCCCTCGTTCTCCTGCCAGCCACCTGCCAGCCATGGGGTAAGCATCCCTGAACTAGAGCAGGAGACTCCAAAGGTTCAGAGAGAGCAGACCTATCTGAAATCCCACAGCTCACGATCTGCACAGCCCTGGGAGCTGGACGGTGAGGACGGGGGAAATGCCTAACTCAGGGCACAGCGTGGCTGGGGAGGGGCCCTGGGATGGGAGCATATACTCGGAGGCCAGGGCAGGGCTCTCAGCCCAGGCCAGGCTGCGCATGCCTGGTCAACAGCAAAGGGTGGCTGAATAGGCCTCCTCTGTGGGGAGTGGAGTCCAGTTCCCTCTGCGTGGAGCTAAGTCTGTCTGGCTATCTATAGGGGTGGTTGCTAAGAAGTGGAGGATATGAATTGTCCTGTCAGCTGCTTAGGTGACCCAGCCACAGGGGCAGGGAGCAGATCAGAGCTGGAAGTATGGGGGGCACTGGGTGTCATGGAGGCTGGTCCCCACTGCTGGCTGAGCAAGCTGGAGATTAGAAGCTTAGGAAGCCCTCCCTACCCACCCGCCTTCCTGTAGGGGCTCCATGGAGCCCCTACAGGAAGCACCCCTGAGACCCAACTTCCCAGCCCACCTGGTCTCCTGATGCTCTGACAGCCCATTCATCTTAGGATTCTGTGGGGCCCAGGAGTATGGCTCCTATATCCTCAGTCCCAGCCCTGTCCTCCAAGAAGAGTCTGAGCTCTGGGCAGGCAGAAACCATACTAATGCTAATGCTCATCCACCCTGCCACACTGGGGCCTGGGAGAGAGAGGGGCACATGGAGTTGTTGTGTGTGTGAGGCAATGAATGATTTTGCCTTAAAGCGTTGGAAATGTACCTGTGCTTTGTGGTCCATCGGTTGACTGAGATGTTACCCACTGCTTCCAGGACCTGGGGACCAAGTGTGACTGAGACAGATGTGGTCTTCTTCCTCCCAGAGCTCACAGTCCCATGCGTAAGGAGGACAAAGCCGGTCCAGTGGTTGGACCTGTGATAAGGGATGCAGGACACATGGGATCCCAAGGAGGAGGGACTAGGCTATCTTCTTTGAGGAGAGGTCCCCGGGCTGAGCTGGCTGGGTCCCAGGGCCTCCAAACTGCAGGCCAGAGGAAGAGGCACATCAGGACCCGGGAAGAACCCCTCAGAGCTGGAGCTGTCTCGACTGGCTTTCTCTGAGAGAGGTCTCGGGAGAGGGTGTTGAGAGGGGAGATCAGAGGGGAGTTCAGGGGGCACCTCTTCTTCATAATGGATAACCTGGGGATGTGAAGACGGGATGAGGCAGTGGCAGGGCATCCGGTCACTGCCTGTCACTGACTTGAAGGACAGGCCAACTCAGATCTCCCGGGCAGCTGGCTCCACTGATCTGACTAGAGACTGAAAACCCAACCAGGAAGTGACCAGGGACATTCTGGCCAGGAACACTGGGGAGCAGACTGGTGTGGGGGGGTTACTTGTCCCCTTGGCCTTATCTGGACTCAGCTGTCTTCCTTCCCAGCAGGCACCCCATTCCCAGGGACGGGTTTGCCTCCCCCAGGGCCTGCCAGGGTGACCCCTGAGGCACTAGCTAGGCATACACCTGCCCCACCTCCCAGGGACACCGGGATCAGTTCCCCCACATCTGGACAGGTGAAGCCCATTTTTCACCAGCCGCCAGAATGGAGCCAGGAGCCAGCCTCCTTCCTGGGAAACCATCTGCCCAGCTCAGGTTGCCTGAAATGGGCACCAACATCTGAACAAACAGCCCTGAGTGGGGTGGGGCTGAAGGGTGGTGGTGGTGGGGAGGCAGTGCCCCCAGCCCTGCTCTGGAGCTCACAAGAGTCCCACAGCTGCCTTTGTCCCAGTCCTGCTTGATGACCACATGGACCTCCCACCCCTCAGCCCCACGGCTACCCACTGCCTGCCCATGTTCAGCCAGGCTGAAGCTCTCCCTGGCCCTCCCAGACAGCCTGTCTTCTCTTCCTGGTACACGCAGGGCCTCCGCCCATGGCCCTCCATTCCCTGCCACCATCCATGCCAGTCGAGCTGGGCTGTCCTCCCCAGTGTCCACCACTGTCCCGATGCCAAGAACAGGCTGGCACACAGTGGGTGATCAGTAAGTATTGCTGCCCGTGGTCATGACTGTGGGGTAAGTGGTCCCAGGGTTAATGCCTGACCAGTTTGGACCAGCTGTTCTTCCTGATCCTCCAGCTCACGTGGCTTGATCAGGCACTGAAGGCGTGACCCAGATGCAGAGCTGGGCTGGGCTGGGCTGGGCCCCCGGGTGGGAGCTGCCCATGTGAGGCCCACACTCGGTCCAGCTGTCCCTGGCCCTGCCTACTTGGCATGGCTCCTCCCCCATGCCCCTCTTATCTGGCATTGGCCTTGGTGGGCGGAGCCCTGTGACCTGGGAGAAGCAGGCTCTCTGGGCCTCGGAGCTCTCACCTGAGAAATGGGGATGATAGTGCCCCATCTACGGGGTGTGGGGCTGCTGCAGACATAGGATCTGGGCACTCTGTGCCTGGCACCCCTCAGAAGGCTTCAGCCCCTCCACTTCCCCTGCTACCTAGGGGTGGGGGCAGGGGGCACATCAACCTTCATGCATCTTTCCCGTGATGGACTGTCAGTACTCTCTGTCTCCTGATGGGGGACTTCCAGATAGTGCAGGGGCAGGGGCTGTGGGGTCCTGCGTGCCTGTAGGATTACACACGGGGCTCCCCTGGGACCCGAGGGTACGCAGGGGTCCCTAACCGGCCTGACTGTATCCTTGCTATGACATCTTGGGCCGGGGGGAGGGTGACCCTCCCTCTGGGTAAAGCAGTAAGTGCATCCCCCAAGGTTCATTTTCCATTTCCTGTAGGTCTGATCTCAACCTGACAGGCATCCCCTCTCACCTCGCAATCACCATGCCTCCCACCCCTCCCCCTGCCCCTGTTCTATTACCCACCCCTTCCCCCTACCTAATCGGGATGCGGCCCCACCCCCCCAGAGTGGCTTCCTCTCTCTGCGTGGTCTCATTCCCACCGCCGCCGAGGGGAGAGGCCAGCACCCCGGCCGCCTGCCTCCCTGCAGTCCCTGTCCTCTCCCCTCTGCCCTTCAGGAAGCCCCCACCCCATCCTGAAATACCCCCACCCTTTTGGATCCCCCTCCCCAACCTGGGATTCGGTGTCCTGGGGCGCCCACCCCCCAGCAAACTTGGCTCCTTTCAGCTCCCCTCCCGCTCGGGCAGAGGCAGGGCGTTCAAGTCCATTTAATCTTGGCAGAATGCAATTTCCTGCTTCAGGGAGCTGGCGGGTTTAGGAGGCTTAATGAAGGGGGAGGGGGGAGACGGGGAAGAAGAGAAGCTGAGTGGGGCTGGGAGATGGAGACAAGAGTCCCTGAGAGGGTGGTCCAGGAAGCTCAGGGATGTGTATGTGTCTGGGGGTTGCCTGGGGGTCTTTGGGATCACACAGGGGTCAGCTCTTCAGCTTCAGGCTACCGTTCGTACGTAGGTCAGGGGTTCCTCCGCAAACCTCTACACCCCCAGCTATGAAGGGTGGAAATGGGGGAGGGGGAGGGGCCTCAAAGTGGCCCACAGTGAGTGTGTGGGGGGCGGGCACGGATCCGCACGGCCAAGTGGTGTGGGTGCGGGTCCAAGCGTGCAGATGGGGGAGGGGGTCCTGGGGAAAATGTGCAGCTGGGGCATCCTGGTTAGACTGTACACTCTGGGTGGGTCCTGGGGAAAGTGTGCAGCTGGCAGGTCTCAGACCCCCAGGTGGGGAAGTGGGCAGCCGGGCTGGAATTTCAGCCCCGAATGGGATGCTTATCTGGATACTGCCACCTAGGAGGCAGAAAAGATAAGGGACAAAGGGACCTCTGAGCTGCCGGAAGCCCCACACCTGGTGGGGGCCCGGCAGCCAAAAGCCTTGTCTGACACCCAGAACACAGGCAACCCCTGGGGGAGACTGAGGCTGGGCGTCTGTCTTCCTGAGATTCCTGCCCTGCAACCCCACTGGGCCCCCTCTCTCCACACTTCCCCGTCTCTTGTTGGACCTGGTTCAGCACATTTACTTCCTGGAAAAGCCCTTGGAGGAGCCACAACCCATCAGACCCCGTCCCTGGAATCCCCAGGCAGGGCTGGCAGAGCGGTGGTCAGGGACTGGCGCCCACAGGAATCAGGCAAGGGGGCAGGGTAGAGGGTCTTTACAGGGAAAAGCAGGCAGCCTGGAACCCTCCAGGAGCGGCGCCCTGGATAGGGAAGCTCAGCTAAGCTTGGGGCCCCCGAGGAGGGGACAAAGCAAGGAGGGTGGAGAGGGTTTAAGGGCTCTGGAAGGCAGTCTGAGCCCACTCTGCTGGGAATTCTCATTTATGGAGACCTGGGAGGAAGGCCGATGGACACCATGAAGGGCTGAAGCCCTCAGCCCCTTGGCATTCTGGGCAAGGCACTCTTCCTCTGGGCTTCAGTTTCACCATTTGTGAACAAGAGTACCAGGACAGGAGTAGTCCAGACCTCCTTGGAAACAGGTGGACCCTGCCCCAGCCCAAGCGACATCTGGGTGCGTGCATGAATGGCAGTCAGGTGTATAGAGATGGATACTAGGAAGCTGAGGAGTGTGGAAGGTATGATAGGGACACAACCTACGGCCTTGTGCCCTCCTGGAAATCTCAAAACCTCCCAGCTGCCCATCCCTAATGAAAGCAGCATCTTCTCCAGAGGAGGCATCCTAGTTCTCTGGGGAGGATAACTCTCAATCTACCAACAGACTATGCTCAGGGGAAGAAAGGTCTGCAGGCCGGGAGTCAACAGGAGCCCCCAGGGCTTCCCTGGTGGCAGAGTGGTTGAGAATCCACCTGCCAATGCAGGGGACACGGGTTCGAGCCCTGGTCCAGGAAGATCCCACATGCCACTGAGTGACTAAGCCCGTGCACCACAACTACTGAGCCTGCGCTCTAGAGCCCGCAAGCCACAACTACTGAGCCCACGTGCCACAACTACTGAAACCCACACGCCTAGAGCCTGTGCTCCACAACAAGAGAAGACACCACAGTGAGAAGCCCGTGCACTGCAACGAAGAGTAGCCCCTGCTCGCCGCAACTCGAGAAAGCCCACGCGCAGCAACGAAGACCTAACGCAGCCAAAATATAATTAATTAATTAATTAATTTAAAAAAAAAAATAGGAGCCCCCAAGCCCAGCTCCTTGTGAAGGGTTGACCTGGTTCCTTGCACCTCTGCCTCCCCTTCTGACTAGCTCACCAGCTGTCTGGGCCACCTGCTGTCCCCTCACTGGGCCTTTTCCTCTGACTGACACCTCCCCAAGGACTGTTCCGGGGTCCACATCTGCCCTCACTCTGCCTCTGCTGAGCTCAGCTCGGTCCCTCTTGGCTCTTGTGTCAGTCAAAATGGAACTCCTGTGCCACTTCTCCTACCCCCTACCCCTGGCCCTGGCCCCTGCCCCTGCCCCATGCACACCTCTAGTAGACTCTGACACTGAGTCCCGCTCAAGACAGCCCCATCATCTGGCCTCTAGGACACACCTTGACAGGTTATGCCTCCAGGCTCTTGCCCAAGTTGTTCCTTCAACCTTCAAGCTGGTAGATCTCTGAGTGGTTATTTAAGACCCAGTGACAGTGTCACCTCCTCTATCCAGCCTTCCCTGAGTCACCCTCCTAGCCCTGAGTACACACACTTGCTAGGGTACCCCCTGGCTGACCTAGGAACTGATCTGGGGCCTCATCACCTTGCCAACTCCAATAGCTCCAGGCTCATAAATGTTGGGAGGAACTGTGGGTTGGACATTGGGGTCAGACCCAGAGTGGGGCTGGCCGATATAAGGAGGGAAGCAGGTGTGTGGCCTGCGAGTCCCAGGTGGCCTGCTTTGCTAGCACCACATTCCCATGACAACTTGCTTGCTGGCCTCTCCCAGGGAGGACAGTAAGGTTGTCTTTACTGGTGGAGGCTCCAGTGGGGACAATCCTGTGTGCTGCCCTACAGATCCTGGATGCCTGAGGAGCTGAGGCAGTGGCTGGATATGGGGGTCAAGGCTGTCCCATCCTGAGTGGACCCTTCTGCTAGATGAGAAGGGTGCCTACTTTCTCCTGGGGCCCCAGCCTGTGGCAGAGCAATTCAGGTAAGCCCTCATGCCCCTGGGTTTCTCTGTCATCCACTGGGGAGAAACAATGAGTCATAACAAAGATGACATGGGCAGAGTGTGCCCTATATACCAGATGCTGCTCCCAGCAATCTGCTCTTAGTGGCTTATTTCATCCTCCCAGCACCCTGAGATGAGGGACTTGCTCTCATTTTACAGATGAGGAAACTGGTCTCCAGAGAATAAGCAAATGAGTGCACATGGGCCATGGGTGGGTAAGACCCTCAGGACGCTAGGCTTGGAGTCAGAGGGTCCTTGGTGGGGCCAGTGGGGACCTTCCCACACATGTGTGCACTCATACTGCAGCCCCAGCCTTGCTGGCCCTGATGTTTGGGTAGGTAGAGTGAGGCACAGTGAGATCAAAGAGCTCAGTGGCCCTGCCTGCATCTGTCCATGTTCCCATGTCCACAGGCGCTCTAGTGGCTGCTTAGAGAGCAAGGTCGGACTGCAGGGCTTCTGTCACTGCCCAGGCTGCACACTGGTCTCCACAATTCTGTGGGACTCATGCTTCTCTAGGCCATCTGCCAGCCCTCATGGGGCCTCTCCAAGGTGTAGGGTCCAGGGTGGGCCTGGGCCCTGCAGGGACTTGATCCCCCAAACTCTGTGCTATTAAGGTCTTCTGAGGTGACTCCTTTCCCTCAGCCCCAGGCCTATAAGCTTAGCCTACTACTCCTTGGAGACAATTTTGTTAAAATTTCAGGCCACACTGGGGTGGCGAATCAGCATGGGGGGTGGGATCGAAGGCTTACTCACCCAGTAAGCAGGGGCGCAGTGGCAGTCTGGCCCATTTTGCCCAACCTCCCAGAACCAGCTCTGCACCCTTAGCTCAGAGGAGACTCCACCAGGCCCTCTGAAGTTCACGGTCCAGAATGAGTGTGAGATGTGTGGAGATGTCAGCCTCTGTGGCCTAGAGATTGGCACAGGGCTGGGCACACATGATGTCTGCAGAATGAATGAATAAATGACATTTGACCAAGACACAGGTAGAGAGGTTCTTTCCTAGAAGCTCAGAGGACAGAGACTAGCTGGGCAATCGGGAGGCTTCTGGGGAGAGACAACATTGGAATCAGGCCAGAAGGACCAGGAGAACCTCCCTGGGGAGATGGGAAAGACATTCCTGGTGGGAAAACAGCCTGGGCAAGGGCTTGAGAGCAACGTGGTACTAGGTGTGATGGGGCAGCGGCCCTCCAGGAACCTTGGAGTGACCCGAGGAGCCTCCTGGCTAGGGCTTAGGGACCTGGCTTCCAGGCACTGAGGTTTGCCTGGGAGACCCCTCCCCGTAGAGACCCCTCTGACTGACTGAGCAGCGCAGGCAAACTGGGCTCTGCTGCTTCTGACTCAGACTTTCCATGGGACCCTCTCAGGGCCCTCATTCTCCCCATTTGCCAAGTGGCACGTTTGTCTGAGGTCTGGCCTGGTAGGGGGCGAGGGGTCGCTGGCATGGGACTCTGTGGAGATCTCGTCCGGCGGCCCCGTGGGAAGAGCAGATGGGTAGGAGTGAGTTTTCCAGAGCCCAGGACTCACAGGGCGTGCAGTCTTATCTGATGAGGAAGGGGGTTAGGGGTTGTGCCTTTGATCAACAAGTGACAGAGGGAACGGGAACTGACCCTGCCTGGACAGCTGGAAGCCCCAAGGTATCCTCCACAACAAGCCCCATTGTGAGGAAACACCCAGTCCAGGGCAGCAGATGAGGAGGGGCATTGCTTGGGGGAATTCAACACAGAATTACCCCCAAACTCTGGCTGGGGTGGGGGGGTGGGGCTCTCATGCTTTGTGTCCCCACCCCGAACTCAGCCCTTACCTCCTCCTCTAGGAAGCTTTCCCCAACTGAAGGCCCCAGGATGATGGAGGCCTGGACTGGACCACCTTGTGTCCCCAAGACCGCAGAGCCTGAGACATAAGCAAGCCAACACCCAGTACTGGGTCCCCCCTCTGGGTGACTAAACCTGCAGCAAGGGACACCATGTTAACCAGAGGCTGGGCCCCAGAAGCCCTGCCTGGCCCCTTCCTGGGGAATGGGGCCCCATAGCCTAGCCTGGGCCCAGCCAGACCCTGGCTGGGAAATATGGGCTTCCTGAGGCTCGGTGTTGACTCAGGGCTTTGAGTTGCTGCCCAAGATGCCATATTTGGGCCACCCCAAGGGTAAGATTCCTCTCAGGCTGGGGTACAGATATTCTTGGCTGGGAGGTGCTGATTGTTGGGGCTACTCAGCTGGTGGGGAAGCTGCAGTGAGTCCAGAGTGGTGGGCGCCCCGGGCAGGGGCTGGGTGCACAGAGAGAAGAGTGAGGAGAAGGTGGCCTCGCGGTGGAGGGTGGTGTGGGAGGGCTGCAGTGAGGAGTGGGGTGGAAAGAAGTTGGGGCAACTTGGGCTAGAGGACAGGAAAAGGGGTACACCACGAGAGGACAAGGGGCGGGGGCATGCTGGAGGCCGCAGTTTCCCCTCAGGGATTGTGAGGAGACCAGAAACTGGGGAGGGGGGACGGCAATGGCCTCCTTTTGAGGAGGTAGTGCCCCTCTGTGCCCCTGACCAGTATCCTGGGGAGTCAGGACCTGTCCAGGGCTGGGCTGGCCAAGGGGTGCAGCTTGGGGTCCCAGAGACCCTTCCCTGTGAGCTGAGTGGATGTGACTGATAGAGGTGGCACACGGTAGGTACTCAGGCAGGCTGTGGACACATGAATGCATCCCTCTGGGTGGCAAGAACAAGGCCCCTCCAAGTTAGTCTGGAGGAGCAGGAGACAGGCAGGGCAGAGGGTAGAGTGTGGATTTCTGATATCTCCCTGCCCCCTCCCTTCCTCCAAATCCCCCTCCCACCTTATCCCTCCATCTCAGCTGGTCCCTGCTCCTTCCGGCAGCAAACATGAGCTTTGCAGAAACTTGTCCTCGGATTAAAGCTTAAACCACTGTTTCAGGGGAGCGGGGGCAGGGAGGCTGGCCAGCCAGACCACATATGGAGGGTGTATGAGGCCAGGAAGGAAGTCTCTTTCGCCATTCCCAAATCCCGGGTCAGATCTGATACATAGGCTCAAGGGAAAGGTGAGGGGACCCTGGCTGAGTTGAGGATACCCAGCAGCACCCCTAGTAATCTAGCCAGGTCCCTGTCCCCTCTCTCGGAGGCTCATAGCTTCCTTTCTGGCCCCCTAGGAGCCAGAGGAATCCTTTAAAATCTTAAATCAGACTATACTGGCCTCATTACCCTCAGGCCAGTCCTAGTCCTTCCTCAATCAGAGGCTACACTCCAATATTCAAGGCAGCCCTAGTCTGGAATCCCCAGAAAAGTTGCCCAGGCCCCTGCTCCTCGAGGTCTCAGTATTCCCTTCTCTGAAATGGGTACACAGTAGTGTTCTGGCCAAGGTGAGTCAGAGGCCCTCATCCTCCCTAAGACTCCACAGATAGCACAAGTGGAGCCCCCAATTCCTGGATGCAGGTCCAGAGACCAGGTAAGGCCAAGGTGTCCACTCTACCCAATTATGTTTGGAAATCAAACCCTCACAGCACAGGATGGCACCCTATCCCAGGGTAGGGGGTGTGGACTTGGTGTCATAGCCCTGCCAACCACATACATGGAGCAAAGAGGCTCATCATTCTGGATGGGGTGCTTAGGACACCAGGTTGGCCAGGGCAGGCCCAGCTCCCCACTGCCTGGCGCTAGCCCTGCTACCCGACACTCCCCTAAGGCACGAGGCTATGAGCTGTAAAGGAGAGATTCTCTGCAAGGAGCATTCCTCCTTGGCCAGTCCCAGTGCTGCTGTGCCACAGATGCCTTACAGCCCAGAATAGGCAATGGTGCTGGCCAAGATCCTCCATTTCCTGGCTCACGGGGGATGGAGACGGAGATGGGATGCTCTGGCCTTAGATCTCTGGTCTGAGGGTATGGACAATGACCTCATATTGTAGCCCTTCCTCAGGGAAGACCTGAAGCCAGGCTTAGGGAAGAGGGGCAGGACGGCAGGGTACCCACAGTCTGCCCACCTGCCCCTCCCCCTTCCGGGGGGCTGCCTTCATCTGGGCCCCACTTCCCTGCTGGGAATGAGGGACCAGGGGAGGCCATGCTGCGGCTGTCACGGAAGAGACATTCCCCAGTCATTTGGAACTAAGTAAGTCCAGATCCCAGCTTGCAGGCCTGGCTGCAGGACCCTCCTTGGGCCCCCCTCTCCCAGGACTGTGGCCACACAGACACATGGAAGGGGTGTGTGCAGCAGATGTGGGCCTGGGAGGCGGCCAGAAACCCCACAGGATCAGAGCCCAGCGCAGTCAGCTTTGTTGGGGGGCTGCCTGGGTCTCCCCTAGCTCTGAGACACACCTCTGCCTAAGGGACTATGCCTGCCCCTGGGGGGCTCACAGCTGGAGCTTCCCTGCCTTTCAAGTCAAGGCAGAGTCTACCTTGAGTCTCTGGGGCTGTAGCTTGAGACACTGTCTACTCAGGCCAGCTCTTCCATAGCGGAGGAAACAGCACATGGGTACCCATCCCTGCCCTGTCCTCAGCTCCAGGGAGTGCGAGCAGAGGCCCAAATACCAGGGTGGAAAGCAGGTCCCAGTCCCTGATCAGAGTACAGAGAGGCCCTGGGTTGAGCCCCTCTCTCATTCAGTGAGACTGGTATATACCAGTCTCCATTCTGGGTGCTGGGGAAGCAGGAAACAGACAAAACAGTTTCTGCCCTCTTGATGCTGATAGTCTAGCAGGGGTAGGGAAATGGACAATAAATAACAAGCATAAAAAGAAGCAAAAGATGTCGTATAGAAAAAGAGAGGAAGGGAAGGGAAAGTCAAGAGTGCTGGGGTAGTGGTGGTAGATATTACTGAGAAGGTACTATCTGAGCAAAAACCTGAAGGAGGTGAAGGAGAAGTCATAGAGGTGCCTACAGGAAGGGCATCCAGGCAAAGGGAACAGTCATTTCAGGGGCCCTGAGGCTGAAGTGCCTCATGTGGGAGGAATAGGGAGGAGGCTGTGGCCAAGAACAAGAGGACACGAGTCAGAGATGGGAGTGGGCTGGGGAGACAGCCACTGCAAGGAATTGGCTTTGACTCTCAACGAAGTCGGAGCCACTGAGAACTTAGGACAAGAAAGAGACATGGGGCTTCCCTGGTGGGGCAGTGGTTAAGAATCCGCCTGCCAATGCAGGGGACATGGGTTTGATCCCTGGTCCAGGAAGATCCCACACACCGCAGAGTAACTAAGCCCGTGCCCCACAACTACTGAGCCTGGGCGCTGCAACTACTGAAGCCCGCGCGCCTGGAGCCTGTGCTCCACAGCAAGAGACGCCACTGCAATGAGACGTCCGCGCACTGCAGCGAACAGTAGCCCCTGCTCACTGCAACTAGAGAAAGCCCACGCGCAGCAATGAAGACCCAATGCAGCCAAAAATAAATGATAATAAATAAAAATAAATATTTTTTAAAATCTTATATAAGAAAGAAACATGCCCTAGCTTCCATCTTAACAGAGTCCCTCTGGATTCTGGCTGGCTAGCAGGAGGCAAGAGCAGAAGCTGGGAGCCCAGTAAGGAGTCTCCCATACTTGTCAGGTGAGAGATGAGGTTGGCTGTGGAGGTAGAAGCTGCAGAGGCAGTGGCTGCAGAGCTGGTGGCCAGGGAGAAGGTAGGAAGTTGTCACCTGATATTTTGCATATTTTGAAGGTGAAGTTGAAAGTATTTACTGATGGTTTAGATGTAGATGTGAGAGAGAGTCCAGGCTTATTCAAAGACTTTTTGGCCTGAGCAGCTGGAAGGATGGGGCTGTCCCAACAGAGTTGAGCAAAGCCAAAGAGTGGCTGGTGGTTCCTCCCAGGTGAGCTCCAGATCCAAGGTCTTTTCAGCCAAGCTCCACAACCCCCACCCCTAGCCAGTGGCTGGGGCTGCCCAACCATAAATGACCCAGGGCCCAGGCACCCAGAAAAAAGGCCCTGTACCAAGGGGGCAGAGGAAATGCAAAATCCCCATCCCAATTCTTAGTGAGGAGGCCTCTCTGGAGCAGATAAGGTTTGAGCTCTAGGCCCAAGACCTGGGCTCCTCAGCAGGGGCAGGGCAGACCCAAGTGAGTGAGGGATGGCTGTCTGGCCTCTGTCTAAACAGGATATGCTCAGGCTGGCTGATGGTCATGGGTCACTTGGCAGCCAGCCAAGCTTGGGCCCACCCGACCCCCACCTCCCTCAACATATACAAACACACACACACACACACACACACACACACACACACACACACACACACACACAGAGTAATACAAATATGGGATGAGGGAGTATGTGGCAACTCAGAGCCCGTGGCTTCCTCTCTTATTCAGTCTGAATGCACACAGGAAGCAGTTGCTGATGGGTCTATGTGGGACCCAGCCAGGAGAACGCAGAGAGGCCTGGGTCTGTTAATGTCTGGATGGGGATGCAGGACCCGCAGGGGCCCAAGGACGCTCCTGACCCAGCCGTTAGGATTGGCTTTCTTGGAGGTAATATCTTCCTAGAAGCCTGCAGAATCTAGAAGGAAATAGGAAAGGCATTCCAGGCACAGGGGAACAGCATGTGCAAAGACCCAGAGACGAAAGAGAGGGCAGAGCTCCTCGAAGAGGCTTGGGATGCCTGCAGGGCTCTGGTGTGGAAAGGGAGGATGAAGCAGCCTCAAGAAGGGACGCCGGCCCTTTGTGCGGAAAGGGACAGTGTTTGGGGTTGGAGGAGGTGGCCGAGGGCTCTGGGCTAGAGGAAACACAGGGTTTACACTGGCACTGAAGTTGGGAAGAGCATTCCCTGTAGAGGGGACAACAGCAGAAAAGGCCTAGAGGCAGCTTTGGGGAGGAGCCAGGGAGGCGGGTCATTCCAGCTTTTGATGGGCTCAGAGCCAGCTCCTGGGGGGCAGTCTGGGCAGGGGAAGGTTGAGCTGAACCCCTTCCTGCACCCTGGCCGTGGGTGACTCCTCACGGCCCGGCCCGCCCCTTCCTGGTATGGCCGAGCACCTCCCTGGCCCCCTCCCAGGCCCCCTTTCCAACACCCCCTCTGTGGGATCCAGTTCCGGATGGGTGGGGGCTGGGCCAGAAAGCAGGCAGCGCCTGGGGCAGAGGAGATGAGAAAACCAGAAAGCGGGGAAATCTGAGCCAGCAGCGCTGGGGCTGGGCGGGCCGAGGCTTGCTCAGCCTGCTAGGCCCGGGAAACAGGTTCCCCAGAGACCGGGCCAGAGGAGAGAGCGCTGGTTTAGTCACCACCTTCATCAAGAGAGCATGGCCGGTCCCTGAGGCCCAGGCCTTCCTCGTCCAGCCTTCCAGATGCAGAGGCCAGGAGGGCAGGTTTTCTCTCAAGGTTACCCAGTACAGCAGGCTGCCCTCTCCCCACAGGGGAGGCCAGATAGAGACAAATAGTGTAGACAGACAGGATCAACAGGCAGCAGGAGGCCCAGGGCTGCACTTCAGTCCCCAGCAGCACAGGCTGGAAGAGCCAGAAGGAAACGAAACAGGCATGAGCACTGCCAGAAACAAAGTCTGGGCCAGGTGGAAGGGCTGGAGGTGTTTGGGGGAGAAGACCTTCAAAGCTTCCCTGCCCACCGCAGCACCATCACCCAGGGCGGGGGCTGGGACAAAGGGGGCCAATTCCTTCCCAGGTGTAACCCCCATTGTTGGGCTTTGTGGCACCTCAGGAGCTCTAGGAAGCTGAGCCATGAGCCCAAGGCTACACAGCCAGGATATCACCCCAAGGGCCTATCCCCATCTGGGAAGGGAGTGGGGGCTGCTCCAGAGGCTGGGTCAGTGGGGGAACCTGACCTGGCGTAACCATCTCTGAACTCCCTACCACCTTGTGTGTCCAGACTGGTGCTAGGGTGGGCCATGGGGGAGCTGGAAAAGAAGCATGCGTGGGGTCCAAGTGTCTGCAGAGGAGGGAGGGATGGAGGCCCGGCAGGTGTTAGCCTGGTCTGGCCTCCGTTCAGGCAACCCCACAGGGCATCCTGGGTGGCTCTCAGGTGGATCTAGCACAGCAGAGGGAAAGACTGAAGGACTCTGGGTGGCAGGGAGAGTGTCGGGTGGGGGCAGCCAGTCCAGAGGAGCTAGGTAGTAGGCACAGAGTTGGCTCCTGGGCTCTTGGCTCTTGGCTCACGCGCCCTCTTGGATCTGGTATTGCAGGGATTTGCCCTCTTATTCATTCAATAAAGATTTATTGAACTCCCTAAGTGCCACGTGTGGCTCTAGCACTCATTGCCAGCCCCCCAGCACCGGTCTGAGTTGCAGGCCCTTGGCTTCATGTGGGCCCTGTGGCCTGGCCCTTCCCTCCTGGAGCCTTCCCATAGCTCCTGAAAATACCACCTTTCCCACACCACTGCCTGGTGGTTATAAGCCTCACCCCACTTCTCCCAGTCTCCTCTTCCTCATCTGTACAATGGGGACAGCAGGACTTGCTTCTCAGTGGCACTGTGAAGTGCTGGGGAGGGGGCAAAAGACCATAAACCCTGTTGGCACGCAGGGCCTCCCAACCCCCCATCAGGGGCTGGTTTCAAGGGGTCTTTGGACCCCTGCAATTGAAGGCAAAATCACAGGAGGCTCTACAGTATTCCTCCCAATGATACATATTATATATAAAATGACATATATTGATACAAAATGCTTATCCCAGCTGACACACACAGGGCAAGGGTGCAGCGTGGATTCACTGTGGCAATAATAAAATTGTTTTGATTTCTATTGATTACTCAGCCTTCTCACACTGATTAGAAGAGAATTGGCATCACTCCACTGTGTGTAGCCAAGCCCAGCTCTAGCTCTCCTCCCTCTCCTTGTCCCCTTCCTCCCACCCCCCTGCCACCAAAGACCTCTGTGTGCTGGGCCTAATCTGTGTGTCTGAGAGGTGCTTCATGGACAAATCAATTGAGTCTCTTTCCTTCCTAACCCAGAACCCTGGAGTTGTCTTTGGCAAGTCCTCACAGTTCTGCTTTAGTGAGCAGGATAATGATCATGCTGGTGGTGGTGACAGAGGAGGCCAGGGAGGCTGTGGGGTGGTGTTGGAACTGATGGCTTTGGAAACCACAGTGATGGTGTCATATGCTGCACTGGTAATGGTGGTGCAGTGGTGGTGACCTCAGGGTTGACCCTGGTACAGAGGAGTGGGGATGAGGAGGAATGACTGACAGAGTGATTTTATTTTTTTATTTTTTCAATTTTTGGCAGCGTTGGGTCTTCGCTGTTGCACGTGGGCTTTCTCTAGGTGTAGCAAGCTGAGGCTACTCTTCATTGTGGTGCGCGGGCTTCTCATTGTGGTGGCTTCTCTGGTTGTGGAGCACGGGCTCCAGGTGCGCGGGCTACAGTAGTTGCAGCACGCAGGCTCAGTAGTTGTGGCTCGTGGGCTCTAGAGCGCAGGCTCAGTGGTTGTGGTGCACGGACTTAGTTGCTCCGAGGCATATGGGATCTTCCCAGACCAGGGATCGAACCCGTGTCTCCTGCATTGGCAGGCGGATTCTTAGCCACTGCACCACCAGGGAAGTCCCGACACAGTGTTTTTAAATGAGACATGACAGCGAGAGACATGCAGACACTGTCACTGCAGCCACCATTACTGCAGGCTGAGGCCAAAAAAAAAAAAAAAAAGAGCAAAGGGACTTCCCTGGTGGTCCAGTGGGTAAGACTCTGCACTCCCAATGCAGGCGGCATGGGTTCAATCCCTGGTCAGGGAACTAAGATCCCGCATGCCACATGGTGTGGCCAAAAACCAAAAAAACCCTGCAAGCTGGTGTTCCCTTAGATCCAGTGGCCAGCCTCTGCTTGGAGCATGTGCACCAGCACTCCAAGTCCAAGTCCAGGTCAGGAGACCCTCAGCAGGATCCCTAACATCCCACCCCAACTTACATTTGCAGTCAACCAGCCAATAGGTCAGAGTGAGAGATGTCTTGGGGGGGGTGTCTTGTTAGCCAGGAAGAGAAGAAGGAGAAGGAAGAGAGAGGAGAGGGGGAACAAGAGGAGGAAGAGAGAAAGGAGTGTAGAGGAAGAGGAGGAGAGGAGGAGAAAGGAGAGAAGGAGGAAGCAGACAAGGAAAAATAGGGGGAGAGGAAAGAGGGGGAAGAGGAGGGGAGGGCAGAGGAGGAGAGAGGAAAGAATAGAAAGGAGAGAGGAGGAGGAAGGGGAGGGAATAGGAGAAGAGGGAGGAGAAGGAGGACAAAGAGGGCCTATGCCCACTGGGACCTTGGCAAAGTGCATGAGGCCAGGCTGAGGCTGTGGTCCTGGCTGGTGAGGCTACGGCCTTGGGAGTTGGGTTAGGTTGGGTGGAGGGTCCCTTCCTCGGATCAGTTGCGGGGCCCTCAGTTCATCAGGAGGCCATTTGAAAGCAAATGTCCCTTTTAGGAACCCCTATCCGGCTTCTCTGGGTTATGGAACTGTAAGGGGGTGGGTCCGTGGGGCTACTGGCTTGAAATAGGACTGGCTGCTGAGGGCGTCTCAGGGAGCTCTAGAGTGGTTGAACGGAGCTGTAAGGCTGACCTGGCTTGGGCTGGAGGCGGCGGGCAGGTCCCGCCGTGCCAGCCGTCCCAGGGGCTGCACTGCCACCTGCTGAGCGGCCCGGGCAGTCCCGGGCCCTGAGCTGCGGGTCTCACGCCGGGCCAGGCGTGGCGGGCAGCGAGTGGGAAGGAGGGACACGGCAGGGGGTGCGCAGGTGAGCGCAGGCTCGTTGCTCCCGGGCGCGCCTGCCCTTCCCGCCAGGGAGTTGAGTGCCCGGGTAAACACCAGGCGCGGTGTGCGCGGTGTATCCACGGAGAGACAAAGCCAGGGCGGGGCGGGGGCGCCGCCTGCGAAGCCAGGGCGGGGGCGCGGGGTGCAGATTAGCCTCCCCGGGCGCAGGCTGCCCCACCGCCTGGGAGCATCGAGCCCAGCCCGCGGACAGGTGGAGAGGGGGCGGGACGGCGGCCGGGCGGGTCCCGCCCTGGGGGTGGGGCCGGGCGGGGCGGGCGGGGCGGGGCCGCGCTATGCAAATGTCGCCCACGGGCGGCCAATTGCCGGCTCTCCCCGCGCGGCTCCGAGCGCCCCGTCCCGCCGGCGGCCGCGAGACCAGAGCAAGCGAGCGAGCGAGCGGCCGCGGTCCGGTGATCCCCGAGCGCAGCCCAGCGCGGCCGGCCGGCCCCAGTCCAGAGACCAGGGGAGCACAGCGCCACCGAGCCAAGCCGAGCGCAGCTCCCCGAAGCCCAGCGCGCGCCGTCGCCCGCGCCCCGCTCCGGGGAATGCGCCCTCGGCGCGCCGGCCAGGGGGCGCCCGCAGCCCACCCGGGGGGAGGCGGCCCCTAGCGCCCCTGAGCCTTCCCATAGCCCGGGATGGGGCCCGGGGCCTCGACTGCTGACGCGCCCGAAGCCCGCAGAACCCGTTAAGCCGGGGCCGCGGCCCCAACCCGGGCTCAGGCACAGCGGCGAGAGGGCGCGGGCAGGGCCATGGCCCCGGGGGGCCGCTAGCACGGACCGGCTCAACCGGGAGCCGCTCTGCTGCCGCCGCCGCCGCTGCTCGGGAGCCCAGGCCCCGCCGCGTGGAAGAGGTGAGTGCGGCGGGAACCGGGAGGGAGCGGTCAGGCAGCCGGGCCACCCCGCGATCCCTCTGGGACCCGCGGCACTGCAACTCTGCGGAAGTGTCCGGGGCTTGGGGCTCAGAGAGCCAGGGGGCTTCCCGCGGACGCAGGGGTGACCGGACTGGAGTGGGTGCCTATACCTGGCCGGGCTGCCCCGACCCTCAGCATCGAAGCGATGTGGAGATGTGTGGAGGATGTGGCCTGCGGGGTCACCAGTGTGCAAAGCAACTTTTTCTGCGAAAGGTTCTGGGTGGGAGGGTGGGTGCTTCCATACACCTCCACCACCTTGTTCCTGGAGCGGGAGGCCTCATGCCCCTTCTCCTGGCTGAGCTCTCCCACTAACGCCTCAGGCAGCGTTTTTCCCCAGTAGGTACGCCTGCCCTGCCTCAGTGTCCGGATCTGGGGAACGTCTGCTGGAAGGGAAGCGCTATACTGGCAGCCCCTGCGTGGAGGGTCTCCAAGATCAGCAGGGCAGGACTGCCAGCCCCAAGGCTTTTCTCCCAGCTCTGTGCCAGCCCCCTGACCCCCTGCTGCTAGTTTGCTTTCCAGCAGGGAGTCTTGCTTGGATTAGGGGCCCTGCTGTATGTGGGGAGTAAGTGAGCTGGGGCCCCCCATGTGGGCAGGCTGGGGCCCCAGTGGTTAAGTGGGCAGGGGACACTAGGAGCTAGGTGGACTTGCTTAGAGCAGGTGGGACCAGAGAGTGTCAAGGTGGCCCAGGAATGAGGCAGGACTGGCAGGAGGGGTCAGCTGGAGCTAGGGCTGGAGGCCTGGCTGGATAAATAACTTCTAATTCTTGAGATAACTGTGTTGTGAACACCAGCCCATGAACACCTGGGGGAGGGGGGTGGGAAGTGAAGGCACCGATGTGTCCGCTCTGGAGGTTGGGGGTTCCTGTCCTCCTGAATTCATCCAGATTGTCTCCCAGAAGCCCCTGTCCTAGTTGGAGAGATAGGGAAACTGCACCCAGAGGTTGGTAGGCTTATTCCAGTCCAGGGGGTTGGTTGGAGCTGGAGCCTTTTCCCAGGCTGCATAGGGAGTGTGCCTGGACCCTTGGGGTAAGGTGTCCTGGAAGGTGAGGACACTGGGCATGCCTACCCCTGCTGCTGCCCCTCAGTTCTGAAGGAGCCAGGCCCAGAAGTGCAGGGGGTTGGGGAGAGAAGGCCAGGAACCCAGCCTTAGCCCCCTGCCGCTCCAGGAATACCTTGAGGGGGAAGATGGAGCCAAGCCCAGGTGACCTTGACTGGGAAACCCTGGCCATGAAAGGGGGGGTTTCAATCCTAGCTATGCTGGTGTGTCTCTGCTTCCTGGTCCATAGGGTGTTGGGGGAGGGGGAAGCCAAGGAGTCAGGAAGGAGCTCTGGCCTGCTGGGGTGGGGAGTATGAGAGCAGCTAGGTGGGGGGTGGGGTGCTGTTAATAATTTCTTCACCATGTTACCCCGCAGCCCCTGCTCCTGCCTCCCTTCCATCCAGGCAGTTCTCAGCTCGAAGGAGCCAACCTTCCTTCCCTGAGGCAGGCTGTCCCCCACAACCCCCACAAGCCTGAGAAGTCTGGATCAGTCTGGACAATTCGACCTCCTAGCCCCCTGCCCCGCCCCCAGGTGCCTCCAGACCCCCTCGTCTGGCCGCCCCTTCCCTGCACCCCTTGCCAGCCCCAGCTCCTCGGTTCTTTGTTCGAACGTCTCTCCTCCGTCCCTCCCTCTCTCCTCCCTCTCTCCTCCTCCCTCCCGCCTGCCTCCCTCCCTTGCTCCCTCCCGCCAGCCTTCCTTCCTTCCTTCTCTGCTCTCCTCCTGGTGGGCTCCAGAGCAGCTAGGTGGGGGGTGGGGTGCTGTTAATAATTTCTTCACCATGTTACCCCGCAGCCCCTGCTCCTGCCTCCCTTCCATCCAGGCAGTTCTCAGCTCGAAGGAGCCAACCTTCCTTCCCTGAGGCAGGCTGTCCCCCACAACCCCCACAAGCCTGAGAAGTCTGGATCAGTCTGGACAATTCGACCTCCTAGCCCCCTGCCCCGCCCCCAGGTGCCTCCAGACCCCCTCGTCTGGCCGCCCCTTCCCTGCACCCCTTGCCAGCCCCAGCTCCTCGGTTCTTTGTTCGAACGTCTCTCCTCCGTCCCTCCCTCTCTCCTCCCTCTCTCCTCCTCCCTCCCGCCTGCCTCCCTCCCTTGCTCCCTCCCGCCAGCCTTCCTTCCTTCCTTCTCTGCTCTCCTCCTGGTGGGCTCCCAGGTGGCGGTGGCTGTTCCTTCTCTGTCCACCCACCTGGGCTGGGCCAGACTGGGGGCTTCTCCGGGGCTGGGGCTGAGTGGAATGCATCTAGGGGCTGGCAGAGGGGAAGCAACTGTGGAAATGCCCTCCCCTTTCCTCTCTCTGTCCTTCTCTTCCTCTTTTTCCTTCCCTCTCCTTCTCTCCTCCATCCCCCAGGCTGCCAAGGAGGGGGCCTAGACTTGGGCCTGCGGCCCCAACAGATTTGAACATCCCCCATTCACCCTTTTAAAGGGCCAAAGCATTGTGGGAGGTCCCTGTAGGGGCCCAGTGAAGCAAAGCCCTCCACGTTTCTGGACATGTTGGGGGACTCCAGCACTGTCCTTGGTGACCCTGACCTTGTCACCGTGAAAATGGCTGTAGGAGAAATGAGGTCACAGGGAGGACGGGAGGCGAGTCACCCTGAGCCCCCTGATAAAGAGGATCAAAGCTCTCTAAGGGACCCAGCCTGCATCTTGTTCTCCCCAAGCCAGGACAGTGTCTCCCAGCTTCCTTGAGCCCCACCCCACTAGCAGGTCAAGTTCTTGAACAAACATATGCTTGTAAGGACGAGCGCAGGCATGTAAGTGTGGACGTGTGGATATCCACAACTGTTAGTGGGGGCCTCCCAGGTGCACCCCAGGGTGCTGGTAGCTAGCTGCACAGCCCTTTCTCCCACCTGCCTGCCTCATCAGGGCCTGCCATTCAGTCAGCACCAGCTTTGTGCCCCAGCAGACTGGGGGAAGGGCTGGTTCTGATTCTCCCCTCCCTCCTTCAGCCATCCTCCCTAGGAGGGAGCACCTGTGATGGGGGATTTTGAAGGAACATGAGAGGTGTGTCAGGCACTCAGGAGAGGGTGTTCCCACAGAGGGCACCACATGGGGAATGGGTCAGTCAGCCTGAAGCTGCACTTCCTGTCTGAGGAACCACCAGTGGTTTGCTTGGCAAGAGAGGCAAGGTCTCGGGGGAGGTGGGCTAGGGAGGGCATCAGGGTCTGTCGAGTGGGGTTGGACAGTCAGATGTGGAGCCTGGGCCTTGCCTCAGTATGTGTTAGCCAGTGCAGGGGATTAACAGGCCACGATACCTCTTACACCCCACCCCCACCTCAGGGTCCTAGAAGTGGGCCTGGGGTCCTGTCTCCCATGGGAGAAGGAAGTAGGCCAGACAGATCTGGGGGATGGGGCTCACATTGTCATTCTTGGTGCCCCCCACCCCCAGTGCATCTGGGTGTGGGGGGCGCGGTTGGGAAGTTGGCACTGGTTTTCGCCTGGAGGGAGCAATATGTTCAGACAACTGGTGCTGGGCTGCGTTTACCCAACAGCCAGTCTGCCTGGGGAGACAATATTTGAAAAACATTGTACGGAAACTTGGGCCTGCTGGGGGTATGGGAGTTCTGCAGGGGACACTGAGGCTGGCTCAGACCCTGCCCCAGGCCTGTGGCCGTCCTTGCTCCCCTTCTTTGCCCTCTGTAGGCAGAGCTGGAAGTTTTCCTGGCAGGAAGTCCTTCTGTATGTCTGACCTGGATCCCTCCTGCTGTGATTTCAGTAAAAGTAGACCCTACTGTGCTTTGACTCTCCTTTTCTGGCTGCTGTCTCTCTCTCACTCTAGGCCATCTATGTGTGTCTCACTCATCCTCCACTCCCTCATGCTCCCAACCCCAATAATCAGGCTCAGATTTCCCTATACTAGAAGGAGAGATTTGGCTGGAGCCAGCAGGACTGGACCCATCTCTTCCCTCATTCCTTGAAGTGGGAGAGGGAAGGAACAGCCCATTTGGTTGGGGGTGGATGCAAGGGAACTAGAGAGGGCTGTGAGATCACCTGCTTGAGCTGAGCGCTGTGAATGGAAGTCAGGAAGCTGTGATGCGGGGAGGGTTTGAGTCTCCCATGGCCCCTATTAGTCCTGGTGACCCTAGGCTGCACTCAATGGCTGGTCTTCAGACCCATTGTTAGGGACAAGAAAGAATATGAGGTTTTCACACTGAGGCATTCATGGCCCCAGTCTGAGGGTGTGAGCAAGGAGACACCCATCGTCCTATTTATTCAGATAGGGAAACTGAGGCACCTTGGGCAGAATTACACAGGGAAATGTTGGTAGGGCAGGATATCCCACTCTGCCTCACACATTGCAATCTTGCTCCCCCTCCCAGGTGTCTAGCCGGCTGCCTGATTCCTGGGCCCTAGGCCCCTCCCACAATGCCTGTCGCTGGCCTCCTCCTCTGGGCTTCCCTACTGACTGGGGCCTGGCCAGCCACCCCAACCCAGGACTACCTCCCGGCCACGCCCCGGGTCCGGCTCTCATTTAAAGGTAAGAGGCTGCCTTGCTGTTCCCCAGCATCCTCCTCTGTCCAGAGCACTTGGCCCTGTTGCACAGGAGAGAGAAGAGAGGTCAGAGCAAAAAAGGACAAATTGTGCAGCCACATGGGTCACACTGGGTGTGTTGGGGGCGACAAAGGAGGTGGTGACTTGCTGGGAAAGGCTGGAGACTTGACTACTTAGATATTTGGAGAAGGGTCCTGAGTCTGGGCTGCTTCTTTGTTTTGTTTTTTTTTGGCTGCATGGCATGAGGGATCTCAGTTCCCCGACCAGGGATCGAACCTGCAGTGGAAGCGTGGAGTCTCAACCACTAGACCACCAGGGAAGTCCCCGGGCCGCTTCTAGAGCCAGAATGTGTGGCCTCTGGGTTTGGGTCTGCAGAGCATCTCCCTCTGTGTGATAACTGGGGTGACAGAGGTGTCTTTCCTTTCAAACTTGTGTTTGCAGAAGCCCTTCCCTGCCACTGGTCCTGCCCTGCCTGGTGAGACAATCGGGCAGACACTGAGGCCTCCGAAAGCTAGAGGAGCAGGACCTGCTCTTCTGGGCTGTGGGTGCTTGTGGAACCTTCCTGTGGGTCTCCATGTGGGAGGGGTTCCCAGGAATTGGGGAGGGGGCTCTTGGCTGTGACTAGAGGCTAGACCACCTGGTGAGTTCAGGGAGAGCACGTGCTGTTGTGACAGGCCTGAGATCCCCAGTGAGCACTTTGCTTGAAGTCACTGGAACATTTTAATGATGAGTTGGGGTCTGCAGAATGAGATGCTAGTCCCCCGGCTCCATCACCTTTGCAGCTAACCCACTAGGCAGGTGAACACACGTGCCACACATACTATCCAGGCATACCAATGGCTCACTAGCCACTTCCTCGAAGGTGTGCATGATACAAGAGTCTACCCTCGGCCTGGGATAAGGGACAGCAGCCATGCTTGGGGGACCTGGGGTCACCGCTGAGTTCTCAGCCTTGGCCCTCCTCTGGCCCAGGGTCACTTGGTGCAGCTGCCTGCCCTGGGTGGGGCCGACTCAGCCCTGGCTGACCAGATTTCCGGTTGCACTTATAAGGGTGAAAGGCTGGGCCAACCTTTCCTTCCTCAGGCTTGGCTGAGGCCCAGCCCCCACCTCACCATGTCCCATGTCCCCCAGCAGAGCCCCTCTCCTGGCCCCATATTACCCGTGCAACTTGATGGGGGAGTGGGGAGTGAATTTCTGAGGATGTGCCTGGAAGGAGTCCTGCACAGGGCCTGAGAAATGGGCAGAAGAGTTGATTGGTTTGGGTTGTCAAAAACAACTCCTCTCCTAGGCCTAAGAAGGTGAGATACTTATTCTGCTGATATCTCTACCCTTTCCTGGTGGAAGTCCTCGGAGCTGATTAATAAATATTGAAGCGGCCTGGTCCCCCTCTCACCCCATTCCAAGCCCATGGTGCCAGCAGGGAGAATAGAGCATCCCCTCCCCCCACAGGGGCAGGCAGGGCGGGTGACTTGGTTTCTGCACCCCTTGGATCCTGGAACCAAGACATCCACTCTGGGTATTACTTTTGTCATCACCCTGGAGACCCATGAGAGGAAGCAGGAGAAACAAGATATTGGGAGGGTCTCTGTACACTCCTTTTAAACCTTCTTAGACCTGCAGGGGCAAAGGGGCAAAGGCTTTTGTTCCTTTTTTCCAGAGAGAGAAACCGAGGCTCAGGCAAGGGCAGGGCCACAGTTAGGCAGGAGGCAGAGGAGAGGCCAGAAATAGTGCTGGTGCTCTGGCCTTGCCGACGCCTGAAGCCCACATCAGTCAGGTCGATTCCCCCTCAATTAGCTCTGAAGCTGACACCACAGTGACTAAAAGCCCAACTCACTGGCAGCCAGCCTGTGGCGCTGACTCTTGTGGCAGCCTGGGGTGGGGCTGTAGGCTGCCTGGGGCCACCCCATCCCCAGGCCTCTGTCCTTTTGCACGGGCAGGTTTCCCTGTCCTGATTGACCTTTCTGTTTCCTACTTGACCTCCTGTCCTACTTTTATGCTTAGATGTCACTTAGTTTAGCAGATTCTTGAGTACCTGCCATGTGCCAGGCCCTGTGCTGAGCACTGGGGACTGTGCAGTGAACAAGATGGGGTGCTCGCAGACAAAGTGGCTGAAAAGACAATGGACACCCAGCTGGCCAGTGCCTCCTGGGAGCTCAGCACTTACTGTGCACCAGGCCCTGTGCACCACTCTCCCCGCCCATGCTGGATGGTGTCAGGCAGCTCACGCCTACGATGTGGCCCTCAGTGAGGAGTAGGCCCTCACTGATCATCTGTGGAGTGAGAATAGAGACCAACACCTACAGAAGCTGGGCCCTGGCCTGGCTGTGGCCAGGGCTGGGGGGAGCTTCTCCTCCTGGGTATACAAGAGGGGCACAGAGAGGGCTGCTCTTGGGAACACTGGTGGTCACTGTGGCTTCATGCCTCAGTTTCTCCATCTGTGCCTTGGATGGATATAGCAGCTGCCATACCAGGCCTCAGGGCCTCCCTTACCCTAGGCACATCCCCTCCCTTGCCTGGGTCCCGCTGCAGTTGGGAGGTGCTAGTTCCGGCCTAGTCGGGCCAGACCCTCTAAGCTGGAGGTTCTGGTATGAGGGGCCACACTGCCCAGGGCAGATAAAGGAACAAAGGCAGGAACTGGGCCAGCCTTGGGCTTGCTGCCTGCCCATCCGCCTGGGCACCCCAGCCAGGCCTAAAGCTGAGAGAGGGTTTAAGGGAGAAGGGACTCAGGGTTCAGTCAGAGTGGGGAGACTCCTATGGCACATCTCCTGAGCTTCCATCAGCAGCACAGCCAAGGTCATGCAGAAATGAGGGGTCAAGTGAGGAAGATTTTCAGGAGCTGGAGAGGTATTCTTTGAGAGCTCATGGATGCTTAGAACTAGAGAGCCTGGGCAGCAGGACCCTCTTTTCACCACCTATCCTTGCCTGGGCCTGGAGTCCCCTTAACCCCAGAGTCACTGGCCAAGTCTGGGAGAAAAAAAACTTTCCCTCCCCCCACCCTGAGATGGTCCAAGCCCTGGAGTACCACCTCCCACTGCAGAGGGAGGTGTGAGGGCCCTGCCAGTTCCTTTGTTTAGCTTGGGGAATGTTTACTTTTTCCCAGGAAGCCACCCCCACAATACACTGCTGCTGCCTGAGCTGGCTTTGGCCAGGACTTGAGGCCAAGAGGTGTCTGGAGGGGGAAAGCGGTCTGTGATGACCTGAGGTGGCTGGGCTACTGGGGAAACTGAGGCCGGAGTAGGGAGATGGAATGGAAGGTCACCTTGCCAGGGGAGGTCAGGAAAGATGAAAATAATAGAAATATGAGTAGGTACCCATGATGATAACCAAGTGGTAGTCCCTCCAAGGCCTGGGGAGGGGGACTGCCTGGGTATCCTGTGAGGAATCAGGCCCAGAGGCTTTCCCGGGTCACTAAGGAGCAGGACGAAGATGGAGCCTGGCTCTGCCTGATGTCTGAGCCTGTCCCAGGACTGGGGGTGGAGGGCAGGTTGGGGATGCAGGCACAGCCCTCTCCCATGGGCTCGGGCTCGAGCTCCAGGACCCTGCAGTGCCGGCTTTAGCCTGCCCAGCCTCACTTCCCAAGGAAAGGGCTGGGTTCGCACTGGTCAGGCTTCTTGTGCTCTCTACCACTGGAGAAACAGCACTTGGGTTTGCTTATTTCCTATGAATCCAGTTGTCCATCACCCCAGCCCCTCCACTGATCAGAGTCCTTTAGGAAGCTCTCTCCCTTTGGAGAAGGAAAACCAGGGTCCAGGAGTGGAAAGGGCTTCTATGACCAGAGCAGCCCTGGGGTTCAACCTTCTCAAGAGTCTGGGCGTATCTGGCTTGCTCTTTGGGAAGGACGTTTTGCAGGTGGAGGGTGAACGGGTTGGTGCTGGTCACTGCCCACCAGCCCTCCTCAGCCCAGCTCCTGAGCCTCTGGGGCTATTAGGCCCATAACAGTGCCACCACTTACATCGTTTGCGTGTGGCATTCGAGAACCAAAGTTGCCAGGTCTCCTTATTAGGAAATGAGGAGACTGGAGGTTAGGAAGGGTCACAGTCCATTTACTTCACCCGAGGGGGAGTGAGTATGGGGTGAATACAGATTGAATTGGAAGTGCCTTTTGCAAGCCTCAACTTAGCTGGCCTGACTTAGCTGGCCTGACTGCACGGTGTGAAGAGTGGGGCTGGGGAGCTTAAGGACCCTCCCTTGCCCACCAGGGGGGCTCCCTGGCCAGCCAAACAGGCTTGGAGCTTCAGATTGTGAGGGACAGGTGAGAAGGCCCAGGAGCTTGGAGGCCAGGCGTGGCACCAGGGAGTTGGGTAGGTGGCTTTGACAGCTACAGGGGGACTTGGAGCTAGCAAACTGGGGAGGCGTGGGTATTCCAGGATGAGCCTGATGAGGGAGGAAAGAAGACCCAAAGCATGAACTTGAGCCGAGATCCCTGCGTTTCGGATCTCAGTTTTCCTGGAAATGGGAGCCGCCTCACTCCTGAGAGGGGACTTGGAAATGGCCGCTTTGGGAGTTGGGAGGTCCTGGGTGCTGGTTGGCTGCCCCTCAGCTGGCCAGGGATCAGCCCTTGGAGAGAGCGGGGCAGGTCCGTGTGCTTGCCGAGAGCCTGCCTGAGGCCCAGCCTGGGTCAGCCAGGCCAGGGCCTGAGGCTCTCAGCTGTGGTCCTTCCAGGTCCAGCCAAGCTTCAGATGGGACCGCCACTGGCTGGGCCTCCGCAGCACAGGCCTTGTCTCTGGTTCCCTGGCACGATGCCCACCCCTCCCTCCCTGGCTCCAGCTTCCCTTGGCACGGAGTGAGGGGCTGGTGCATGCTCAAGGAGTAAATCATGTTCCTTGGCAGCCCCCACTGCTTCGTAATCGTAAAGAATTTAAAGAGAAACCACCAAGATAAAAAGCTCATCCTGGCCCATAAAGGCGTCTTTCACCCTGTGGCTTGGGAGGTGGCAGCCTCAGAGTGGGCTCCTGGCTGTCTGCACCTGTGTGTGTGCACCTCCAACCCTGGGACCTCTCCAGAGGTGGTGGGGAGCCCAGAGGGTGTCTTCAGAGCCGTGGGTACTTGGCCTCTGACTCCTGGGAAACCTCCAGCTCCTCCCCCAGGGCAGGCAGTGGGACGCTTAATTTGGTAGAATGAAGAGGTGGTGCTGTGGTGGTTGAGAGAGCTGGCCCTGAAGGCAGGCAAACCTCTATCCTACCTTGTCAGCTGTGTGATCTTAGACAAGTAGCTTAGGCTCTCCCACCCCCGGTTTCTCCATGTAAGGTACGGATGGCAGTGGCCCCATGGAAACAGCATCCTGAGGTCTCAAGCTGCCTAGCTTGCATCCTGGCCATGGGTAGACCTTGCATAGTGAAGTCCCTCTGTGTCCCTGCTGCCTCATCTGTAAAATGGGGGCAAAAATGGTGCTGACTTCATTGTGTTTTGTGCATTAACTTTTTTGTTTTTTTTTAACCCCACATTTGTTTATTTATTTATTTTTGGCTGTGTTGGGTCTTCGTTTCTGTGCGAGGGCTTTCTCTAGTTGTGGCAAGCAGGGGCCACTCTTCATCGCGGTGCGCGGACCTCTCACTATCGCGGCCTCTCTTGTTGCGGAGCACAGGCTCCAGACGCGCAGGCTCAGTAGTTGTGGCTCACGGGCCTAGTTGCTCCGCAGCATGTGGGATCTTCCCAGACCAGGGCTCGAACCCGTGTCCCCTGCATTAGCAGGCAGTTTCTCAACCACTGTGCCACCAGGGAAGCCCTGTGCATTAACTTTTTGTGAATACAGTTATGGCTCTGGCAAAGGAAGTCTCAGAAACTAAGAGCTACTCTGAGGGTGGCAGACACCCTCAGAGGGCTGAGGGCTGATCCTGGGGGTGCCCAAGGAGTCCGCACTGCCTCACCTCTCCCTCTAGATTTCTAACCTTTGGTAAAGCAGATGGTGTTTGGAAAGGACTGCAAGGGGGACCCTGAGCCCTGTGGGTGGACTGGGGTCAGGAGGAGGAGGATTCCTACCATGGGCATCTGGACAGGATTTGTGGAGGAGGCTACATCACAAACAGGGGAAGGGAGATTTCGGGAGCGGGAAGAGCAGGAGCAGAGGCGGGGTGTGTGCGGTGCAGCAATTGGGGAAAGGGCAAGATGCTAGATGGAGTCTTGCTCTTGGTGCTAGGATATAGAGTTTGCACTTTCTCCTTGTGGTTTTTGAGCTCTTTTTTTCATGGCAGAGGTACCAAATACATACTGGGAAAAAGATAATGCATTTGGGGAAGGGATGCCATGGAGGGGGCTCTCCCGGAGATGAGTGTCCCAGTCTGGTTGGGGCCCACGATCTGCTGCAGTGACACAGCCCGCGAATCCCCCCACCCCACGCACCCTGCACTGTTCTATCTCCTACAGCTTGTGCTAGGGGTGACCAGACCTGGGTTGCTCACTTGGGCATCTACACGACTGGCCCGAGAGTATGTTTTCTTGGCCTGACCTGGCGCTGTCCTGGGAATCTGAGCCCTGCCTCAAGGGAGCCCTTGGAGCTTTGGAGAAGCAGAGAAGATTCCTGCTGCATTTTTCTTAGAAATAGCAAGAGGGCCTTTGCCAGAGTCCTGGATGCCAGAAGGCTCCGATCTGAATCCAAAGCCCAGCTCACGTGGGTGCCTGAGCTTGGCAGGCCTGCAGGCCCCTGCCCCCCAGGCTGCTGAGCAGCCCCTGGGAGAGGGTGGAGGCCTCCTGGGGTTGCTTACTGATCCTGACCCAGCAAAGAAAGGGGTCTGGGCGGTGGCTGCTGGCCTAGGTTCCAGGAGGCCAGCCCGTGGCGGAGGGAGGCTCAGCTAGGCTGACCTGTGGCATTCTCACTGGGGCTGCTGGCAAGTATTGCCTATCTGCTATATCTCTGCAGGGCGGGGGCAGCCCCAAAGCAACAGGCCCCTCCAGGGACCAGGAGGCCTTCGGGGCGTGAGGCCTCAGCTCCACCCCCCTTCCCCCAGTCTTCTTCCTTCCTTCCTTCCCCTGAGCCCCCCTTGTCTGCATCTCCTCCTATCACTACCATGACCCCTCCGTGGCTTCCTACCCAGACATGCTCTTTCCTCTAAGGTCTCTGCACCCAGCCAAGAGCCTTGTTTGTTCCCGTTTAGGGCTCAGTGCTGATGCCCTCATTTCCTTCCAGGGGCAGAGTCCACTGTGTGGACCTGCTGGTCCACCAGCTTGGGTGGCTTCTGTCGGTCCTACACTACAACTGTAGAGCAACAGCTAGAATGTGGGGGCCTCCTGGGCTCCTGCAGCACCTGAGGTGGAATGGGTGGCACTCCAGGCTCCTCTGCTCAAGGCTGCTCATGCTGTCATTTTGCTTAGCACCCTCCAGTCCTAGCACCAGGCCTGTGTGGAGTACTCACTGCCATTCTGGACTGGCGACCAGCTAAGTCATGCCTGGAGTCCTGACACAGCCTCACCACATCCCTCAAGGCTGACCCTGAGCACACAACTGTCTGTGCGGTGCCTCAGTTTCCCCATCTGAATATTGGGGGGGCGCTAAGACTGTCTGGGACATCCTGGGAGTCTCTGGGTGGGTGATGTGAAGGGGCTGCAGGGACCCCAGGAGTCTGAGGAGGGCAGAGATGGGGGCTGGGCCCAGGGCAGGGGGAGGGTCTTGACACCCACCAGCCTGTTGGTCCCATCCTGGCCTGTCCGTCTGGTTGATTTATCAGAGTAAATGAGCCATGGAGAGTTTGTTGTCTTTTGCAGTCACAGGGAGGAGGAGGTGGTGGAGGAAGGAGTGAGGGGTTTCCGGGCCAGGTCTGGAATGTGGGAGGAGGGGTGGGCCCCCGAGCCCTGTGGAACTGGAGGCTCTGATCCACTCTGCCCACCTGAGAAATGGATTGGTGCCACCCTCCCCTCAGGACCAGCCCCTCTTCCCACGCCCTTCCCACTTCTTGGGGCACATTCCATTGTGAGCTGCTTGCCTGGCCCAGGCCCCCTCCTCCTCCCACCCCAGGCTCAGGGACCGCTTTGCCCCTTCAAGCCAGCCTCCTTGACAACACTGTGTCTTTTCCAAGCTGGGCAAGAGCTCTGAACTTTGCCTGGCCTGCGGATGCCCAAAGGTGTCCTCCTAGGCAGCCGTGCACGCCATTCGGGTCCAGGTAGGACATCCTGGCCCCCTGAGCCACCAGCCCAGACCTAGAACAATCAGGCACCATGTGGTCCTGGGGATAGGCAGGGATCAATGGAAGCACCGAGGCTGGAGGGCTCCCTACCTGCTGGGACACAATGGTCAAAAGTCACTGGACATCCTTAGTGGGGAGAGATGTAGAACCTTTGCTGTCCACCAGGTGTGTGTGCCAGGGAGTGACTCTGCTGCCCCTTCCCACCTGGCTTTTTCCCGGGCCAGGATGAGCTGTGCCCCCAGCCTATCTTCTCCTGGGCGGAGCAGGTGGGCGCTGGGGCGGAACGGGCGTGGGAACAGCATGCCTGGGCCTGCCGGTCCCAGGCCCCAGGCCCCAACCCCCAACCTCCAACCCCCAACCCCCAGCCCTTAGCCCCCAAAATGGGAGGGAAGCCTGCAGCAGAGCTTAGCCCAGCTGGGCTGCTCCAGCTCGGCTGCAGCTTGGTGTTTACTGAACAGCTGCGATGTTTACAGTAGCCCTTAAGAAGGGGCCCCTTGTTCCAGAGGATTTCCCGTCTTGCAGGTCCCACTGGGGGCTCTTCTGCCCTCACCACCTCCCCGCACCCCTGGGATAGGCATGTCAGGGTGGCAGGGACTACAACCATCTCCACCCTCTCCAGCGCTGGGCCAGTGTCTTGGCACCTGCCCCTCCACCATTCACTCTGGCCTTGGGTCCCTCTCCCCTGGAGGAGCTGACATTCCCAGGAAGTGGCAGCTCTAAGTGATGAAATACGGTAACTGGGTCCCCAGTTCAGACTTTTAAATTAAATTCAATCAGAGCTGTTATTGAATATAAACACGTGGAGTCATTTACATGTTAATTATGTTGAATGGACTATGAGGCCATAATTAGTTGCTAATTGGGTGAGAGCGGCTGTAATTGGTTTTGTTGGCACTGACCTGGCTCACCTGCCTAGGGGGAAGAGGGGCGAGTATGGATGGCTCCTAGGGAGGCTTCTGGGTCTCCGATCTGGACAGCCTGATCCAGAGATGGGATTGAAGAGGACAGATTTTTAGGGGCTTGGGGCCAGAGGAACCTGGAGCCTACGCCCCAGGGAGGAGGCAGCTTAAGCCCCAGGCAAAACCCTGGGTCTGGCTTCTAGGGGTTCCCATCTAGAACATCCCTAGGGGTGGGGTGGGAGGTGGGCCTGGGAGAGCCAGCCCCTGAATCAAAGGTGACAGCCTCTCCTGCCCAGCCCCATGTGGGACCTGGACCTGAACAAATGGTAAATGCCTAGGAGAGGGTCCATGGGAGCACAAGGCAGATGTCACCCTGGTATGTCAAGGCAGATGCTGGGGCCCTGGATTGGCCTGGCCAGGGTTGGAGTCTTGGCATTGAGGTATGAGTGAGGTGGGTGTGCTGAGCAGGGAGAAAGGTGCATGCAAAGGCTTTAGGGAGGCCCTGCCCCCAGCTCGCCTGGCTGGGGCTCCAGGGTTACAAGGCTGTGGCCAGGGGCTGAGGCCTTCCGGCTGGCCGCTCATTAAAAGAGGATTAGGCCGAGAGCCAGTGGGTCAGCCCAGCCCCTGCGCCTTCCTCTGGGGCCCCTCACAGCTTGAGGGAGTGGTAAAGGGGCTGGGGGCCAACCCTCCCTGGAGCCAACGGGGGTGTCCAGGAGGGACCCTGCCATTCTTGCTGCTGCCACTGCTACCATCTCCTTATCCACCTCAGTTTCCCTCCTCAGAAGGGCAGGGGGATAAAGTACTGACCAGAGACCCAAGCCAGCACCCCCACCCCTCACCCCCAGCCTCATTTCTCTTCATCTTAGGGATTAAGGCTGGACCAGCCCACATGAAGTCAGAGGTCAGGGCTGAGCTGCCGGGACCTGTCTATCACCTCCCAGTACCCAAGCACAGCCCAGAGAGGTGACACTGTCCGTCAGGGCCTGCTGCTTTGTAGGGCTGTAACCAAGGGGGCGGGGTACCCATCTCTGATCCAAGACCCCCCTTTTGCAGCAGCCCCTGCCTCACTGGCAACAGACCTGGTGTCCTAGAGACGGGCAGCAGGGGTCAGGGGCCGCCCACTCGGGGTCTGCGGGTGAGGGCTGCAGACACGCCTCCTCAGTGCTGTCCTCGCCCACCACCTCCTTTAAAGTAAGGCATCATCAGCTGCTTCCCAGAGAGGAGGAAACAGAGACCCCCCCAGGATTAAGCCTCGTATACACTGAGAAAATTCCTGCCTCTAGACCTTTGCCAGGCCGTTCTGGGCCAGGACCCCAAGTGTCTAATAGCCATGGGAGAGTGCTAGAGGCTGGAAACGGCTGCGGAAATGAGGTGTCTGATGCCAGAAAAGGCTCTTCCTTCCCCATGACGGGAAAAGCCTTCCCGGATGTCACCCCACCCAACCTGTGCCCAGCCTGGATGAAGGCATGGGGGTGGGGAGCTCTTCCCTGGAGCATCACTCAGGCACACCACTCTCCCTCCCCAAGGTCAAAGCTTATACAAACTTGAATCCCTGACACCCCACAGAGCCTTTGGTTGTGCCCCAGCCCCTCCCTCTGTATTGTCCTGGGGGTGAGGGAGGGGCGACACTCCTGCTATCAGAGCTGGGCCTGGGGCAAGTGGAGCAGAGGTGGGGACTGGCCTGAGGACAGGAGCAACCTCAGTCCATGTCAGCTCCCCCACATACATCCATGCCCCCTCAGGCCCCCAGGTCCCCTTGGCCCAAGTCCCTGCTCCTCAGTGGGGCTGGGGGCCAGTAGGCTCTAGCCCTGCTGACACTGCAGGTGTCAGAGCAGGATGCTCAGGCCTACTCAACCACCATCTGCCCTGACCCGGGCTTCTTGGAGGAGTGAAGGCCCCCTGTTCCTCTAGCCTGCGGCAGAGTGAGGAGGTGGGGACAGCAAACCGGTTTCACTCCTCACCCTGTGACTTAAGGTGAGCACCACTCTCCCCTGGGCCTCAGTCTTCCTGTCTGGAACTGAGGGTGCAGGGCTGTCATGGGGACCCTTATTTTAATTCTTTACTACAATCTGGCATGAGGGAAATGAGTGCTCCGAGACCACAGCTGGGGTCATGAAGCCCATGCCAGAGCCAAAGATTCCTCACCCTTGCTCCCACCCATTTCCTACCCCACACAGCCTTATGGGGGCTCCCCACACCCGCCTTAGTTTCCACAGAGACCAAAACATCACATCCTGTGACAACAGAGCCATTGACGCCATATCCCGTGGCCACTGGGAAGGGTCCCGAGGGTCCTGAGTCATGTGCCCTGTCAATGGAGGACGAGTCACCTTCCGGCCCTGGCCCTCCCAACAGGCAGTCCCCACCACCAGGACTGGCTCTGCCGGCACCTGCCCCTCCTTTAGCCCAAAAGGCCATGGACCTGGGTGGGGATATCACGCTCCATGCACACTGACATGTCACTTCCCTGCTCTGTGCCTCTCATCTGTAATTTGGATGTTAATGAGCACAGGGCTTTGCACATAATAGGTACTGGATGACTAAGTGAGAGCCTCCCTCCATTCCCACCTCTACCGAAGGGCACCGGGTACTGGCAGGGAGAGTTGAGAGGGAGGATGTCAGGTCACGGCTGGTCTCCTGCTGCTCATGTAGGTCTCAGTTTCCTCATCTGCTGAATGGTGTCTCCTCTGTCTGTACTTGGGAGGGGGACTTGGACTTGGGGGTCGTGGCACTGTAGAGGGGGAGGGTCTGGATTATAGGGACCCAAGGCTAGGCAGGGATGGGAGGGTAGGCATTATGGCTGGTTGCATCCCTGGGGCTAGATATTTGGAGCTCCCCCCACCTTAGGTGCCTGTGTCTGAAGGTGCCCACTTCAGCCTCGCCTCCCTTCCCCCCATTGCCCCCCAAATTCCCCCTAGCCCAGCAGGACGGGTAAGGGCACAGTCAAGGCCATGCCCCCAGCCAGGGTATAAATAACCCCTGGCGGGCTGTCCCAGCCTGGGGGGGCTCCGCTGGCAGCCCCACTTCCTCTCTGGCCACTTCCTGGCCCTGGGTCGGCGAGGGGGGGGAGTGTTTACTTTCCTGTTGTCACTATGGCTGGGTGGCCAGGCGGGGGACTCCGAATGGCCCAACAACAGGTGCAGGACAGGTGCCCAGGCTACCCTGCCCAGGACTTCAGAGGCACCGCCGATGAGGCTGTAGCCAGGCTGGGATCGGCCCTTTGATCCCTTGGCGTCCCTGCGTCCCAGTGGTGGGCCAAGGTCATCACCTGTATTCTCTTGCTGCCATAGTCAGGGCTGGGCAGGGCAAGGCCTTTACCCTGCCCAGCCCTCAGATGTGGGCTCTGGGTCTGCTGTGGGACTCCCCTGGCTCCCAGCCCACCCTCACACACCCATCTCAGCACATCCTGAAGCTCCTATTCAGAGCTGCTCTCAGGCACAGCCCCTCCAGCTCCATTCCCGGGTCTCCAGCACACAGCAGGGGTCAGGGTCAGCCAGGCCAGTCAGAGACAGCAGCCTTGACTAATGGGATGGGGCCACCTGCTGGTTCCACCCTCAGGCAGCATCTACGGATCTCAGTGACCTCAGATCCCAGGGCTCAGATTCTCCCTCTCCAGACCTCCCCCATGATCGTCCCACCTGTGAAATGGGTTACCAGATGTGGGGCAGGGAGATGCGATGTGTATGTTCCCCTTGGTGGATGCGTCATCTGATGTAGGACACATATGTGCGTGTGTGTATACCTGGGCCGTGTGCATGCATACATACTCTTCTGTGTGCTGCCATCTCACTCCTCCTGTGCTGGTGAATATTCATCACCCTCATTGCAATCTCTTCTCCCTCGGAGCTAAAACTAGCTGGGGGTGGGTGGAGGAGGGACTTGCCAAGGGGACCCCTCGGAACTCCCTCTCCCAGAGGAAGGTTCCCAAGTTTTCTGGAGTCCTCTGTCCTTGGCCTATCACTAGCCAAGTTTCCTCCTGTCTTTCATCCCCAGAAAGGAGGACTTTCCCCCAGCAACCTGAGGGTGAGAGGGCCAGGGCTGCCAGACTCACGCAGAAGGGAAACTGAGGACTCAGCTGGACCCTGTCCCCAGCCCCGGGGATGTTGCAGCACTAGGGGGAGGGCCTCTTTCCTGGGAAAGACTTCCTGGATGGTTCAGAGTGGCCTGAGGATTCCACCATCAGCAACCCTGTGGGGTCTGGGGGAAGCCCAAGGTCTGTTGGGCAGTTTGGCTCCCGCAGGGCTTTCCGGTGTCCTGGCTAACCTGCTTCAGACAGGGTGGGGACCTTGCTGTTTGCCAGCTTTGCCCTCTGTCTTGTTGGCAGCTGGGGTGAGGACAGGGCACCCTGGCTCTGTTCCAGCATTTGTGAGCTGTCCTGGATGCACCTGCCGGCCACCCCCCTGCTCATTAACCCTTTTAGTCCCCTGTGGGAAGCTGGCCCCACCCTGAGCATGGGAACATTAACCCCCCACCTGAGCAGAGAGTCTTTGATGCCATTATGCACCCTGGCCCACGCCCGCTGCCCTTTCATTGGGACCCAGAGACTGGCTGGGCTGCCGATGAATCAGGGCTCCGGCTTTGGGTGTGGCCGCTTCCCTGGCCTGCCCACCTGTCCCACTTTGTCCTCCCAGAATGTCAGGGACTAGAGAGGGAACCAAGCAGGCCCTGGAGGGGAAGCTGGGGGTTTGAGATGACCGTGTGGTGGGGCTACCCCCTCTGTCAAAGGGGGTACGGGTAGATGGTCTCCAAGAGCCCTCACTGCTGCTCTGCCCTCTGCCCACAGAGCTTAAGGCCACAGGCACGGCCCACTTCTTCAACTTCCTGCTCAACACAACTGATTACCGAATCCTGCTCAAGGACGAGGACCACGACCGCATGTATGTGGGCAGCAAGGACTACGTGCTGTCCCTGGACTTGCATGACATCAACCGCGAACCCCTCATTGTAAGGGCCAGCCCAGATGTGGTGGGGGGATGAGGGACACGCGCCCCAGGGCTGGGGGCCCTTCCAGCGGGCCCTCTGACCTCCATCTCTGGCAGATCCACTGGGCAGCCTCCCCACAGCGCATTGAGGAGTGCGTGCTCTCAGGCAAGGATGGCAACGTGAGTGCGGTGGGGTCACAGGTGGGGTGGGGGGAGGTGGCGGCGGGGGACAGGGGACTCCAGGAAGGCACTGGGGCCAGGCAGGCATCTGGGCACCTCCTTGGCTTTCCCTCTGGCCCCAGGGCGAGTGCGGGAACTTCGTCAGGCTCATCCAGCCCTGGAACCGAACACACCTGTATGTGTGCGGGACCGGCGCCTACAACCCCATGTGCACCTATGTAAACCGCGGCCGCCGCGCCCAGGTAAGCCTCGCCCACCCTGGCCCTGTGCTGCCCCCACTGATAGCTACCTTCCAGGGTTCGGATGGGAGGATGGGCTTGAGCCCCAGCCCTGCCACTTCCCGGCCCTGTGACCTTGGGTGAGTGACTTCTTCCACCTCTCAGAGCCTCAGTTTCCTCTCCTGAAAATGGGGCTAATAGCTGCCTTTCTCACAGGTCGGTGTGAGGAGGAGGCAGTGAGCTAACGCTCTCAGAGCTCTTAGCACTGTGCCTGGCATGTAGTGAGCGCTTCTTCCATATGTGGACGGTGCCCCTGCAGCCAAGCCAGAGGGCCTGGCGGGAGCCTCAGCATCAGGAGGCTGGACGCCTGGGTCAGCTTCTGCCATACGGCCTGGGGGAGAGCTGCCCCTTCCTCAGCTCTGCCCCACCCTGCCCGCTTTTGCCCTCCTCCATTTCCATGTGGGCATGTGTGTGAGCTGGTGTGACCTTGTAGGGAGTGTGTGAGAACGATTGGACCTAAGGGGCACAGGTGTGTGCAGGTGTGCCCCTGCTGTGTGTATGTGTTCACACAGGGGTGCATATATGTGCTCTGGGGGCTCAGGTGCTCCCATGTGTTCCTGGCATGTGTGGTGTGAGAAGCTGGCAGCCCGAGCCCGCTCCCCCAGCCCCTGCCACCCCTGGCTCTAACCCGTATTCCTCGTCTTCTCAGGCCACGCCCTGGACCCAGATGCAGGTGGTCAGAGGCCGAGGCAGCAGAGCCACCGATGGTGCCCTCCACCCGACGCTCACAGCCCCACGCCAGGTGGGCCTCATCCCTTCAGGCTCTTGCCAGGCAGCACTGCCTCTGAACTGAACTCATCCTGGGCCTGGCCTTCCAGCCAGGAGCCTGCACCCCAGGCCAGCCTCCCCAGGGTCTTCCGTCCACCTCTGTGCCCCCCCTCCCACCCCTTCCCCTGCAGTGCCCTCAGCCTCTGAAGGCATTCCCAGCTGGACTCATGTCAGCCTCAGTGTGACAAGAAATCATGAAGCCATCAGGTGGGAAAGACAGGAGCCCTGGGGACAGCCATGCCTCCGCCCTCAGAACACGTGTGTAGACATGCGTGGGCACGCGTTGGGCACTCTCCAACCCACACCTTACTTAGCACCCAGCGTGGGAAAATGGCATGTGTGCAGCCTGACACATAGCTCTTAGGTGTCCATGCCCCATGCCTTGCTTGGGGCATGGGTTAATCCCTAGGGTGGGAGGGGCAGAGCTGTGTGTCTACTAGACTTGACCCAGGACAGGGCTGAGGGGCTGGGCTGGGGCTGGGGGGCTCTGGGGCTGGGCAGGGGCGGGCAGGGGGGCAGGGGCTGCCGGTGAGTGATAGAGCAAGTGGTCACTTGAGCTCGCGTGTCTGTGGCAGGGAGTGCTGAGAAGTGGGGCCGCTCAGACTCTGCGTGTGTGTGCCCAGGGTGTGAACAGTGGGTTCTGTGTGTTGGCAGTGATGCGTGCCGAGCTGTGTGTGCAGCCCCATGTGTGCAGGAAGTCGTGTGCAGAGTGTAACTGGAAGCAGGCCTGTGTACACCTTCCCATCACCATCCCTGCCACCTGCTGCCACCTCCTTCCAGCCTCTGTGCCTCTCTCCTCTTCCTCCCTTAACCTCCTCATGAGCTTTTCCTGGTCCCAGTGCCTTCACCAACCTTCCTCCTAGCATCTTCAGGGATGGGCTGGGAGGCATGGGGTGGGGCTTTGTGAATTCCATGTGGTCTGGGCTGGACCCCTCAACTCTTGGCTCCCTGCGGAGACATGGAGCTGGGGGCTCTGCTGAGGGGCAGGGAAAAGGCCCTGGCCTATTAGTCTATCCTGAGGACCACAGGTAGGGCACAAAACCCGGCGACACAATAACCTCAGAGCCCTCTGGCCTGGTGGGACCTGATGGCAAAGGACAGGATCCCAGGCCCTTGGCCAGTACCCCTGCCCTTCGTGGCCCAAGACAGGCAGCCACAGCTCAAAGAGTTGTGCCTCTGTGGCCCAAGGGGGCGCCGGCCAGAGTCTTCCTGAACCAGTTGGCATGGAGGGGCTTCAGCCCCTATAAGCCCACCTGATGCCCCTCTCATGGTCCCCAAAGCAGAGTCTTCTGAAATGTGATTCCCAGGTCTTATCTGAGATCTAGACCAGGAAGCACCTCCCTGGGAACCCTCAGCACCGCCCTGCCCTGGGAGACCTGGCAAGATAGAGTTAAAAACCTAGTGAGATCTGGGGAGTGAAGCAGGGTGGCTTCAGGGTTTCCCTGGGGGCTCACTGTCACCCTGGGAGCCTGATGACCCTTGCCTTTCCTGTGTGGGATGGCTTGGATGATGCTGAGCCCCTCTCTGCCTTGCAGGATTACATCTTCTACCTGGAGCCTGAGAAACTCGAGTCGGGAAAGGGCAAGTGTCCCTACGACCCCAAGCTGGACACAGCCTCAGCCCTCATCAGTGAGTGCTCCCACCCCACCCTGGTTCTAAAGCCTAAAGGTGTGACCTCTGCCTCTGGAGCAGGGAGCATGGCACCAACACTTTACCCCAGGGAAGAGACCATGAAATTGTTGTGTCTGAAACCTGCCCCCCCATCACCCCCGCAATGTGGCCCCACTTGGCAAGGGGAAGGGTACAGACCAGACCCCAGTGTGCGCTGAGGGGCAGAGACTAGGTGGTATGAGCCTCCATCCAGCCCCTCGAATGGGGGTGCGGTGGGCGCAGAGGGCAGATTCTACCCTGAAATCCACAGTGTGGTCCATGCAAAGGCCAGAACCCTCCTGGCCACAGGCTTCCTGGAAGAGAAGACAAGTGGAATCTGTACTGAGGGTGGTATGAGGTGGTGGTCCCATAGTGTGTTCTTGGATTGTCTGGGAGGCTGGGAGAGGCCCACAAGGCAGCACCAGTGGAGAGTCCTGGCCCAGAGACCAGCTAGGGGAGTTTGTTTCTGGTCTGGCCAAGTGTCTGGGAGAGTTGGGAGAATGTTCTCTGGGGAGGAGTCCTGCCTGGGGCCTCAGAAGCAGCTGCTGCCCCTACCCCCAGGTTGGGCGAGCCCACTGCTGACCCAGGTCCCTAAACTCTGCCTACTTTCTGGCTGCCCAACCGAGTCTGCCTCTCAGCAGCTGCTGGGCAGTGTGCCACCTCCAAGCCTGGGAAAGGCAGAGGGTGGGCATTATCCTCTCCCTCTTGGTGAGTAAGAAGGTCCTAGCCGGATGGCAAGGTCCAGACCAGGGAGTCTGATGGGGGAAGACAGGGCCTGCCTTGGGGGAGTCTAGAGGGAAGACTTGGAGTGGTGTGCTGGAGCCAGTGTGTTTGTCAAATTTTCTGTTTAAATTTTCAGGTATTCTGTGAGCCAGCTGTTAAACACAGCTATTATTAGAAAGTAAATTATATACACTTACAGTTAAATAAATTACTTTAAAAACAAAGGTAAAAATACTCAAAACTCATTACTTGCTAATTATTTTACTACATTTTATTATTATCTATGTTCTTGAGATTATTTACATTTCTCGTATCTATGGGGTGGAAATACTAGACAATGGTTTTGGCAGGTCTTCCCAACTCTACTTTCAGTGAGTGACCTCAGGTTAGTAGCTTGAAATCAGCCATGGTGGGAGTATTTACACCACAGAAATTGGCTCTGGCTGCTAATCAGAGCCAACTGCTGCTAATCCCAGTCCTCCCAGAGCCAGTTGTTAAAACATTCACCAATGCCCCACTGGTGATACAGTCGCCCTGGAGAACCTGAGGGGGAGATGGGACCCTGTCCTGGAGGTCATGTGTGCTGTGCACCAGCCTTAGCCAAAGGCGCCCCCTGACTGACCCACTGGCCCACCCACAGACGAGGAGCTCTATGCGGGTGTGTACATCGACTTCATGGGCACCGACGCAGCCATCTTCCGCACGCTTGGAAAGCAGACGGCCATGCGCACGGATCAGTACAACTCCCGGTGGCTCAATGGTGAGCAGAGCCCGCAACACCTCCAGTGGGCAGCATGTCTGGGGTACAGCACAGAGATCATAAAGAAACACCCGTGGGAGAATTTTTGGCCCTTGACTGGCTGGGGCGGGGGTAGTTTCTTATCCCGGGAAGACTCGGGGGTCTTCTTGTACCTGGCCCGGGAAAGAGGCTATGTCCAAGGAGGGTGCGGTCCACTGACGCCTGCCCACCTGCAGACCCTTCATTCATCCACGCCGAGCTCATCCCTGACAGCGCCGAGCGCAACGACGACAAGCTCTACTTCTTCTTCCGTGAGCGGTCCGCGGAGGCACCGCAGAGCCCCGCCGTGTATGCCCGCATCGGGCGGATCTGCCTGGTATGGGGCCCCTTCCTGCCCCCTCCCCAGGCCCAGTCCTGGTTCCATCAGCCCTGCTCTGGCAGGGTCTTTGAGGTGAGTGAGCTGATCTAACCCAGCCCCTGCCCCCGCCCCCCAGAACGATGATGGCGGCCACTGCTGCCTGGTCAACAAGTGGAGCACATTCCTGAAGGCAAGGCTGGTCTGCTCTGTGCCAGGCGAGGATGGCATCGAGACCCACTTTGACGAGCTCCGTGAGCACCCGGCAGGCGGGCGGGGGCCTATGGCTACTGCAGGGGATGGCGGCCAGATGGGTGGTCAGGGGAAGCCTGGTGCCCCCCACCCAGGAGTGGGCAGGGCCTTGGGGCTCGTGGCCAAGGTACCCTCCCAGCCCCCTCTCCTTCTGTCCCCAGAGGATGTGTTTGTTCAGCAGACCCAGGATGTGAGGAACCCAGTCATTTACGCTGTCTTTACCTCCTCGGGGTGAGACTGGGGCTGGGGCTGGGGCCAGCAGTGGCAGGGTGTGACTGAGTTGGGGGCTGTGATTTGTGGAGGACCCCATCCTGGTGGGGAGCTATGGGTGAGGGCAGGCTGGGGAGGGACCCTGGGCCAAGGGTCTGCCCCACCCGCAGCAGCAGCCTGCCTTGCCCACAGCTCTGTGTTCCGAGGCTCTGCCGTGTGTGTCTACTCCATGGCTGACATTCGCATGGTCTTCAATGGGCCCTTTGCCCACAAGGAGGGCCCCAACTACCAATGGATGCCCTTCTCAGGGAAGATGCCCTACCCACGGCCCGGCACGGTGAGGACCCCACTCACTCCACCTTTCCCTTTCCTCTCTTTCCACGAGAACTGTGCTGGGTCAGGCCCTTTGCAGACATGGGCCGCACCATCGTGACACTCACAGCCAAGTTGGCGGGGGCGGGGGCAGAGGTGGACCATACACACATATAAACTCACCATTCACCCTCAATAAAGCTGAAGTTAAAATAAAACACACCGTAAGGAAAACTCCACCATTTACACACAGTGTCGGGCTGTGAAAGAATCCAGCTAGGATCCTGAAACAAAGATGGTGGCTGGGTGCGGCTGGCTGCTCCCTCTGGGAGGCTGTTTGGAAGCTGAAAGTTGTAGGGAAGTCTTCAAGGCAGGCTGGAGGTGGGGGTGAGCAGGAGCCCCTGCAGTAGTGGGAGGCGACTCACCTGATCTTGGTGTGACGTGGACCACTGTGGGAGTCTACGCAGGAGAGCTTCGTGATCTGATCACATGCCTAGGGTGTTAAAGGAGCTCCGGGCCCGCCGTCCTGCTGAGCAGGGGTGGAGCTGGGGAAGGGGTGAACTGGAGAACTGGAAGAACAGTCAGAGGAAAGAGACAAGCCTGTGGGGATGAGGACCTAGAAAGGCCATTGTCAGCTCTGCCACATGCTGCCACAAAGTCATGGCACATGAAGCTGGGGAGATGGCCATGGGATTTGACCATGTGAGACCTTGGGACGTCAGCTGGTTTAGGACCTGCAGAGAGGTTAGGTATTGGGCAAAAGCCCAGATGAGTGTTCTGAGAAGTGGAGCAGGTGGAGCTGGTGGGGACAGACAGAGCGGAGACCTCTTCTGAAGCTAATGGGTCCAGAGTACCTTGGGCAGCCTGGGCCTGACACTCATCACCTGCCTGCAGTGCCCTGGTGGAACCTTCACGCCATCCATGAAGTCCACCAAGGACTATCCTGATGAAGTGATCAACTTCATGCGCACCCACCCGCTCATGTACCAGGCCGTTTACCCTCTGCAGCGGCGGCCCCTAGTGGTCCGCACAGGCTCTCCTTACCGTCTCACCACTGTTGCCGTGGACCAGGTGGATGCAGCCGACGGGCGCTATGAGGTGCTTTTCCTGGGCACAGGTACCCACTGCTGCTCCTGGCCCCTCCCACACTGGGCCCACTGGGTGGAGGGTACTGATCCATGGGGCTGGGCCCTGCCCTGCTAGGGGGTTACTACAGGGTTGTCATTGTCAGCTCTGCCACCTTCATCCTTTGGAGGCTTCTCTCTATTACCAGGATAACTGAGAATGGGGATGGCGAAACCTCATTTTCATCCCTATCCCTGGTGGCCGGGAGAGCAGGGACACTGGGTGCCTGGGGACCCATGTTTGGGCAGAAAGAGGGAGGACAGAGCCAGACACCTCCAGGATACCTGGGTCCAAATACTGACACACATGCTCTCGTGTGCACATGCAAACTGCAGCCACTGCTGTTCCAGTAGCCCTCAACATAAGGGAACACTTCCTGCAGCCTGTTCGCAGCTTCCCAAAATGAGGGTCTGGGGTCAGAGGGGCAGACTCTAGCTGTGACTCCCCCCTTATCCAGGGCCAGTCCCCTTAGATCTCTTCCCCTCATCTGGGGGCAACTCTTCAACCTTGGCACAGAGCTCCCACTCCACTGCCCTTGGGGGGTTTGGGCCCTGGTGGGGGAAGGGGCTGAGGCTGGTGCCCCTTTCCCAGCGTCCTCAGCCCCACTGAGGCCCTGCCCGGCCCGTTCCAGACCGCGGGACAGTGCAGAAGGTCATTGTGCTGCCTAAGGATGACCAGGAGATGGAGGAGCTCATGCTAGAGGAGGTGGAGGTCTTCAAGGTGGGTGTGACACCACCCAGTCCTGTCCTCCTCACCATGGCCCTCCTCAGTACCACCTCCTGACCTCAGACCTCCAGGTCAGGATAGGAAGGGGGTCCCCAGGGTCATAAGCTAATCCCTATCTTCTTCTAGGACCCAGCACCTGTTAAGACCATGACCATCTCTTCCAAGAGGGTGAGTTTTGGTGAGGTGGGTTGAGGGTAGGGATGGAGGCTGCTTCACCTTGGGGTCAAGCCCTTGGCAAAGAGATGGGGACACTGAGGCACAGAACAAGAAGGGGAGGAGCCTGGCCCAACTGGCTCCTAAGGAAGGCTGGCTATGGGGAGGGAACTGACAAGCTCCTACCCCTGCCCACAGCAACAACTGTACGTGGCCTCAGCCGTGGGCGTTACCCACCTGAGCCTGCACCGCTGCCAGGCATATGGGGCCGCCTGTGCCGACTGCTGCCTTGCCCGGGACCCTTACTGTGCCTGGGATGGCCAAGCCTGTTCCCGCTACACAGCATCCTCTAAGAGGTGTGAACCCCGAGACCCTTGGAATTTTGGCCACCAGACCCAGGGCTCTGTCCTGGAGGTCTAGAGGTGGATGTGATATTACCCTGGGGGACTTTATGGGTGAGACATCCTACCCTGGAGTTTCGGGGGTATAGAGACTTGGGGGGCAAGTTTTCTTGGGAATACTCCTTCAGGAGCTATCTTCATCCAGGCGGAGCCGCCGGCAGGACGTCCGGCACGGGAACCCCATCAGGCAGTGCCGTGGGTTCAATTCCAACGGTGAGTGCTGTGTCTCACCACTGGGTGCTCCTCGGTGCGGAGCTGTGCAGCCCACAGAGCTGCTCCTGGGGCCCCCACTGGAAGGATTCTCACATGGTCCGTGGGGGTGAGGGGGTGAGGGGTTTTGGAGAAGGGATGTCCTCGGCCACCCCCTCAAGGAGTGGATGCCTCATGGCACAGCCCTGCCTGTATGGGTGGGTATCCCTGTATATGCCCCTCGCCAGCCTGCAGTCTGCCAAGAGGTAGTGCTGCTTTCACATGGCACCCTCTTGTTCTACAGCCAATAAGAATGCCGTGGAGTCTGTGCAGTATGGTGTGGCAGGGAGTGCAGCCTTCCTTGAGTGCCAGCCCCGCTCACCCCAGGCTACTGTTAAGTGGCTGTTCCAGCGAGATCCCAGTGACCGGCGCCGAGAGGTGATTTCCTGTGCCCCACAGTCCTCACCATGGTTGGGAGAGTCCCTTGTACAGTCGAAATTCTATGTGGGTGAAATGTGGTATCGGAACCAAACTGGGGCAGCCCTCATTCTAAGAAAGTCCTTCCAAGCCCCCTTCCCTGTGTGGAGATCATTTGGGTGAATCCAGTTATATGGAAACTCTGTGGGGTGTCCATATTACATGGAAACTACTTGTAGGCATGCCTTTTTATATGAGAATTCCATATGTGTACTTTATTGGCAGTATACCTCATTCTATGGAAATGTCACGTGGATGAATTCCAGCATATGGAAATTCTGTGGGGTAGCCTTCCTATTATGGAAATACCTTCTAGGCAATCCCTTCTACATGGAAAGTCTATGAAGGTGCCCCAACATCTGTTTATTCTCATTAAATAGAAATTGTGTGTATGCTCCAGAATTCTTTCATTGTACAGAATTCCCTTATGGTCATTCCTCCTGAAATGGAAGTGTTTATTATTCAGATGTTATATGGAAACTTGTTTTTCTTGGTATATGGAAATTCCACACGGGTGCCCCTGCATGGGGTGGCCCCAGAGGTGGTTTGATCGGGGAGCTAGCCGGGGCAAACACGGTGGTCCTGCAGCCCCTGAGCCCCAGCCCCTGCCCCCACAGATGCGTGCAGACGACCGCTTCCTGCGCACAGAACAGGGCTTGCTGCTTCGCGCCCTGCAGCTTGGTGATCGCGGCCTTTACTCCTGTACAGCCACCGAGAACAACTTCAAGCATGTCATCACACGGGTGCAGCTGCATGTACTGGGCCAGGACGCCGTCCATGCTGCCCTCTTCCCACCCCCAGCTGTGAGCGTCCCACCGCCCCCAGGCGCCAGGCCCCCCACACCCCCTTACCAGGAGCTGGCCCAGCTCCTGGCCCAGCCAGAAGTGGGCCTTATCCACCAGTACTGCCAGGGCTACTGGCGCCATGTGCCCCCCAGTCACAGGGAGGCCCCAGGGGCACCCAGGCCTCCTGAACCCCAGGACCAGAAAAAACCCCGGAACCGCCGCCACCACCCGCCGGACACATGAGGCCTGCTGTCTGAGCCCTGCGATGGGCCGGCCTAGTCCTCGTCCCTTTTAATATAAAAGATATATATATATATATATATATATAAAAAACCCCGGAACCGCCGCCACCACCCGCCGGACACATGAGGCCTGCTGTCTGAGCCCTGCGATGGGCCGGCCTAGTCCTCGTCCCTTTTAATATAAAAAATATATATATATATATATATATATAAAATATCTATATTCTATATACACCCTGCCCCTGCAAAGACAGTATTTATTGGTGGGTTGTAAATAGCCTGCCTCAGCGGCAGCATCATCCAAAACTAGACCCATGCTGGTCAGAGACGGCAGAAAACAGAGCCCACCTAACCAGGCCCGGCCAGTGGGCCGGGCCGGGCCAGGACCACACAGTCCCCAGGCTCAGCTGGGAGTCTACCTGCTTGACAGCCACCGCCAGGATCTACGGGACACAGGGAAGGAGCAATCTCTACCTGGATGGGGCACGGACTGTACATCTTCGCCCATGTGTGCTGTTGGCATACATGTGGATGCGAGGACTGCTTTGGAGACCGGGGGTGGGAGTGAGGGCTCAGATGCGCTCAGAGAAGGGGAGAAGGGGCTGGCACAGGATGCCGGCCCCTGCCTGGGAGAGGGGCACTCAGTCAAGGCCAGCCCTTTCCTGGGTATTTATTCTCTATTTATTGGGGACAGGAGAAGAGGAGCCCTGCCTGGGTGGGGCAGCCCCTCTAGCCCCTCCTTCCCTCCCTGCCTGGCCACTCTACCTCCTCTTTGCTTTCTCCGTGCCGCTGTGATGCAGGGGCTGGGAGAAAAGCAGAGGGGCCAGGCTCAGGCAGCGCTGAGGGGAGAGGGGGTCATGGTGGAGGCCTGGGGCCTGCAGGGGCTCCCCAGGGCTCCTTTCTGCCCACCACTTCAGATGATGGGTGTAAATAGCTCTGGGGGGCAGTTGGGTAGGTGGGTGGGGGCTCCTGGCAGCCCTCTGCTGTCCAGGCCACACCTGCCCTTGGGTTCCATCTTGCTAATAAACACTGGCTCTGGGACTGGACTTTGGCTTTCTCCTTGGCAAAGGAGGGAGGACGGGGGTTCAGCCCACACCCAGATTCTGTCCCTCCTGCCCGCCCCCCCCAACCAATGTGGCTTGACCACCAGTTCCCCCACGGTCTTTTTTGCAAGCCCAGCGTCCATTCACTCACTCAATTGTTTGATCATTCGTTCACATTGCTTTCTCACCTGGCTTTGTGTCTTGCCAGGAACTCAGGACTCAGAATTGGCAAGACAAATCCACAGCCCTTACAGTTCAGCTGCCCCTGCCCTGGGAATCAACAAAATTCCCATTCTTCCTGCATCCTTCCAGCCAGATCTCAGCAGAGGGTCCAGCACAAGCCAATGTCCAGAGGCGGGGAAGACCAGGATATGTGGGGAGCTGCTGGAGAGGAGGAAGTGGGGCTGGGGGGCTGGGGGCCCCAGGCCAAATTTAACAAGTCAGCCTCTGGCAGGGGAAGCCAATAGCTATGGAGGCGCACGGATCCAGCAGGGCTTCGGGCCATACCTGGAAGGCAAGGGGAGCCAGGTGGCGATGGGGAGACAGTGGAATGGTCCCACTTTCAGTAAACCCAATATGTAGAAAGGTTCTTGTTGGTTTAACAAACCTGGGCTCCTGCACCATCCCAACCCCCTGGGCAGTGTGTAGGGGCTGCAGAGACTCATGGGGCCCACTTACAGCATGGTGGTGGGGTAGAGGACGAATTAGGCCTAAAGGTTGAAAGTGGCACAAATGATCTGTTGCTCCTGGACAGATCTCCCCTCACCCAACAGGGTAGATGTTGAAGCCACAAGCTCACAGAGCCAATATCCACTTCCCACACATTTAGGGACAGCCTTTGTGTGTGTGTGTGTGTGTGTGTGTGTGTGTGTGTGTGTGTGTGTGTGTGTGTGGTTTTATTTTCTTTATTTTTTAAACATCTTTATTGGAGTATAATTGCTTTATAATGGTGTGTTAGTTTCTGCTTTATAAAAAAGTGAATCAGCTATACATATA
>NC_041231.1:42426115-42427474 GCF_002837175.3 Physeter macrocephalus | reverse complement strand
TGAAGTATAGTTGATTTACAATGTTGTGTTAATTTCTGCTGAAGAGCAAAGTGATTCAGTTATACATATGTATACATTCTTTTTTTAAAATACTCGTTTCCATTATGGTTTATCACAGAATATTGAATATATTTCCCTATGCTATACAGTAGGACCTTGTTGTTTATCCATTCTGCATATAATAGTTTGCATATGCTAACCCCAACCTCTCACTCCGTCCCTTTCCCGCTCCACTCCCCCTTGGCAATCACAAGTCTGTTCTCTGTGTCTGTGAGTCTGTTTCTGTTTCATGAAAGTTCGTTTGTGTCATATTTAAATTCCACATATAAGTAGATTATAAGTCTCTTTCTGACTTAGTATTATAATCTCTAGTTCCATCCATGTTGCTGCAAATGGCATCATTTTGTTCCTTTTTATGGCTGAGTAGTATTCCAGTGTATATATGTACCCCATCTTTATTCATTCATCTGTTGATGGACATTTAGGTTGTTTCCATGTCTTGGCTATTGTGAATAGTGCTGCTATGAACATAGGGGTGCATGTATCTTTTTGAATTATAGTTTTGTCCGGATATATGCCCAGGAATGGGATTGCTGGATCATATGGCAACTCTATTTTTAGTTTTTTGAGGAACCTCCATACTGTTTTCCATAGTGGCTGCACCAACTTACATTCCTCCCAACAGTGTAGGAGGGTTCCCTTTTCTCCACACCCTCTCCAGCATTTCTTATTTGAGGACTTCTTAATGATCGCCATTCTGACCAGTGTGAGGTGGTACCTCATTGCAGTTTTGATTTTCATTTCTCTAATAATTAGCGATGTTAAGCGTCTTTTCATGTGCCTGTTGGCCATCGGTATGTCTTCTCTGAAGAAATATCTATTTAGTTCCTCTGCCCATTTTTCAACGGGATTATTGCTTTTTTGTTGTTGAACTGCATGAGCTGTTTGTATATTTTGGAAATTAAGCCCTTGCTGGTCGCATCGTTTGCAAATATCTTCTCCCATTCTGTAGGTTGTCTTTTTGTTTTGTTTATGGTTTCCTTTGTTGTGCAAAAGCTTTTATTTTTTAAATTTAATTTTATTTATTTTTTTATACAGCACGTTCTTATTAGTTATCTGTTTTATACATATTAGTGTATATATGTCAATCCCAATCTCCCAATTCATCCCACCACTACCACCACGCCCCTGCCACTTTCCCCCCATAGTGTCCATATGTTCTCTACATCTGTGTCTCTATTTCTGCCCTGCAAACTGGTTCATCTGTACCATTTTTCTAGGTTCCACATATATGCATTAATATACGATATTTGTTTTTCTCTTTCTGACTTACTTCACTCTGTATGACAGTCTCTAGAT
>NC_041231.1:42424334-42425213 GCF_002837175.3 Physeter macrocephalus | reverse complement strand
TGAAGAGGCTGTCTTTTCTCCACTGTATATTCTTGCCTCCTTTATCAAACATAAAGTGACCATATGTGCGTGGGTTTATCTCTGGGCTTTCTATCCTGTTCCATTGATCTAGACTTCTGTTTTTGTGCCAGTACCATATTGTCTTGATTACTGTAGCTTTGTAGTATAGTCTGAAGTCAGGGAGTCTGATTCCTCCAGCTCCGTTTTTTTCCCTCAAGAGTGCTTTGGCTATTCGGGGTCTTTTGTGTCTCCATACAGATTTTAAGATTTTTTGTTCTAGTTCTGTAAAGAATGCCACTGGTAATTTGATAGGGATTGCACTGAATCTGTAGATTGCTTTGGGTAGTATAGTCATTTTCACAATATTGATTCTTCCAATCCAAGAACATGGTATATCTCCCCATCTGTTTGTGTCATCTTTGATTTCTTTCATCGGTGTCTTATAGTTTTCTGAGTACAGGTCTTTTACCTCCTTTGGTAGGTTTATTCGTAGGTATTTTATTCTTTTTGTTGTAATGGTGAATAGGATTTTTTCCTTAATTTCTCCTTCTGATCTTTCGTTGTTAGTGTATAGGAATGCAAGAGATTTCTGTGCATTAGTTTTGTATCCTGCAACTTTACCAAATTCATTGATCAGCTCTAGTAGTTTTCTGGTGATATCTTTAGGATTCTCTATGTATAGTATCATGTCACCTGCAAACAGTGACAGTTTTACCTCTTCTTTTCCAACTTGTATTCCTTTTATTTCTTTTTCTTCTCTGATTGCCATGGCTAGGACTTCCAAAACTATGTTGAATAATAGTGGCGAGAGTGGATATCCTTGTCTTGTTTCTGATCTTAGAGGAAATGCTTTCAGTTTTTCACCATTGAGAATGATGT
>NC_041231.1:42421695-42423628 GCF_002837175.3 Physeter macrocephalus | reverse complement strand
ATTATGTTTGCTAGTATTTTGTTGAGGATTTTTGCATCTATATTCATCAGTAATATTGGTCTGTAATTTTCTTTTTTTGTAGTATCTTTGTCTGGTGGCCTCATAGAATGAGTTTGGGAGTGTTCCTTCCTCTGAAATTTTTTGGAAGAGTTTGAGAAGGATAGGTGTTAGTGCTTCTCTAAATGTTTGATAGGTTTGAAGCCATCTGGTCCTGGACTTTTGTTTGCTGGAAGATTTTTAATCACAGTTTCAATTTCATTGCTTGTGATTGGTCTGTTCATATTTTCTACTTCTTCCTGGTTCAGTCTTGGAAGGTTATACCTTTCTAAGAACTCATCCATTTCTTCCAGGTTGTCCATTTTATTGGCAGAGTTGCTTGTAGTAGTCTCTTAGGATGCTTTGTATTTCTGTGGTGTCTGTTGCAACTTCTCCTTTCTCATTTCTAATTTCTTAGGATGCTTTGTATGTCTGCGGTGTCTGTTATAACTTCTCCTTTTTCATTCCTAATTTTATTGATTTGAGTCCTCTGCCTCTTTTTCTTGATGAGTCTGGCTAAAGGTTTATCAATTTTGTTTATCTTCTCAAAGAACCAGCTTTTCGTTTTATTTATCTTTGCTATCGTTTTCTTTGTTTCTTTTTTTAAAAAATAAATTTATTTATTTACTTTTGGCTACTTTGGGTCTTTGTTGCTGTGTGCGGGCTTTCTCTAGCTGCGGTGATCAGTGTCCACTCTCTTTTTGTTGCGGTGTGCGAGCTTCTCATTGTGGTGGCCTCTCTTTGTTGAGGAACATGGGCTCCAGGCACCTGGGCTTCAGCAGTGGTGGCATGCGGGCTCAGCATTTGTGGCTCACGGGCTCCAGAGCGCAGGCTCAGCAGCTGTGGCGCATGGGCCCAGTTGCTCCGCAACATGTGGGATCATCCCAGACCAGGGCTCGAACCCATGTCCCCTGCATTAGCAGGCGGATTCTTAATCTCTAGGTATCTTTTGATTTCCTCTTCGATTTCTTCAGTGATCTCTTGGTTATTTAGTAACCTATTGTTTAGCCTCCATGTGTTTGTGTTTTTTATGTTTTTTTCCCTGTTGTTGATTTCTAATCTCATAGCGTTGCGGCTGGAAAAGATGCTTGATATGATTTCAGTTTTCTTAAATTTACTGAGGCTTGATTTGTGACCCAAGATGTGGTCTATCCTGGAGAATGTTCTGTGTGCACTTGAGAAGAAAGGAAAGTGTAATCTGCTGTTTTTGGATGGAATGTCCTATAAATATCGATTAAATCTATCTGGTCTATTGTGTCATTTAAAGCTTATGTTTCCTTATTAATTTTCTGTCTGGATGATCTGTCCATTGATGTAAGTGAGGTGTTAAAGCCCCCTGCTATTATTGTGTTACTGTCAATTTCCTCTTTTACAGCTGTTAGCAGTTGCCTTATGTATTGAGGTGCTCCTATGTTGGGTGGCACTCCCTCCTGGCTTGTAGAGTTTCTGCTGAGAAATCAGCTGTTAACCTTATGGGAGTTCCCTTGTATGTTATTTGTTGTTTTTCCCTTGCTGCTTTCAATAATTTTTCTTTGTCTTTAATTTTTATCAATTTGATTACTATGTGTCTCGCCATGTTTCTCCTTGGGTTTATCCTGCCTCGGACTCTCTGCGCTTCCTGGACTTGGGTGGCTATTTCCTTTCCCATGTTAGGGAAGTTTTCGACTATAATCTCTTCAAATATTTTCTTGGGTCCTTTCTCTCTCTCTTCTCCTTCTGGGACCCCTATAATGCGAATGTTGTTGCATTTAATGTTGTCCCAGAGGTCTCTTACGCTTTCTTCATTTCTTTTCATTCTTTTTTCTTTATTCTGTTCCGCAGCAGTGAATTCCACCATTCTGTCTTCCAGGTCACTTATCCATTCTTCTGCCTCAGTTATTCTGCTATTGATCCCATC
>NC_041231.1:42383065-42421644 GCF_002837175.3 Physeter macrocephalus | reverse complement strand
AATGTGGTTTTCCTTCCACAGGCTGCAGAATTGTAGTTCTTCTTGCTTCTGCTGTGCAAAAGCTTTTAAGTTTGATTAAGTCACCTTTGTTCATTTTTCCTTTCATTTCTATTCCTTTGGGAGACTGACCTGAGAAAATATTGGTACAATTTATGTCAGAATGTTTTGCCTATGTTCTCTTCTAGGAGTTTTATGGTGTCGTGTTTAAGTCTTTAAGCCATTTTGAGTTTATTTTTGTGTATAGTGTAAGGGTGTGTTCTAACTTCATTGATTTACATGCACCTGTCCAGCTTTCCCAACACTAGGGACAGTCTTCAATGCTCAGTATCTGGGGCCCTGGCACCCCGGGTCCGCAAGAGTTGAGTCCTAAGACAGCCAGGTTTCCGGGAAGTTCAGCCAGGAGGGGGCCTTGAGAGCCCAGGATTTGGGTCTTCTGATGGGAGGTGGCAAATCTCCAGAGGCTGGAACTCAACATTACATGCTCAGTTGAACCACTTCCACTCAGCAGCACGTCCTGTCCCATCTAAATCCCCACAGGGACCTGTGACCCCTAAACTGAGGCAGGCATGCCCTGGAGATACCCCTAGGCAGGTCCTAGATTACCAACAGGGGACAGAAGAGGAGTGGGGGGTCATCTGCTCCTCCCCTGGGAACACCAGACCTGCTTCAGGACTCAGTTTTCCCATCAGATAACAGGACTTCAAAACATTCCCTGGAAGAGCCTGGCCACCTCCGCAGGTCAGAGTGTTGCACCATGGGTACACGTAGACACAGGTATGTGCAAATGTGCACACATACAGGCAGACACATGCATAAATGTACATGTACACAGGCAAGTGCACACACACATGCACATATACATGCACTTATACATTCATGCACACACATGCACACATTAACGCAGTTTAGCACAATAAAGTACACATACAAACACATCTGCACATGAAGAGATGCACAAAAGCACATCCATGCACATGCACACACAGTACACAAACAGGCAAGCATAGACACACACATGCATTCACAAAGGCATAAAAATGCAGACATAAACACAAGTACACATAGACAAACGTGTCATGTCATTGCCTTGCTTGGTGCCAGTAAAGTATACATGCACACACCCAGTACATGTAGCAGACATGCACACCCACCCAAGTCCATTGGAATCATGGAGGCATGTAGAGGCCTTGACCAGGTCAGATCCAGACCTTGGTACAGGGCAAATGCAATGTCCCCCTTTCCCTCTTGACTCCCTGCTGAGCATGGAACCCTGGTTCAGAGTCACCAGCCCTTCTCAACTACGTCCTGCTGTGTGGCCCTCTGAGCCTCCACTTCCTCATCCGTAAAATGATGTGGGTACCCATCTGCCAGGGCTGGTGTGAGCTAGGTAAGGAGCAGTGCTGAGCCCAGTGCTGGGCAGGGGTCAGGTTCTCCTTGCTTGCTTCTCCCTCTACTCCCTGCTGCCAGGCCTACCCCCCAATGCCCCCACCCTGGAACTTGAGGCCCTCTCCTCCCCTTTCTGAGCCTGGATCCTATGGAACATGTCTCCCTGCTCTGGAGCAGGGCTGGACTACCTCCAGGGTCTCTCCCAGAGAGTTTGGGGAGCAGCGTACAGGGGGTGCGGAGTCAGCAGTTGAGGGATTGGGGCCATGCCAGCCTGATTAGGGCGGCTGGGGGCTGAGCTGGATTCACTTGTCCTTGTCTCTGATTGGCTCTTGGGTACCAACAACCCCCAAATCCTACTAAGCAGCCCCAACAGGGCCTGCACAGGTCTGTGGACAGCCAGTTGATTGCCAGTTCTGAGGTCAGAAGGGTGTCTGGGGAGGCCAGAGGCTGGCCTGAGCCTGGCTCTGGGGATCCCTTGCATCCAGAAGAGCCAACTGACCACCCTGTTCCTTCACCTCCTGCCGGGACCATGGGGGCTGGGGCCAGCGCTGAGGAGAAGCACTCAAGGGAGCTGGAAAAGAAGCTGAAAGAAGATGCCGAGAAGGATGCTCGAACCGTGAAACTGCTGCTTCTGGGTAAGGGTGTGGGCTGCGGTGAGGCCACTGCTACTAGTCAGAGGCCCAGGGGCCGGCAGGTGGCTCTTCTGTGAAGTAGGTGTGATGCGGGAAACAGAATGAGCCTGCAACCTGGCAGGAAACAGAGTGGGAGCCGTGGCCAAGCAAGCCCTGGCCAAGCCTTGACAATGATGCCTTGGCTCCCTAAGGCTGGGAATCCCACAGAGCCCCTCTCCAGAGGGCCCAGCCTCAGGCAACCTCCCCTCCCAAGAAGTGTGTGCCCATCTCACTTTTGTAGAGATGTGTGTACGAGGCCTAGTTTTGCCCTGGCTGTGCTCCCTCAAACACCAGCCTTTGGCTTGATGGGCCTGCTGGGCAGGGCTCAGAAACCAGGGGCCTCCTTGGGAGCCCCACAACAAGGCTGCTCCCTTGGGAAGGAGAAGGTCACAGTCCTCCTGAGAGTGGGCAGCCTCTGGGACCACCCAGATCCACAGACAGTGACCCTCGGTTTCCAGAGCTTTATTGTTGACAGACCTGCAGAACACTTAAAGGGAGTAGGGGGTACTAAGGCACAGCCGGGAATAGATAAAGCCATGTCCTTGGTCCCATGGATGGTGAGGAGAGATGCGGCTGATCTAGTACCCCAAGGCCACTTCCTCCCCCCAGGGGAAGAAGGAACTGCTTTGAGAGGGCAGTGCAGGCTCTGCGCAGGCTCTCCAGGGTCCAGCCAGACAGCTGGATGTGGGGAGAGGGACCAAGCCAGAGTACCCCAGGGAAGAGAGAGAGGCTAAGCCAAACTGTGCCCAACACCCGCATGAGAACAGGCTCAGAGGGGCTGTTAGCTCTGTCCTCTCCCCCAGCAAAAGGTGCTAATTCCCTCTGAGCCTCTTGGAGACACTTCCTCCCAACACAGGTGAAAAGCAGGGGTTGACCTGGCTCAAATAATCCCATGCATGCAGTACCAGAATCTTCCACAAGGTGGAGCGCCAGGTATCTTTATTTTTGTCCTCAGACTAATAAAACGGAAAATACCAGGGTCTTGAAGGCTCCTCAGCACCGTCGAGGTTGTCGATTCCCCTCGTCAGCCCCCTTCTGTCACTCCTGACGTTTACGTTTTGCCGCCAGGGCATCATGACCTGACTTTGGGGGTTGGGGGGAAAACAGGTGTGATAAGAGGGGGCAGTGCGGTCAGCGCGTCTCTGAGGTAGGGTTTCCATTCCAGGTGCCGGTGAGTCCGGGAAGAGTACCATTGTCAAGCAGATGAAGTGAGTGCCCCTGCCCTACCCGAGGCCCCTGGGGGTGGGCACACGCACGAGGTCTGTCCTTCCCCACCTACCCGAGAGGCGCTGACCCGGCTCCCCACGGCTGCAGGATCATCCACCAGGATGGGTACTCGCTGGAAGAGTGCCTCGAGTTCATTGCCATCATATATGGCAACACGCTACAGTCCATCTTGGCCATCGTGCGCGCCATGACCACGCTCAATATCCAGTATGGAGACTCTGCGCGCCAGGTGTGCCAAGAGACTAGCTGAACAGGGCTTCTGGGGACTCGAGGTGCGAGGCTGGGCCCAAGTCCATGGTCACCACCAACCACTCCCCTGCCCCCCCCTCAGGACGATGCCCGGAAGTTGATGCACATGGCGGACACCATCGAGGAGGGCACTATGCCCAAGGAGATGTCAGACATCATCCAGCGGCTGTGGAAGGACTCGGGTATCCAGGCCTGTTTCGATCGCGCCTCGGAGTACCAGCTCAACGACTCTGCTGGCTAGTGAGAGCACAGGCGGGGCGCGGGGCGGGCGGGGCCCTGCCACGCCCCCCCACCCAACCCTACCCACACCCCGGATCTCCCGCAGCTACCTCTCGGACCTGGAGCGCCTGGTAACCCCGGGCTACGTGCCCACTGAACAGGACGTGCTGCGCTCGCGTGTCAAGACCACTGGTATCATTGAGACGCAGTTCTCCTTCAAGGACCTCAACTTCCGGTACGACCCCGCGCCCTAGCTCTCGCTCTCCGGGGGCCTGACCGCAAGTTCACTGCCTGAGGCCCCGTCTGATCCCAGAGGCCCCATCCCTACGAGAGACCCTGCCCCTTCTCGGACAACCCGCCCGCAGAAATGCCCGGCCCCTCCGGATGCCACTCCCATCTGGGTGCCTCCCAGCCAGCATTAGGAAACCAGGGGATGCCTGTGGGCACGTCCAGGGGACTCGATGCGCTGGCTCAGGTTCCCACGGCCCCGCAGGATGTTCGATGTGGGCGGGCAGCGCTCAGAACGCAAGAAGTGGATCCACTGCTTCGAGGGTGTGACCTGCATCATCTTCATCGCGGCGCTCAGCGCCTACGACATGGTGCTTGTGGAGGACGACGAAGTGGTGAGTGCTCCAGCCTGAGCGTTTGAGCGGGGAAGAGGAGAGCGGACAGCAGAGACAGCGCTGCGGGCGCGGGGAGCATCTGAGAGAGGACATTCGACCCAGAGCGGTCTGAAGGAGGAGATGAGGCAGCCTGCTGCCCTGCTCAGGGGGGCGAAGGGGGAGACGGTCTTGGAGCTGTCTGGGCAGGGAGGCCCCGGAGCCCAGAGAGCAGAGGTCTGCCCGCCGGCCGCAGCCAGGTGGGGGCGGCGGCCGCAGTCCCCGGTGCCCGACAGCCTCTGCCCTCCTCAGAACCGCATGCACGAGAGTCTGCACCTATTCAACAGTATCTGCAACCACCGCTACTTCGCCACCACGTCCATCGTGCTCTTCCTCAACAAGAAGGACGTTTTCTCGGAGAAGATAAAAAAGGCGCACCTCAGCATCTGCTTTCCGGACTACAATGGTGAGACCCTCGGCCCGCCGCCAGGCGGCGTCGCAAACCCACGATCTCGGCCTGCGCTCCTCCCGCTGCGGGGAGGATTTGCTACCGGGAGTGAGAACTCCCCCTTCCCCGCCAGGGCCCAACACATATGAGGACGCGGGCAATTACATCAAGGTGCAATTCCTCGAGCTCAACATGAGACGCGACGTGAAGGAGATCTATTCCCACATGACGTGCGCCACCGACACACAGAACGTCAAGTTTGTCTTCGACGCTGTCACCGACATTATCATCAAGGAGAACCTCAAAGACTGCGGCCTCTTCTGAGGTGGCTCCTCGCGGGCCGGGATGCTCCCCTGTCGTGCCTCTTGGTCTCAATACCCCAAGCCCCATCCCCTGCTCCCCATCCCACCTCTCGACTGCAGGCCCCTCCCCAGCTCTCCCGATCCACTCCACTGCTTGCCATCTGGCCCCCAACTTCCAGACCCTATTGCTTCCAGGCCCCACCCTGACTCCTCAGGCTCCACCCGATGGCCACAGGCCCCTCCCCTGGCTCACAAGCCCCACCCACTCAAGCTCTTTTGTCCCCGCCCCAACCCCCCAGGTGTCACTGCTTCCAAGCCCACCTCCACCTGTCTCTCAGCCTAAACCCAATTATTTGGGTGCTTAGGAATGTTGACTCTGTTCCTTTTTTTCTTCACAGGTGCCTGAACTCATGCGTTCCTGAGACCCTGTAGCCCTTGCCGCCTTGTAGCCCCAATCCTCATGACCCCTATCAGCCCCCCAGGACTCCTGGGCCCCAGCCTGTGGCCCCACCAGCCACAGATTCAAAACCCTAAGCCCTGCTAACCTTGAGGGACTTACCCTCCCCCATGGTTCCCAGGATTCCCAGGTCTCCCAGAGTCCGGTGCCCCCAGCCACCCCAGCACTGCCCTTCACGGCCTGGCTGCACTGGCCTCCAGGACCCACCACAGCCAGCCCCAGCTAGGAGAAAGCAGGACTTGGGGCAGCTACAGCTCACGGTGACTCAGCAGTACCCCACTGACCAATCTCCTGCTGCTCTCCTGCCCCAGGAGGCCCGTGATTCACCTGGTGGGTCTGGGTTCAGCAAACAGCCCTCCCTCCCAGAGTTTCATGAAGGGCAGTGGGGCAGGAAGGGAACCCTCCTCCAAGCAGGCCTGCTGCTTACCATCAGCCCATTCTAGCCTTACCACCTCCATGTGACAAGTCTGACACCCATCTGCCCAGTGGCCAGTGACTGCCCCACGCAGCAGCTTTAGGGGTCCAAAGTCCAAGCCAGCTCTGGCCTGTGAAACTCATACATAGACGAATTAGTGAGTGGGGGCAAGCCTGGGAGCTCCTGGTACCAGGAAGAGACTCAAGCTGGACCCTTCCCCACATATACTAACCCCTTCCCCCACAGGCTCTGCCCCCTCCATGCTTGGACACTGTATTCATGTCCTACTCACTTACACACCCACAGTACTCCAGGCCAGTCTGTCAAGGGAGGGTACTGTTGACACCAGCTGTGGCCAATGGCTGAACTGTCCTAAGGGGTGGCTGGGAGCAGAGTCCGGCTCCCATCGATCAGCCCCAGGCAGGGGATTTGGGACAGGAAGGAGGCCCAGATTGTGCCCAGAGGGGTCTGCCTCAGGTAGGGTCATAAGCAAACCCAGGTGACCCTCTTGTCCCTGCCAGCAGCTTCTCTCATCCTTCCCATTCAGGGCCCATTCCCTGGTGGGAAAAACTGAGGTCCATGCCTGAACCATCAGTGACAAAGGCATCCATGTCCCCACACCCCTGCTCCCTACTTCCTCATCAAGCACCAAGTCCTCGCTGATGCCCGTGGGCTTGGGGCCTGTGCTGTAGTCGAGGGCAAGGAGCATCTGTCTAATAAGGCCAGGGCATAATTTGCACTCCCTTCAGCTAGATACACGGACTCAGCAATAAATCTTTGCATCAGGCCCCAGCTGTCCTTTCTTGCGGGGAGGGGGAGAGTGTTAATGATCATGAGTCATGCAAATTTATTAAGTGCCCAGTGCTGGGCTGGACGTGAGTGGGAAGGTGGTCCCTTCCAGGGAGAAGCACCTGACCTAACATGGCAGCGAGCACTCTTGGGGGCATGGGATCAATTTGGGGTCTTGAGAGGGGTTGAGAGGGGGAAAGGAGCCGTGGGAAATGTTCACAAGGACGATGTTGGATCAAGAGGGGGTTGCAAGGTGGAAGCTCATTGTGGCAGGGACTGTAGTGTGTATAAGGCCCAGGAACATGGGCTGGTGGACCACAGGAGTTCAGTGGAGCAGGGAAGGGGAGATGGGGTGGGGAGACTGGGCAGGTGCCAAACGCCAGCCTAAGGGCCTGTGCTTCCTCCAGAAGATGATGGGTCCAGGAAGCCCTTGAAGCTAGAACATAATTGCAGGGCTGGGATTAGGGTGAGGCAAATGAGGCACTCACCTCAGGTGTTAAGATTTAAGGTGATGCCAAAAAAATCAGTAATCAAGATAAGTATTAATGCAATACTTTCAAAAATCAAAATTACTGCCAAAAAATCCATAATGAACAGAATATCAAAATTTTAAATAAAGGCAAGATCCAAGAGAGCCCTGCAGAGCCATATTGGACCCTGAAGCAAAAGGAAAAATGTCCACTCCTATATATGTTTTTATGTATTTTTAAAGGTTAATTTTTTTTTTTACAGAACATTAAAGTAGTTGAAAAAACATCGAACAAATTGTAAGTAGGTATATTAAAACTCACAATATTACTTTAAGATTAAATATTTTATTTATACCTAAAACAGAATTTATACTTTTATTTTCTTGGCTTTAATGGAAATAAAATCATCAATGATATTTTCCAAATCTGTTTCTGGAAAAAATAATCATTAAAATTTTTCATAAAAACATGTATATAGGGGCACATATTTTTCCCGGGGTCTGGGCATGGGGGAGGAGAGGAATGGGGCTGGAAGGGTCCATGAGGAAGAGACTTATGTCATTACCTCGTGGAGCCAGGATCTGCAAGGAGTGGGACTCACTGACAAGGGTCTGGATCTGTGCAGTGACCAAGTGCATGTGATGTCCCCACCAAGCTGGGACTGCACAGGAGTGTTGAGGGGACTGAGTTTTCTGGACCTGTGGCCACATGGGGGCGAGGTCCAGGAGTCAGACAGATGCTTGGGGCTGGGCAGAAGGCAGCATGTGGGCAGCATCCTCAGTGTCCAGGTGGAAGTGGCACTGTGAGCCTGTGCGGGGCTAGAAGGGGAGAGTGAGGGTACCCAGGCCTGAGTATGGGGTGGAGGGGAGGGACACTGGATGGGTTAGAGAGCCCAGGACACATGGGCGGCCACAGTGGTGCTGCTCAGAGTCCTGAGGGGAGGATGAGGCTCAGGCCAGTGGTTCAGGACCTCACTGGGTGGTTTTGGGCCTGGCTGAGCTGGGCTGCTCATCCCTGCTAAGGACCCTCTGCCCAAACAATTTACTGGAGTGAGGTGGGGCAGGGGAGAATGATGGTGGGATTTATGGGGAGGGGCAAGGCGGAAGACAGAAGGCTTTGGGAAGCTGGCGGTAGCAGGCTTGAGACAGAGGAAGCTGCGGGAGAGGTGGGCTAATGGGGTCTTCCGCATGGCCACCTTGTCTTGGAAGGAAGGTAATGAGCTCCCCAGCCTTCTTAGGCAAGGGACAGAGAGGAGGCCAAACACCATGCAGGGGCTGGACCCCACGCTCCAGGTTCTGACCCTAGGGACTGGGATTCTGAACCAATATTCTTGGATGCCATGGACTGAGGACACTGCCTGGTCTCAAGCTGCCCTGTTCACGGCCAGCAAGTATGGGGGTGGGGGGTCGAGTCTCCTGGCCTGAAGCCTACTCAGCCCCGCTTACCACACCTGTGTAATTGCACCCTAACGAGCAGGATCAATGGGTGCCTAATGCCTGATTCACAGTCCAGGGCAGAGGATCAGAGGGAGCTGGCCCAGAGTCGGCACAGTGACCACACCCTAGTCTTGTAGGCAGGGGGCATTTACTGTGGGCACCTCCCGCCTCCACCATCCCTGCCTGACCTCAACCTCAAGGTGCCCCTGGGGGCCTTCCCAGCCTTCGACTCTGGCTCTGGCGGGACTAACCTGGCCCAGCCACGGAACAGAGATTAGACAGGCCTGGCGAACCGTTAATGCTGCTGACGTCAGGGCCCGGTTGGGTGGCTACTGGGTGGGGGCTTGGGCCCTCCCCATGGGCAGTAGCACAGCCCACGTGACCTGGGCGCATTAAGCCGCTTCAGTGGCCAGAGAAGCTGGGTGCCAGAGCTCAGGGGAGAGAGGGGGGCCCCCCGGGACTGTGGGGGCAGGCTCCAGCCTGGAGGTCACCAGCTCTGTGGACTCAGGCCAGGGGAGAACCAGACAGGTGGGTTTGCCTATGGATGCCCTCTATACTTCCTCAACCCCGCACCCCTGCCAGTGCCCAGAGAGGAGCCTCCCATACACCAAGGTGGGCAGAGTGTATTCAGGAGCTATGGGTGTGGGTCCTCAACCGTGGGATACGGAGGTGAGAACCACCCTCTCCGGTGAGGCCTTGAAAGCCCCAACATGATTCCAGGCCAAGGGTCCCGCCCCGGCACACAACCCGCCGCCTATCAGTGCCAATCCCACATGCACTCAAGGTTCCCTGTGGCCAAGCTGTTCCTTCCATCCACAGTACCCTCTCTTCCCCACACTGGCATGTGCCTTTCTTCCCCTTGGCAGAGCCAAGCCCACGGATTGCTTCTCCATCAGGCTTTTCCTGATCCGCACACTCTAACCTGGCAGGAGCTTTCCTGTCTAGAGGGCCCACACAGAGCGCTTGAAGACACTGACCCTGGGGCTGTGTGGTGGGGCGGCAAGAGCAGCCGCAGTCAGGGTAGGACGAGCTGGCTCTTCCAGGGGCTCAGGCACGGTTCTCAGAGGCGATCTTTCATTTGGGTGTTGAGGGACAAGTGAGAGTTTGCCAAGGAGGTGGGACAGGATGGGGAACCAGGAGGGCAGAGGCACAGGGAGGTGAAGGCTGGCATGTTCTTGGAACAGATGGGCAGTGGGGGAGGTGAAGAGGCCAGCTGGGAAGAGGAGCAGGTTGGGAGGATGTCAGGCAGGCCAGCTGGGTGTGAGGCAGGTGCCTGCAGGGTGTCTGAGGAATCAGTGGATACAGATGCTAGGCTCTGGGGAGGACGGGGTTGGAGGTGAAGATGGGGCCTCACTGTAAAAGAGGGTCTTGGGACACTGTGTAGATGGTGTGCCAGGGGAGGTGCTGGTGTGGTGAGAGGGGGCTGCCTAGCTGGAGGCTAAAGAGGGAGGAACAGAGCAAAGGGCTGCCAGGACCCTGGAAGGAGGCTCTGAGTGATCCTGGGATCCTAAGTTCTGTCTCATATATCTGACAGTTTCTTGGACCTGTGTCTCAGATTCTGGAGATGGGGGAGTGGAGGTAGGGGACTGGGCCAAAGGTTGAGATAAAGCTCCCCCCACCTTCCACTCCAGGTGGCTACCCCCAGCACAGCAGCTGCATGGATAGACATTCCCTCCAGCCTCTGGGAGAAGGTGCCTGGTACCTCTCAGATCCCCATAATGGCTGCCAACAGTCCAGCCACCTCAGGCTGAGCTGGGAGATTTGGCAGGTGGTGGGAAAGGCCTCTGAGCTGTGTTTGCCCTGGCTAGGGCCCAGGCCTAGCATCAGCAATCGGGCAGCCCCTCCCCCAGCCTGGCCACAACTGGCCTGGCCCAGGGACCCCACCTCACAGGGCTCCCACAGCACCCCAGCCCAGCTGGCCCCTGCTCCCTCCAGTGTGGGTTGAGGACCCCAACACCCACATGCTGGGTGACCTTGAAGCCAGGCCTGGCTCCTCAGGAACTGCCAATAGGAGCACCCAGCCCTTTGCAAATGGCTTCTGTGAGCATCCAGGATGTCTGGAGTTGGGAGGTGGGGGGCAGACCTGAGACCCTGGTCAACACCTCTCCTATCTGACTCTGTCCCACAGGCAGTCCTCAAGCCCCTTCGAAGGGTGAGAGTCTTAGGGTCTCTCATGACCAAAGTAAGCTGTGATCTGGGATTACACCAGCCCCAGATCAAGGGGGAGAGCCAGTCCCTTCCTATTTTTCACCCATCAACAGGGAGGGAGCTTAGATGGTTTGAGGTTTTCAAGGATTGCCACCATCCCAATGCCTTTCTCTTTAGTCCTCCCATCCCCTGGTACTCCTAGCCAAAGTTGAGTCCCCTTGGCTCACAGCTTCCCCTTAACCCACTGCCTTCAGGCCAGGGGAAAAGACAGAGCCATTTCCTTGTGATGCAGAGGGAAACTGAGGTACGCTAGGGATTGGCTGCAGGGATGCTGTGAGTCAGGTGGAAGAGAATCCTGGAGTCCTGACTCCCAGCCCAGGACAGGGAAGGGGTGAGGTCTGTCCTCTGAGGGCATTCTCCCCAGTACCAAGGGAGGGGGGCAGACATGACACAGAGACATCCAGCTTGACTAGGAACAGCAGAGGCCATGGATTAATCGGATCAGAGCCAGTGGCTGAGAAGCAAGGGACACAGATGTTCTGCAAACCCCACCCCCCAGCTCACCCCCAAGGTCAAGGTCTCCCCCAGCTCCCTGCTGGTTGCTCCTGGGCTGGTGGGCCTTAACGCCCACCACCCACCTCTGAGCACTAAGGCCTTGGGTGGGAAGCAGGCAGGGGTGGGACAGGAGTCCTCAGCCAGGAATGGGGTCACCCTAAAACCCCTTCCCCTGAGGCACCAAGTCCCAGGCCCCACTTCCCATGGGCAGACACAGCTGTCTCCTACTCTTTAGAAATAAGGAAATGGGGGCATGGCCAGGGAGATCCAGACAAGGCTCAGAGTGAGCCAAGACTCCAAGACTTGCTCCCCGCACCCCCTGCCCACCCCCGCCCTGTCCTCACTGCCCCTACCCTTGTCTACCCTCAATCTCTTCTGAGTATCTGCGGTGAAGACAAAATTGATGCAGGGAGCCCCTGTCCTCACCCTATCCCACCTCTGCTTGGGAAGGGTGAAGCAGGCAGAAAAGATATCTTGTGCCTAAGTGATGTGAAAGTCCCCCATTCAAGGCATCCTTCGCTGAGGTTAAGCATGGCCCTGTTCCCATTCCTCTTAGCTGAAAAGCCCCTTCTGGCTTGAGGGAAGTGAGGGCAGAGCATTTCAGGGGTTGGGGGCGCTCAGAGACATCAGAGAGAATCTGCTTTGGACTAAAGCATTCCCCCAACAAGATTCAACTGAGCCCCTCCCGGAGCAGCTGCTCTCCTATCTAAGGCTCCTTAGCGCTCGGGCTGCCCCTTTGCTCCAGGCCAGTGGAGGGCCCCCGCCCCCGCCCCTCCGCAGACCTGCCCCTCCTCCTGCGGGCCGCGGGGGATTGGCGGGCCGGGGGCGGGCCGGGGGCGGGGCCGAGCGCCCTTCATCCCCTGCCGCTGCGCTCAGCCGAGAGCAGAGCGGATAGCACCGGCCCGAGCGGAGCACCGCGCGTCCTCACCCGCGAGGCCAGGTACTGCTGGGGGCGCCGACCCCACGTCCAGGGGCACCGAGCGGGCGGAGCCCTACTGTCCACTTTCGCGTCCGGAGCTGGGCTCTGGGCAGGTCCCCTCTCCCGCCCTGGCTCCGGGCAGGCGCCCCAGCCTCCGGGGAACCAAAGCCTCGAGCGCTCCAGGCGTAGGTCTGGGGACCCGCCAGCTCCCAGCTTGAGCTAGTGTCCTGGGAGGAGTACCTCGTGGTCTCGGGGCCTCTCGCAGGGCCGGGCGGGATAGCAGGAGATCGGCGGCACCCGGGGCTGGGGTCACAGGACGCCTTGTTGGGGGCTAGGGTGGCACGCGATGGGCTTCCCGAGGCACGGTCCAAGGGGGCGAGCTCGAGAGGGCCCGGAGGGGGGCCTAAGAGGGCCGGGGAGCAGGCCCTGGAGCGCTGCCCCGACTGGCGCCTGACAAGCAAATCGGCCCGCTGGCACGCCGGACGTCAGGGTATATTTATCCCGCTGCGTTAGGCAGGGGCTTGAGGGCAGATCGGGCCAGGCTGCCTGAGGGGCCGCGTGGCACATGTTGGTCCCAGAGTCCGTGCCATTTGCAGCCAGGCCAGCGGGCACGGCGGGCACAGGGCGAGCGTGGTTCCCTGGATTGAGGGCGGGGCTCGGTCTGAGCTCCTAGAGCTGCCAGTGCGCTCAGGGGCGGAGGGAAAGGACCGGGACTAGGTTTGCAGGAGCCCGCCCCCACCCGATTGGCCCCTTCGATTGGCCACAGCGAGTGCGTGCGTTTGTTTACACCCGGGGAGGGGGAGGCCAGGGGCGGGGCCTGTGGGAATCCACCCTCTCCCCCACAGTGACCTGAGCCCTGAGCCCAGGTGTAGGCTCTGGGACAGGTCTGAGGGGGACTAAGTCAAAGGTCCTTGCACCGTGGGGGCCACCTCGACCCAGGCCCATCCTTCTTTCAGCCTGCCAGTCCTGTCCTTCCTTCCATGACTGCCTTCAGCCTCTGTGCTGGCCCTGAGAGGGGCCCTTCCTCTTTAGTACACAGTCTGGCATGGGGGCTCACTTCCTTCTGGAAAGGAAGCAAATGCCTCAGAGGTTCTCAGTCCGGAGCATAGCAAGCTGGAGAGATCCAAGGACGGGTCCATTTTGAGAGGGGGAGGTTCTGCACAAACATGGAAGGCTTCCTGCAGGAAGCATCAAAGGTGGGAGAAATCAGGGGTGGCACATCCCTAAGAGGGCTGGAATGCTGGGATCAGGAATGAGAAACTCGGACTCCTTGAGATTGAGGGCTGGGGACTGTGTCTCTGGGGAGGGTGGGGGTGTACATCTCAGAACTTTGTTCTGCCTGGGCCCATAGAGCCACCGTCCTCACTGGCTTCCCAAGCCACCCTTTGTTCTGTACTGGTTCTTTGGGCCCATGTCACAAACATCCCCCCCATCCAGACTCCAGGTGGCAAGATCATGAGAGCTGGTTGCTCCTGTCCTAGTGCCTGCTGCCCTAGCAAGTAGCCTTGGAGCCCTGGAAAAATGGAGAAACTGAGGTGCAACAGGACAAGCTGGGTGGTTCATGGTCTCTGGCTGGGGGCAGGGAAGGTTTTTGAGCCGAACTGAGTGCACCCTGAAAGTCTGGGCTGGGCAGGGTGCAGGCACTCAGTCTGAGGGGGAAAATGTTTTGGGGGAGTGGTTGGCTACAAGAGAGGTACAGTTTTGGCATCTGTGTGCACAGAAAGCTGGGGCGGGATGTGCAGTCTATACCATAATAGGATAGGGGCACTGCAGGAGGATGTTCCAGTGCAGACATGGCTGGGGAGCCAGGCGCCACTTGGAGCAGGTGAAGTGGGGTGGAGGCTTGCCAAAGACCTTGAACCCATTCCATTCATTTAATATTTACTGAGTACCTACTGTGTGCCCTGTACACACTCAGTCTGATGGATGGAGGACTGGACTTTGGATAAGACAGATGCATGGTAGGGGCGCTCTAGAGGACCAGGCAGGGCTTCTGGGGGCCAAAGGGAAGGACCAGCTGCTGGGCAGGAGGGGCTTTCCGGCCAGAGGCCTGGGGTAGCTTGGATTTGAATTTCCGCTCTGCGGGCCACGTCCTGTACACAGCCTCTCAGCCAGCACGTCTGCACACGTGCTGGCTGCTGAGGATGGGGGTCACTTCAACTGACTGTCCTCTCCGTATACCTTTCCTATTGTGTGGGCAGACAAGCCATGGTGCTGGACAAGGGGGCTCTGAGCTTTCCAGCTGGGCCTGGCCTGTGGCCCCAGTGGGCTCAGTCCCACCCTCTGGATGTCTGCACCTGGCTAATGGGAGCATAACCTGCCCTTGTAGGAACCTGGAAATGCTGTGGCATCCCTGCAGTGCCCACTGGGCCTGCTGCCCCCTCACCTGGGCCTCTGGCTCCTTCTACTTCTTGTGCCTTCTGGGATGCTCTGTCTTGTCTTGCTGTCTCTCTGTCTCTTTCTCCATCTGGCTATCTCTAAATGGTTGGCCATCTCTGTCGATCTGTCTCTCACTTAGCTGGTTGTCTGTCTCCCTGTCTGAATGTCTATCCACCCATCTCTCTGTGTATTCTTCTCTATTTGTGTCCCTCTAGATCCGGCTGCATTTCTTTATCTCCCAGTGCCTGTCTCTTGGTCTGGATCAGTATGCATGGACACAGATATCACGTGTGTGTGTTTTCTCTCCCTGTCTCTCTCTTCCCTCCCTCTGACTCTCTCTGCTTCTTCCTGACATTGGATGGCGCCTCTCCTCTGGGCTGACCTTGCCTTCTGCCCCCCCATCGGGGTCTCCAGTGAGTCCTGAGCTGCCCCAGGCCCCTGCTTCAGCTTTCTTTGGGGCCAGAAGTCCGGCTGTCCAAATATTTGGCCGCCTCCAGGGGATTCCGAGTCAGCAGGGAGGAGGATGGGCTGGCTGGCTCGGGGTCTCCCCTGCCCTTGGGGGGGCCACAGGCACGTGATGTCCTGTCCTTTGCCTCAGCTGAGCCTCGGGCTGCACGTCCTTCTCAGCAGGCTGGCAGTGCGGGGGAGGGGGCTGCTGCTGGCTCTGGCCCAGTCTTGAGGCAAGAGGTTCCGACTGCCGCTTCCACTGGGGGCAGTCTGAGAAAGGAGGGTCCAGGGGTGGGCAGAAGGGGAGGCCTAGGTGTCTGGGGATAGGCCCAATGCTAAGCGTCTGTTAGGTTTAGAAAATGTACCCTGTCACAGGAAAGTCCATTTTCCGGCCCCAGCTGGGGCCCTCAGATCCTCCTAGACACTTCCGGATACCCGGAAGCACCGGGCTAGGGGATGAGGGGTTGGTGTGGCCAACACATCAGTGCTCTGCACCATTTGCCTTCCCCTCCTGCATGCTACCCCCTCAGTACCAGCCGGATGTTGGCCACACACTAGCCACTTACTCAGTGTTGTTGGCAATGGGGGAGTAGTGGATGGAAGACTGGATCTGCTGAGGTCAAAATCTGGAGTTGTGGGTCTGGGGGAGGGGCAAGGGGTTTGTTTTAGTATCCTCCCGCGTTCCGAACACCCACCCACACACCCTGTCCCTAGACCCCTGACCTCAGCAATCAGCTCCACACCAATCCCTGTGGCTGTTCCTTGAGAACATACAATCCAGATGTGTCTGTTGAATCCAGTTTCCCTGTTAACCGATAGCTTGTCCGAGGAGGGTGTTATCTTTCTGAAGCCTGGAGAAGCAGGTGGGCAAAGAGGCTCTAGGGAGGGACACCTTCTCTCAGCTAATGAGGGGAGTGGTAAGGACCGGTGAACTAGAACTGGGGGCAGCCCTCATCCGTGGGCCCCCAGGGATGACCACAGTGGACCCTTAAGCCAGGCCAGCCGCCTCTCACCTGTGATCTGAGCTGAGGTGAGGGCTGCCCAGGCACGAGGAGCCTGGGGGCCATGGCAGCAAGCTCTGTGGGGTCTGTGCATCCACCAGCACATGTGGCCACAGGACCGAGGGAAGAAGGACAGTGTGATTGTCTCCCTGTAGTTAGCCTGCTACTGCAGACCCACTCATGTCCCTGAACACTGGGGAGGAAAGCCGGGCTCAGAGCCCTGGTGGCTCCAAGGCCCTGGATGCAGGGACAGAGAGGTGAGCTTCCCATAGCAGCTGACACAAGCAGTGGCCCCACGGTGGCCTGGATTCCTGGATCTCGAAATCTTTAATTAGCCAAACTCAACGCCTGTCTGGGGAGGTGTGCCTGACGAATTCTCATCCTGTGATGTCTGTGTGGGCAGACATTACCTGCTACGCTATCCCCATGGCTTCTGCACACCCCCCCACCCTTATCTCTCCACAGAGCAAACAGGCCCCAGGGCAGTGGCCTGGACCATCGATTTACTGCCTGAACCGATGCTACACCCATGACAGATGCCATTCTGATGATCTGCCCAAGGTCGCAGTGATCTCCCCACCCAAGAGCCTGACCCCTCTCTGGGAGCCTGTGGTCTGCTCTGGGGGCGAAGTCCTCAGGGAGGCTTCTCACTCTGCCCCCACCTTTGGTCAAACCTCCCGGAACCCCCGGAGGACAGGAAGACACTGAGGTCCTGAGTGGGGAACACTTTGTCCATGGTCACGTGGTGAGGCAGGGCCAGGTCAGGCCTCAGACCCAGAGTGTCCACTCTGGGCTTTTCCCACAGTGGGTCAGAATCTGCTGGCAGCTTTCCTCAGGCAGGGGCTATCCCCTGAGTCTACTCCGATACCTGATGCAAAGGAGCCTGGCAGGTGGCAGGCCTGAGAGACAGGAACTGTCAAAAATGGGCTGCCAGCCTCTGGAAATGCCTGGAGGTCCACATGTCAGGCCAGTACTAATCTCTACCCTGGCCCCCCAGCCCTTAGCCTTGCCCTAACTGAAGTACAGATTCCTTGACCTCGACTTCAAGGCCCTTTCAGGCTTGCCTATGGCCACGGAACCTTCATTCTATCCTCACAGCCTGCCTTATACCATGCCTCAGGGCCTTTGCCCATGCTGTGCACTCTGCTTGAGGTACTCTTTCTTGTTTCCACATCCTGGGGGCTCCTGCTGGAATTTCAGAACTGTCTCCCTCACCTCCTTCTCCAGGAAGCCTTCCTTGATGCCCCTCTCTCTCCTTTTTTGAGTCCCAGCACTATGTGGCTTGGTTAAAAGCCACACTATATGCTGGGGTTCCCCTGCAGGAGCCATAGGGTGGGGGATGTCTGTGTGGGTTTTGTCCCTTCCAGACTGGAAGCCACTTGAGGAGGGGTATTCCATGTCCTCTCTGGGATCTCAGGCCAGCCTGAGACCCAGCAGTGACTGGTCGTAAGTAATAGGCAGGACCTGAAGGTCTAGGCCCAGGTCCTGCTTGAGGGGATGGGGAACCTGAAGCCAGGGCCTCAGGCACTTTGGCCATGACCATGCCATGGACTGTGGTCTCCCTGGAGGCAGTGCCTGGCTGCTAGGGAAGAATATTAAGGCAGAGAAGAGTGCTTTGTCCAGGCTGCTGACTCAGCATACTCTGAGGGCCTGTCCAAGCCTGCCCCGGGCGGAAGGCCAGGCAAGGGCAACCCCAGCTGAGAGCCAGGGGGCACTCTGGAGTGACTCTGGAGACCAGGTGCTGGTATCCTTGGAGGAGTGCTGTTGGTGAGGCTCAGGGCAGGGGCATGAAGAAGACAGGCTTACCTTAGGGACTCTGGTCCAGGGGAAGAGGGTGTTAGAAGAGATGCTCAAATTGTCATGGTCCTCTGATGCTGGCATCAGAGGAAGGAGAGGTAGGTTGAGGGGTCCAAGGGTGCCAGGTATGGGATACTCAGGACTGAGGTACCTAGGATCTGAGCTCTGGCTTGGGGCTGCCTGGGGCCATTGCAGGGAGGTCCTCTGGTCAGTTCTGTGTGGCTGCTGCCTCCAGAACACCAGGGCCTGTGGCCTGAGGCCCGAGTCCTGAGCCTAGCTTCCCCTACCCACCCTAGCCCTGAATGCTGAGTTTGAGACCCCTGGTATTCCAGCTTCAGGAGCAGACCTGAGACCATCGGGATCTGGAGTGGGGATGGGGGATTTGGGGCAGGATTCAGGGTTCCCAAGCGGAGGGGGTGCCATGACATCAAGACTAGGCTCTGGCTGACCTGCCTGGCAGTGCTGCCCCCTCCCTGCTCTCCACTCTGGCCTCAGATCTCCTGCTGGCCTATCTGGCCTTCAGGATGTCCTTATAGATCCTGGGGACACTATGCCCAGGTACCTTCTGGGCATGGGGTAGGTGGCTCCCAGCACCAGTGATGGGAGAGGGGCTAGCAAGTTGTCTGGGCAGTGGGCAGAGTTGGGCATATGGGGAGGAGGGGAGCTGATCCCTTTGGGGTCCAGCAGAGCTATGCCCTGATCCAGTGGTCCAGGCCCGTCTACAGCTGGCCAAGGTTCTGAGTTCCTGACCTGGGGCTCCAGGAAGTGGGGAGTCTCCTCAAAGGGTGGACACCTAAGGGTGGGGGGTTCCCCAGCAGGGGAGGAGAGGCTTGGAAGAGAACATGGCCCTGAGGCCAGAGCTGTGTGGAGGGTGAGGCCTGTGTGGCCCAAAGAACTGGACCCCAGGGCACCCATTTCCTGGAAGGCCCCTGAGGGCCCTTTGCAGCCAAGCGGGCAGGGTCCAGGTGTCCAGCCACCCAGCACCGCCTTAGGCCTCCTGGCTCCGGGGGGGTAGCCTCTGCGCCTGCCGTTCCCAGCGCCAGCTCTCAGCCCACAGAGGGACCTTTGTTCTGGCTGCCAGCAAAGCCCGCCGGGTGTCTGGGAACAGGGCCCACAGCCCTCGCCCTCTCCCGAGGCCTCCAGCCGTCGGGCAGTGCCATTCTAGGTTGGCTAGGAGGCCCCTGGCACACAGGGCACAGGAAACTGTCTCCCAGTATTAATATCAGGGAGGGGCAATAAGTCCAGGGCCCATCCTCAGAGTGGGGTCTGGTGGCCTGGGACTCAGCCTCCTGGGGTCCTGGCACCACTGGGCTCTGAGCTCAGGTCATCCAACTGAGCTTTACTTCACAGATGGTGAAACTGAGGCCCCAAGGGCTTGCCTGGGTCGGTATGTATATGTGGCAGGGGAGTGCTAGGTACTGGCTGAGGTGTCGCCTCAGAATGTCCTGGAGAACTCAGGTATCCGAACTCTGCCCCTCAATGGCAGGTTCCAGGGTGGCAACAGGCAGAGCTGCGTGAACATTTATGTCCTCAGTGAACTTCTGGGAGGTGTGCTACAGCTGCAGACTTCCTGTGGGAGTCTGGGCCGTGAGCCCAAGGAGCGGGGATAACCAGGGGGACTGTCTGCTCTGTAGACTTCTGACTGCGTCAGTGTGAGAGCCAGTGTTCCGGGTGGTGGTCCCTGGGCCATGGAGGCACCTCTGCAGACGGAGATGGTGGAGTTGGTACCCAACGGCAAACACTTGGAGGGGCTACTCCCTGTCGCCACCCCCACGGCTGGCAACCAGAGGTGAGCGAGGGACTCAGTCATGGCTTAGGGCAGGGCAGGGTGCAGGGCAAGGGGCTGGAGCTGAGCTGCCTGGCTGGTCTGTGCCTGCAGGGTCGAGGGCCCCGGACGGAGCTGTGTTGAGGGCGAAGGCTTCCTACCAAAAAGTCCCAGCAAGGAGCCACACTTCACCGATGTGAGCAGGGGTGGCCATCAGGGGCTCGGGGGCACCCCTGGGAGCTTGAGGGCAGTAATGAGGTGCTATGGGCCAGCGATGGGACGCCAAGGGACGGTGCGAGGGAATGCTGATTTACCCTCCACAACTTGCTAACTCACCCCACCCCTCCCGTCTCACTCTGGTGCCTGCAGTTCGAGGGGAAGACATCGTTCGGGATGTCAGTGTTCAACCTCAGTAACGCCATCATGGGCAGTGGCATCCTGGGGCTCGCCTACGCCATGGCCAACACGGGCATCATCCTTTTCCTGTGAGTGCCCTCAGCCAAGCTTCTAAAGATAGGAGCCCTAAACAGGCCACCAATCCTGACCTCCCGGGACCTGCCAGTTTCCTGTCGCGAGACCCAGGCTGCAGTGGGTGGGCACTTACACTCAACCCAAACCACAGCTGAAAAAACCAGCCGTGCCCGGACAAATATACCTCATTTCCCAGTAAACCCGCTGAGATGACAACACGAGGCCAGCCTAACAGGACTGAGTCTGTCCTACCACATTTACACGTGCTGAATAAACCCCATGGCCAGGCCTTCTGTGGGTATACGTGTCCTTACCTCAGAGCTCTGCCCTGCAGCCTAAATGGAAAACATGTTTCTTCCAAGATCTCAAGGGGAGGTGGTGCTCAGAGGGTCCCTTCTGGGTCATGGCCACCCTGGGTCAACCCAGATGATGTTCACCACCCCTGGGGTCTGCCGAGTTTGCATCCACACATGTTGTGGGTCCAGACACCTGGGTCACAGACCCCGCACACCCAGGCCTCCCGGAGCTCATTGCCCCCTGCCTGCCAGAGGAGCCCCAGCGACCTCTTTTCGTCCACCTTCCCCAGGTTCCTGTTGACGGCCGTCGCCTTGCTCTCCAGCTACTCCATCCACCTGCTACTCAAGTCCTCAGGGATCGTGGGTGAGCCCCAAACCTGGCCTGTAGCAGGGAGGGGTGAGCTGGGGAGAGCACTCCTGACTGTCCTGATTCCCTGTCCCCACAGGCATCCGTGCCTATGAGCAGCTGGGCTACCGTGCCTTTGGGACCCCAGGAAAGCTGGCGGCAGCCCTGGCCATTGTGCTGCAGAACATCGGAGGTGAGGCTGATGGGCAGGTGGTGGACGGTGGACAGGCTGAAGGCTGGCTGGTTTGGCTGACCTGCCTCTCTCCTCCCCAGCCATGTCCAGCTACCTGTACATCATCAAGTCCGAGCTGCCCCTTGTCATACAGACCTTCCTGAACCTGGAGGAGCGGACCTCGTGAGCCCCAGGGTGGGGCGGGGCTGGGTGAGGGTGGGAGGCCCTAGTCTAACCCTCTATGTCCACCACTAGCACAGCCCAGGCTGGGCTAGTGGGAGAGACAAGACAGGGTGGAGGTGGGGGGCAGAGAGCTGCCGGCAGAGCTACCATTCAGTGCACACTTGTTTATGAAGCACCTTGGGGAAGACTCCCAGGAGGGCCATGTGGGGCAGGGGGTAGTCTGAGGCTGAGGAAGCCGGCCCCACCTAGCCGTGGACCCAGCCTGTGAACACAGAGGACCTGAGAACCTCAGGCTTAGCTCTAAGCTCCTGCTATTCCTGACCGTGGCTTGGGTGTTAGCCTCCCCACCACCTCGCCCCAACCAAGAAATTAAGCCCACAGTGTCCCAGTTGCCTATCATCAGTTTAGCCAATTCTCACGGCATAAGCATGTTTTGTCGGTAGGAGCAGAGAAGATAGCCAGGCCCTGCCCTCGGCAATACAGCCCCGGCAAGCAGAAAGGCCGCATGGCTGAAAGCAGCTCTGGGAGGAAGGACACAGCCAGGATTCTGCCCCCAGGCCCTGGGGGCCTTTCCCAAGGAGTTGGCCTTTGGGTTTGCCCTTGAAGGAGGGTCTCATTCCTCATCCCTTTAGCTCCCTGTGTCCACTGTCCATTGAGGGCGTGGGGCAGGATGATGCAGGATGCAGATGCTGGGGGGACCACAAGGAGCTCAGGTGGTTGGCAAGTCCCTGAGGCCCCCATGGAAAATGCCTCACCCCCCAGACCCAGGTTCTTTCATCCCACCCACCCCCCCAGGCCTCTGGGGCCACTCCATGGGGAGGATGGACCCAGACCTGTGTGTCCTAGGAAAAACCACAGTGACTGTAATTGTCATGGTTACCAAGCAGGAGCTGAGTGTATTAGTCCTCACCTTGTCCAGGAGAGTGCTGGGAGTGGGCCCATTTTGCAGATGGGGAAAGGGAGGCTCAGAGCTGTGGACAAGTATTCTTCAGAGATCACTCAGTGGCACCACGGGTGACCCCGGCTGGGGGTCAGGCGGCCCCATCACCCGAGGCTGAGTGGATTCTAATATCGGCTCCCCACTCCCATCCCTGCAGGGCCTGGTACATGAATGGAAACTACCTGGTGGTCCTGGTTTCTGTCATCGTCATTCTGCCTCTGGCACTGATGCGGCAGCTTGGTGAGTGTGGTGGGGCCAGGGCCTTGGAGGGATGCATGGGAGGGAACCTTCGGTCTCACCTCCTCCCTCCCCAACTTTGCAGGCTACCTAGGCTACTCCAGTGGCTTCTCTCTCAGCTGCATGGTGTTCTTCCTAATTGCAGTGAGTTACCCTCCACCCTGGTCAAGGGAGGGGTCAGGTCTTTCTGGGAAGCCTGGGTCAGAAGGCAGCTCCTCCAGTCCTGATCTAGATGTGGCTTCACAGTGACTTCCCAGGCAGCCTAGCCGGGACCTGATACCCTCATCCTTCCCTGCCCCCACCTAGGTCATCTACAAAAAGTTCCACGTGCCCTGCCCGCTGTCCCCCAGTTTAGGCAACATGACAGGCAACTTCAGCCTCGTGGAGGTCATCAAGGAAGAGGCAGGGCTGCAGGTTGAGACGGAGGCCGCAGCCTTCTGCACCCCGAGCTACTTCACCCTCAACACACAGGTTGCAACAGACCAGGGAGGGGGCAGTGGGCCTGGTGAGAGAGTCAGGGGCTGTTCTGACACAGAATCCCTGTTTTGCCAGACGGCATACACGATCCCCATCATGGCTTTCGCCTTTGTCTGCCACCCTGAGGTGCTGCCCATCTATACAGAGCTCAAGGAGTAGGTATCCGTGGCTGGGAGAGGGGGAGGGGGCTGCCTTGAGTTGGTCTGGGGAGAACGGATGTGGTCCTAAAGGGGGGAAAGAGTGACAGGAGCCAAGTCATTTTATCCAAGGTCTCCATGGCTGCCACAAGGGGCGACCAGGGGCAAGAAGGAAGCTCCCTCAGCTACCAGATGGTGAGGGTGTGGTGCCAGAGAGAGACCCCAGGACACATGGGGGTTTCCCAATGTGGCCCAGCTTGGCACCAATCCCCTCCCCTGCTGCCCCGTAGCCCCTCCAAGAGGAAGATGCAGCACATCTCCAACCTGTCCATCGCCGTCATGTATGTCATGTACTTCCTGGCCGCCCTCTTCGGCTACCTCACCTTCTACGGTATGGCTGGACCGTGGGGGCAGAGGCAGAGGCCAGGCTGGGGGGCAAGGGGCTGGCCAGTGGCCATGGCACCCTGCACACTATAGGCGTTCATTAGGTCTGTGATGCCTAACTGCGCCCTGCAGCTGTGGAGGTGAGTGTGTTGCCACTCCTCAGTGTCAGGGTCAACCCAGGCTCAGAGCCCAACCTCCTCCCTGGACCTCCTGCTGACCACCCTCCCTGCCTGCCACAGACAGGGTGGAGTCGGAGCTGCTGCACACCTACAACAAGGTGGACCCGTTTGATGTGCTGATCCTGTGTGTGCGCGTGGCCGTGCTCACGGCAGTCACGCTCACAGTGCCAATTGTTCTGTTTCCGGTGAGCCAATGTGCAGGTGGCCAGGTGGCCAGACCGCTGGCGGGGTGGGACTGATGGGGCTGACAGACTGATGACTCTCCCCAACCTGCTTCCCAGGTGCGCCGCGCCCTCCAGCAGATGCTGTTTCAGGACCGCGAGTTCAGCTGGTTGCGGCATGTGCTCATTGCTGTTGGCCTGCTCACTTGTATCAACCTGCTGGTCATCTTTGCCCCCAACATCCTGGGCATCTTCGGGGTCATCGGTAAGGGTCTGGCCCTGCTGTGAATGGAGGCAGGGTACTGCCCCAGAGAACGTCCCTTCTGCAAACGCTGGCAGATTCCTAAGCTCATACCCTACGTTTAAGTGATGGCTGCTGGCCATGTGCACAGCTTGGCCTCCCATCTGAGATTTGTTCTTAAGGCTCTCCTAATCCATTTTGAGGGCTCAGAGCCACCGAGACAGTTACCCTTGCTGGGGGTGCTGGAGGATGGAGTGGAGCGCAAGGGTCAAGGGGCCTTCACAAAGGATCTCATTGGCTCTTGTCCCCCCCTCACATATGAGGAAGTTTAGAGTGATTAAGGGAGAGCCATATAGCTGTTAAGTGGAGAGCCTTGACTGGGCCCCAGGATCATGGGACTATAGGTTTAGGGTTCTGTCCAACTGTCCAAGTTGGGGCTCTGCGTGGGAAGATCAAACAATTCTGAGACGTCTTTGGGGTGACCCAACTCAGGAGACTGACTCCCCAACCCAGCTCTGCAAGGACCAACACACAGACCTGGGAGCTGAGTATCACTGATATCACTGACATGACTCTTGGTTCTGTATGTCTGAAAGCCGACTCAAAATGAATTATACAGAAAGTAATGTATTGGCTCAATTAATGGAAAAGCCTTCAGGAATAGCTATACCCAGGAGCCCAATAGCCTCAAACTTCATCTCTGTCTCTTGGCCTGCCTTTTCTCTCTGCCAGCTTCATTCACTGACAGTTTTCTGACACCAAAGGCACTAGCCTTCTATCCTGGTAGACAAAGAACAAGGGGAGGGGCTGATGGGCTCTCCAGAATCAGACAGAGCTCTCGAGTGGAGTCTCAAGACGGGTCTCCCTCATCAAGGAATGTTGGATCTCATTAAAGGGTCCACCCTGAACCTTAGCCAATAGGTGGACGTGAGCCAGTGGTGGCCATGCCTTATTCTTTGCAGGTGCCACATCTGCCCCATGCCTCATCTTCATCTTCCCTGCCATCTTCTACTTTCGCATCATGCCCACAGAGAAGGAACCTGCAAGATCTACCCCCAAAATCCTGGTGCGAAGGGCCTGGGGGTTGGTGTGCTGGTGTAGGGATGAGGGGGTTGCCCTGACCTCAGACCTGACCCTGACTTCTGACCCCACAGGCCCTTTGTTTTGCTGCACTTGGCCTCTTGCTGATGACCATGAGCTTGAGCTTCATCATTATTGACTGGATCTCGGGGACCAGTCGGCATGGAGGAAGCCACTAGGATGACCCCCATCCTGTTCTGTCTACTCGTCCTCCTACCCCTGCCCAGACTCTTCAGCCCCTGCTCCCATCCAGTGGCCAGTTGGAGGGGGAAGAGAAAGACGTGGTGAACACTATGGCATTTGGCCCTGCCCCATGTCCTCTCTGTCGAAGTTTTTGTTAGAGCCAGGACCAAGGCCCCTGGGCCACTACCCTGCTGAGCTCCTGGCCTACAGGGGCTTCCTGAGCTGGGAGCAGGGTGGGGCTGTACCCCTGCTCCCTTCCTGCTGCCTCAGGTCCCACCCAAGCCCCTTATTCTCTTTGCACAGGTGCATAGACTGAGGCCCAGCAGCTGCCCCCTAAGGTCACACAGCCTGTAGGGGCACAAAGAGCTGAATTCGGCCTGCAGTCATCCCCCCACCTTGCTTCTGGGGCCATGGTCTGCACCCTGGGGCTTCATCTCCCTCAGCCCGCTTGCCTTTCCTCCTTCTGTCACCTAGGCCCCTTTCGTAGGCTCAGGCCTTCGGATAATCTGGTCCTCTTTCCCATCCCCTCCACCAGGAGCAGAACCCCCTTACCCTATGCTTGAGGGTGAGGCTGGTGTGGACACCCCAAGGGACCCCTTCCCTGGTCTTTCACCAGTCCTGGGGAGGCTGGGACTCCCCCCACCCCAAACCCAGGCCATAGCTCACATTCCACTGCTGGGAGAAGAAAGAAGCTGGGGCCCAGAACGTGTCTGCCCCTGGGAGCCAGAGACCCCAGGGGCCAGTCTGGGGCAGGAGTGGAGAGGCTGGCAGCCTCCTTTTATAAATATAATACATAATACCAGCTGTGCTTTATATTCTTGATCTCCATGGTCGCTGGGTTCCTGGAAAGTGGGGTGGGAGCCGGGACATGGATGGTGATGGAAGCCTGCCCTGCCTTTTTCTCTAGGATAAGGGTGGGGACAGGGTGAGTCCCCTACTCCCCCCCGCCCCCTGCCTCCCAAACCAACCAGTGGTGTGCTGAGACCCAGCTCTGGGCCTGGGCCAGGCTCAGCACAGACCTGCTTTCTCACGGGGTGAGGTGGGGAGGAATTAATGAGGCCCTAGGAAATGGGACAGAGAGAGGCCTCCGGAAGGAGGCAACGTGAGGTGCATCCCCAGCAGCTTCCAGGGAGGGTCTGAGCTGGGGGCAGCTGAGCCCTGCAGAAGCCCTGCAGTAGGGCCCCCTGCCCTCCGTAGCTGCCATGTCAACCCTGTGTCAATGCCTTAAATCTGGGGACAAAAGTCCAGGGGTCCTGTGCCCTGTCAGGCTAATCTTTTATTAATAGTAAAACCTACTACGAATAAAGGTGGGTTAGTGAGTGCCTGTATGTGAGGCCTGAGTTTTGAGTGGGGGAGTCCAAGGCAGGGCAAGAGCCACAAGGATGCAGGGCAGCCCCAGGTGGCCTGGCCTGGGTGGGACTGGGAAGCTGCCCATTGCCTGAGGCAGGCCTGAATCAGCTGGGACCCAGCAGGACGGAGCTGCCCAGGCCTTGGCATCAAACCCTCATTAGGAGAGACCCCGCACCCGGCTAGGAGGCCAGGGAAAGGGCAGCAGGAAAAATCCAGTTTGAACTGGCAAGGCAGCTGCCGGCTTAAGAAACCCCTGAAGAAAGAACTTCCTCAAGCTGGTGGCTGCTAGGCCCATGGCAGTGCCAGCTGATCAGAGGGGGACTTCCTGAGTCTGGTTCTCAACAGCCCCAGGCGCCTGACTCCAGCCTGGGGACTCACCCAGGAGCCCCGTGGCCCCAGAAAAGAGCTGGACACTGGCCTAGAGGTGGCCGCAGCCCAGAGTGCCCCTGGCATGCAGGGCTGCCCTCTGGGGGTCTCTGGCGTCTTCCTCGTCAGGTGAGACCATGGCCCTGCCTGAGACCTTTGGCTCCTGTGGAGTAGGAGGCAATAAAGGACAGGGTCCATCCTGCTGACAGACCCCGGGGATCTTTTCTCAACCTCCCTCCATCCACAGCAGCAGCAGGAATGCCTGGAATCTCTTAAGACCCCAAGCCTGGCTTCAGGCCTCTCAGACCAGGGGGATGAGCTGACAGTCGCTCCACCCACCCCTCCCCGCTGCCACACACTTACACACTCACCCACATATACACAGCTGGTGTGGAGGAAGGACCCTGGCCCCTGGAGGCCATCTCTGCCTGCCAAGCAAGTTCTCCTCCAGACTGATTGCTGGACAGCAGGCTCCAGGGGGAAGGGGGCAGGCAATGTGGCCACTACACTATATCGAAAAGTCAGGTGTCCACAAGACTGTTTGAAAATGAGTATCTCTGGCTGTCAAGTTCCAGCCATTCGGCTTCCACGAGGATGGGTCTGCAGGCCCTTGGTCATCACTAAGCACTTTTCTATGTTTTGAAGAATTTCCCAGGTCTTTTTCCTTCTGGTTTGCTTTTTAAAATTTGCTCTGAAAAAAATTTTTTAAATCTGAAATGTTAACAAATTAGAGCAGGAATTCCCTGCAGGTCCGGTGGTTAGGACTCTGTGCTCTCACTGCTGAGGGCCCGTGTTCAATTCCTGGTCGGGAAACTAAGATCCCACAAGCCGTGTGGTGCAGCCAAAAAAAAAAACCCCCAAAATTAGAGCAGCACAGAGGTCGTCAATATTTCTTTTCACTGCTTTTCTTTTTTTTTTTTTTTTTTTTTCGGTACGCGGGCCTCTCACTGCCGTGGCCTCTCCCGTTTCGGAGCACAGGCTCCGGACGCGCAGGCTCAGCGGCCATGGCTCACGGGCCCAGCCGCTCCGCGGTATGTGGAATCTTCCCAGACCAGACTGGGGCACGGACCTGTGTCCCCTGCATCGGCAGGTGGACTCTCAACCACTGCACCACCAGGGAAGCCCTACCATATTCTTAATTGTCGTTTTTGTAGGTCTTTTTCTTCTCTTGTGTTTCTCACCCAGAGAATTTCCTTTAGCATCTGTTGTAAAGCTGGTTTGGTGGTGCTGAATTCTCTTAGCTTTTGCTTGTCTGCAAAAGTTTTGATTTCTCCATTGTATCTGAATGAGATCCTTGCTGGGTAGAGTAGTCTTGTTTGTAGGTTTTCTTATGACTGCTTGTAACAGAAAAATAAGATAATACAGACCAGGAAAAAGGGCCAAAGCATAGGCCTTGGTCTCCCTGACCAGCAGCTGCCCCTGCCTGCACCCTTCTCACCTGTGTGCACATGCACACATTCGCCTATCAGCTGAAAAGGAATTCATTGTTCATTCATTTGACAAGTATTTATTAAGATTTCCTATGTGCCAGGCGCTCTTCTAGCACCTGTATGTACAGCAATGAACAAAGTGAAGAGCCCTGCCTTCCTTGGACTTATAGGTGGGGGATTGGATTCAGACCAGAAACATGAAACATAATCAGTAAGTTATGTCATTTGTTAGCAGATGATCAGTAGTATAGGGAGTAAAAATGGCATGGTAAGGGCAATGAAGAATAAGGGTTAGAGGACCTCCCTGGCGGTCCAGTGGTTAAGACTCCACGCTCCCAATGCAGGGGACACAAGTTTGATCCCTGGCGGGGGAACTAAGATCCCTCATGCCACGTGGCGCAGCGAAATAAAATTTAAAAAGAACAAGGGTTGGGAGGTGGGTCAGGGTGGGCCTCACTGAGGAAGGGATGTTTGATCAGAACTTGGAGAGGGAGGAAGCCATGTAGATGTCTGCAGGGAACATTCCAGCCAGAGGGATCAGCCAGTGCAAAACCCTGAGGCAGAATGTGCCGGGCTTGGGAGAGGAGCAGCCAGGAAGCCATCGAGGCTGATGCTGAGAGAGGTGGGAGAGGGTAGAAGGGGCGATTGGGGTCTAATGAGGGGATGTTGTGGGACCATGCTAGCCACCATAGGACTTTGGATTTTTCTGTGGAAAACTCAAGAGCCAATGCCAGGTCCTGAACAGAGGAGGGGGCAGGATCTGACTCAGTAGCAACTCTAGGTTTTAAATGGACTATTCTGGCTGCTGCATTGAGACTAGACTCTGGGGTGGGAGATGGGGAGCCAAGGGTGACACTGACACAAGGGCTACTACAGTTGTTCCAGACAGACATATCAGGTGTCTCAGCCCAGGTAGTGGCAGAGTTGGGGTGAGACGTTGGGCATATCCTGAAGGGTTCCCTGATGGCTTGGGTACGTATGAGGGGAAGGGCAGAGACAAGTCCAAAGTGACTCCAACTTGCCACTGTATCTGCTGAGGGAGGCGGTGGGAGGAGTAGGCTTGGGAGGGAGATCAATTTTGCCCGTGAAAAGCTTAAAACACTGACCGGACATCAAAGTGGAAATGCCATGTTTGCTGCTAGGTGTGTGACTCAAGTTCAGTAGAGTGACCAGTGCTGGAGCTTTGGATCTGGGAGGTAAAGAGTGTGGATTGGTACTTAAAGCCAGGCTCCTGGATGTGATGGGGGCAGATGGGTTTGGAAGGAGGAGGGCAGCAGTAGGGACTGAGCCCTGGAACATCCCTCTGTTAGGAGGTAGGAGAGATGAGGTGGAACCAGCAAAAAAGCTGGAGGGAGCAGCCAGGAGGTGGGAGGAAACCCAGGAGAATGGGGGCTCCTGGGAACCAGACGAGCATCAGCTGCTCAAGGAGGTGAGGGTGGAGCACAGACCACTGGGTCCAGCAACATGTAGGTCACTAAGTACCCTGACCAGGGCTTTTTTTGTGGAGGGAGGGGCAAGCCTGCCTGGAGAGGGTAGAGGAAAGAGAGGTAGAAAAGAAAAGAAAAAGTGTAGACAATTTGTGTGAAGTGAGAGGAGCAGGGCCAACAGAGGCATTTAAGGAAGACTGGGAAGAAGCAGCTATTGAGGGGTAAGAGATTGGAAGAAGCTGGCAGCGTGGTGGGTTGGAGGCAGGTGAAGGACTTCTGGGCCAGAGCCCTGGAAGTACTGAGCTGGAAGACAGTACGCGGAGGTTGGGCAGTCATATCAGGGAGCACGCAGAGTGGCCACAGCCTGGCCTGGCCAAGCCAGTTGCTGGTAGCTAGGAACATCATGGGTCCACGATGAAGCCAGGGACATCAAGGAGCATATGCAGGGACCCAGAAGACTCTTTCAGATCTCTGCCTTGACCTCAGTTTAAAGTCATCCAGCAACTAACTTTCAAACAACGTGGAACAGTAATAATAGACTGCAAGCTACTTAGGAAGAAAAAGTAGCCCTGGGAAAAATCGGAAAGAACAAAACTGCTTTCAAAACCCTACAAGCCTGCAAACCTGCCCTGCCACGCACAGCGGGACCTGGACAGGATTAGACTTAACCCGCACAACCCACCCCCACCCCCGCCCCAGAAGATCCATAGAAGGCGGCCTCTGCTGCCCCCTGGCGGTCAACGGCCAGAGTCTGGGCGGCGCAGTGACCCACCCAACACGTTACAGGACCTGGTGGTGGGGATGGTCAGCTATGGCTGTGAAGCGGGGCCCTGAGGCTCCAAGGCTGTCCAGGAAGGCGTCCTGGCTGGCGCATGGGAAGAGGGCAGGCAGGAAGGCTCCGGGCGGGGCGGGGCGGGAGGGTGAGGTCGCCAAGGGAAGGGCAGGGGTTTAAACACTGGGCATCCTGGGCAGGTGAGGAACTGCCAGTCCCACACTTGGCCGGGTCCTCAGGGAGCCAGGCCTGGGCCCCCCATGAGCTGCCTGACCTTGGAGGGGTTCCTGGTGCGGAGGAAGGGGCCGAGTCCCAGCCCCACCCTTGACCAAGCGTTCTGGGAGCCCCATCAAGCATTGCCCAGCTCCTCTCCTTATGCTGCCCACATCTACTCTGGGGTCAAGCTCAGCAAGGCACCCGGAGCCCCCAGATCGCACCGGCACGCGGCCCCAGGCTCAGCACAGGCTATGGGCACTGAGCCACCCCAGCTTCAGGAAGCAGGGGAAGTGCCCACCGGGATAGTCAACCAAATCAGCGTCTAATCTCCGCTGTGAAATTGGGGGGTGGAGGCTAGAGAACATCCTGGAACGGAGGCGGTGAAGATGCCAGGACCAGAAGAAGCAGGTAGGCATGTGTCATGGCACGTTCTGAGGATGGGCCGAGAGGGCGGCTAAGGCTGGAGGAAGGCCAGGAGGGATGGGGTCAGAGCAGGGCAAGCGCCATGGGGCGCCACGGACGGCTCTGAGCCAGAGGACACCGAACGGCTACTGCCCTATGGAGGGAGGGCCTCGCTGGCCACCGAGTGGGCAGATCGGCGGAGGCGGGGGCCAGGGCTGGAGGCAGAACGAAACGGGAAGGCAGGCCTGGTGGGGGTAATGGCGAGCGGCAGTCGGGAGGAGAGGAGAGGACTGCGGGGAGGTGCGGGAGCTGGGCCCGCCTCGGCTCCGGCGTTGCGCCAAAGACCCGCTAGGAGGCGCCGCTGCCCCGCGAAGCCGTGCCTTGCCTCTACCGCCACCCAAACCCCGCACTCCCGCCTAGAGAAGCCCCGGAAGAGGCGGGGCGGCGCTCTCAGATGCCGCTTCCGGTTTCAGCTTGTCCCCGAGGCGGGGCAGGTAAACTTGGGGAGCGAGGTCACGAATAGGGAACGGGGAGCGTTCGAGGGGGCTGCGGTGCGCCGAGGGCAGGCAGTGTTAAGGGGTACTAGGGCAGGGGTGGGAACAGGGTGGCAGGAGGCCGAAGGCTGAGGGACAGGCTCTGGTCTTTGAGGCTCACCCCACATCTGAGCCTCCGGCATTTTCCCTTGTGAAATACAGTCCTGGAGTTCCTGGGAAGCTTGGCGCTGCGCGAGACCTGGGTGCAGGGCAAGGAAAGCTTCCCAGCGATGGAGAAATGGGAAGGGAACTCCAACAGCGGAGTACAGAGGTGCACAGAGCTGGGGGAACAGCTATAGGGGCCTGGGGAACCCTTTAAACAGATTTTCTTTAAATGTTTGAGCCATGTCTATTTGGAGAAGAGACTAGGCCTGTGGAGAAGGCTGAAAGGGGAGTAGTCAGCCCAAACCTGCTGGAAGGAAACTAGCTCAGTCCAGTTATATATGCCCTGCCTCCCACATGTCTCCAGCTAGCGTCTCCTAGAGGATGTTGAGACAGCCCTGTCCCCGTAGGTGTCGCTCCATCACCCTCATCTGCTGCACCGCATGGCGGTCACCCCGTGCCTCCTTTCCTGACTTTTCTCTTGTCCACAGGGGCCACACTCTCCATAGCAGTCAGAGGGAACTTTAAAATAGTAGATCATGTCACCCGCCCTTAAAAACACTCCAATTTTTTTTTTTTTTTTTTTAGGCTGCACAGCTTGTGGAACCTTAGTTCCCTGACCAGGGATTGAACCTGGGCCCCAGCAGTGAAAGTTCCAAGTCCTAACCACTGGACTGCCAGGGAATTCCCCAAAACCCTCCAACTGTTTCCATCACATTTGGAATAAAATGTAAACTCTTCCCTGCCCTTGCCTCTGATGACCTGGTCCCTCCTGACTACCCACTGGCACTGGCCCACAGCTGGGCCTGTGCTGTGACAGACGGTGCTGGCCCAGGTTATCTCAGAAGCTTTTCTCCAGCAGCCTGAAGCCATCCCCAGCCAGGCTTATTCCTCTAACTCTGTCTAGTTGGCTTCAGTGGCAGCATTCGCTCCCTGCAGTACTGCAGAGCAATGTCCCATGCTTCCAGGGCTCAGTGACCAGCATCTCTCCCAGAACAGGTCCCCTTTCTCTTCCCCCTCTACTCCTGGTCACCATCTACAGGAAGCTCCTGAGCCCTGCTGGCTGGGCCTTGGAGGCATCTCATGGGCTGCTTGCTGTTGCATTACCTTCATTAGGGCTGTTTTTGCTCCTTCATTAAATTAAATTCCAGGAAGCAGTGCTAATGAAGGCCCTAACAAGTTGCAGAAGCTACCAGCCCCAGCCTTTGGACAGCATGGCAGGGAAGGCTAGGCAACAAGGTGAGCAGAGGAGTGGCTCCCAGGGATAGGGCTGATTATCATTTCCCAGGCCCTCTAAGGACGCTGGGTTACCCAGGGTAGGTGGCCTTTAGAGGCTGCGTAGGTAACAGACACAGTGGCAAGTTGGACAAGGGCTTTTCAAGGACATGGAGGGGGGCTCAGCTCAGTCTTGGACCCAAAGCCTTGAAGGCTCCCTGGGTCCCCTGCTAAGTCACTGGGCAGTTCTCCCGCAGTCATATCAGCAGCACCCTGCGTGCCAGGATCAGTTGGATTTTCAGGGCCAGACATGGGTCACTGGCTTGGAGATGCTGTTGTCCACTGCAGGCTCATTTGAACTCTACCTCAGCATCTCTTGGGCACTTGGAAGCCCCCTGCCTGCCCTGTGCCTCACTGGTGCCTCATGGCTGGCCTCCCTCATACCACAGTCCCTCTTGCTCTGGCTGTTCTGTCCAGGCTGGCCTTTCTGTTCCGGGAACACTCAGGCCCTTCCTGCCCCAAGGTCTTTGCACTTATCGCCGCCACTGCCTATTGCTCTCTTCTCTTGGCTTGTCACATGGTTGGTCCCTTCTCATCATTCAGAGTTCCCCTCCTTGGACTGTTCCTCCTTTTTAAAAAAATTTTATTTATTTATTTATTTTTGGCTGCGTTGGGTCCTCATTGCTGTGCGCGGGCTTTCTCTAGTTGCGGTGAGTGAGGGCTACTCGTCGTTGCAGTGCGTGGCCTTCCCATTGCAGTGGCTTCTCTTGCTGCGCGCGGGCTTTCTCTAGTTGCGGTGAGTGAGGGCTACTCGTCGTTGCAGTGCGTGGCCTTCCCATTGCAGTGGCTTCTCTTGATGCAGAGCACGGGCTCTAGGTGCGCGGGCTCAGTGGTTGTGGCTCGCGGGCTCTAGAGCACAGGCTCAGTAGCTGTGGCACACGGGCTTAGTTGCTCCACGGCATGTGGGATCTTCCCGGACCAGGGCTCGAACCTGCGTCCCCTGCATTGGCAGGCGGATTCTTAACCACTGCGCCACCAGGGAAGCCCTCATCATTCAGAGTTCCCCTCCTTGGACTGTTCCTCCTTTTTAAAAAAATTTTATTTATTTATTTATTTTTGGCTGCGTTGGGTCCTCATTGCTGTGCGCGGGCTTTCTCTAGTTGCGGTGAGTGAGGGCTACTCGTCGTTGCAGTGCGTGGCCTTCCCATTGCAGTGGCTTCTCTTGATGCAGAGCACGGGCTCTAGGTGCGCGGGCTCAGTGGTTGTGGCTCGCGGGCTCTAGAGCACAGGCTCAGTAGCTGTGGCACACGGGCTTAGTTGCTCCACGGCATGTGGGATCTTCCCGGACCAGGGCTCGAACCTGCGTCCCCTGCATTGGCAGGCGGATTCTTAACCACTGCGCCACCAGGGAAGCCCCTGGACTGTTCCTCCTGCATACACCTCCCAGTGGCTCTTGTGTCACCCTGTTGAGTTACTCCAAAACAGTGGAGTTCATTTCCCTGTTTACGTGTTTGCTGTGCTCCTGAAGGGCAGGGGCCCAGCTCCCTTCCTCACCCTGAGGTTCTCGTCACAATGGCACACAGTAGTTTCACAGCAAACAGTAGTTGAACAGAGGACTCCTCCTCTCAGAGCCTCCTGCCCGTGTCAGGTGGAATCCCCTAGCCCCCAGAAACCTGAGCACGGAGTGCTGGGCCCTGAGTTCTCCAGGCCAAAGTCAACTGAAGGAGGTGGATGACTGTGAAAGGGGACCCTGGACCCCAACGCCTGCCAGGCTTGGGACTGTTTCCCTGGGGGTAAGAGAAGCCTGGGAATAGCAGTTTGGAAGGAAGGGGCAGAGAGGGCAAGGTGGCTGACTCCAATCTCAGAAGTGCTGCTGGGCTCAGAAGCAGGAAAGGGGAAGTGCAGGGGATGTACTAGGAGGTGGAGCCTGGCTCAGGGTTGCAGGGAGGGAGCCAGCTCTGACCACTGAGATCTACAAACAGAAGTTGCTGAGGCCCTGTCTGCAAAGCTGTGATTTGGTGGTACAGGGTCTAGCTGGGGACTCCCTGCCACCTGAGAGCCATGGAGGTGGAGTGGCCAGGATCCTGGACTTGGCATCCCTGTGGGGTCCTGCCTGTTCCTGGACTCTGGTGGGGGCAGACACACCCACCCCGAAACTGCCTTTGGGGAAGTTCTGGCAGCTTCCCCTTCCTGGAGTCTGTGGGCCGGGGTGTCGCAGCCCACTCAGGGGGTCTCCGTTCCTCACCCTGTTCAGCCTGGTGCACGACAGGAGCTCAGGACAAGCTGGACCAGCTCTGTGGCCTGTGGTGAGCCTCGAAGTTATCCTAGCTGTCCAGGTGAGCCAGTAGCTGCCACTTCTCCATTCCAGCTGGGATGCCATCCTTAGTTCTGTTGAATGTCATTTTACTGTCCTTTACGGTCTAGTTCAGGTGCTGCTGGACCAGCATGCACAGACACAAGTCATGCCTCCTCTGGTGCCCATGAAGCCCTGGCTGGGCAACCATCCTCCGCCCCCAGAACAATGTCTCTTGAAAGGATGAAAGGACTCCTGGGTTCCCAAGTGTAAAGGAAGCAGCATGCCTGTGATGTCCCTTACTGGATGACCGTGGTTGCGTCCTGACCCCTTCTGCGTCTCAGTGGCCTCAGCTTCAAAGCCAGGCGTTTCTCTAGCTCTGACCGTTGATTGTCTCCCCAGCCCGTTCCCGAACCCACCCTCCCAGTCCCTGTTCCACTTCGCTCAGTGATCCTCTCCCTCTAATACTCCCCGTACCACCTCCACCAAGAAGGCTCCTGACCTTCCCAGGCACCATGAGTTTCTCCCCTCTCTGCACAAACAGCTATGGCGAATATTTTTATAGTGATGTCAGGATTAGTGTTTACACCTCTCCCTGCTCCAGGGGGAACCCCTGGAAGGGTGGGTTAAACTTTGTGTGATTCATTCGTTTCATTTGACAAATATTTACCTGCCACCCTCAAGGATTATGCTGTAAGGGGTCTGGAATCAGAGATCTGGGTGGGTGGGAGAGACTCACCACTGGGATAGTGCGATCTGGCTGGGGAGGGGAAGCCCCAGGACAGTGGGAGTCAGAGATGCCCAGCTCACAGCCAGGGAATGAACGATTGGGAGGAGGGAAGTGGGGGAAGGGAATGGGGGATGTGCAAGAGAATGGGGAGAGCAAGACAAGTCAGATGGCTGTAGTGCTGGTGTGTTGCAAATGGAGGGGAAGAGGTGGGCCTTGGTCGGGGACAGCCCCTACGGGGCCTGGCAGAAATTACTGTTATAACAACTCACCCCTACTAACGGCGTTTTGTGTACCATGCACATTCTGAACATTTACCTACATTTCCTCCCTTAGCCGTGACCTCAGCCAGTGTAGTGGGTAGCTATTACTGTTAGGTCCATTTTACTGATAAACAAAACTGAGACACGGGAATTCCCTGGTGGTCCAGTGGTTAAGAATCCGCCGGCCAATGCAGGGGACACGGGTTCGATCCCTGGTCTGGGAAGATCCCACATGCCTCGGAGCAACTAAGCCCGTGCACCACAACTACTGAAGCCCGCGCACCTAGAGCCCGTGCTCTGCAACAAGAGAAGCCATGACAATGAGAAGCCTGCACAACGCAACGAACAGTAGCCCCAGCTGGCTGCAACTAGAGAAAGCCCCGCGCGCAGCAACAAAGACCCAACGCAGCCAACAATAAAGCAAAAGCAAACAAATAAATAATAAATTTATTTTAAAAAAAGACTCCGAGCTCCCAATGCAGGGGGCCCAGTTTCGATCCCTGGTCAGGGAACTGGATCCTGCGTGCTGCAACTAAGACCCGGTGCAGCCAAATAAAAAAAATAAATAAAACCCCAAAACAACAAAAAACTGAGACACAAGGCGTTTCTGGTACTTGTCCAAAGTAATACGCAGCCGGCAAGTTTGTGGAGTGTGCGTCAGAGTCCTTGCTGTCAGTCACCACTGTACCACCTCTGCCCGTGCATGGTCCAAAGCAGTGTGTGTGGGCTTTATCCTCAGGGTATTGGGGAGCCACAGAAGGTTTGTGTGCAAGAGAGTGATATGGTTTCTTTCAGCAGGATCCCCTTGACTGCCATGTAGAGGATGGATTGTAGAGAAACAGGAGAGCCAGGGAGGAGGCTGGAGGCCTAGAATAAGGGACAGTGGGGACAGAGAATGGGGACGTATTTGAGGGGGAGTTAAGGAGGGGAAGAAATTAACAGGATGTAGGGGTGGGGAGCAAGGGTCATGGCTCTGGCTGGTGGGAGGTCACAAGTGGAAAGCCCAGGAACAGGGGTTATTGGGGGTACCCGAAGTGTCTGGGCTTCAGAGCAGCGGTGGACATGGGGCTGGTGATCAGGGGAGAAGTTGGGCCTGTGGGGCTCTGAGCCCCTGGAGTGGGAGGCGTGTGACTGGAGGAGCAAACAGAGACTTTGCAGTAGCCCTGGGGACCCCCATGAAAATGGTGAGGGAGCAGCCAGGAGCACTGGATGCAGGGGTTGCTGGACTCTGTAGGAAGAGCACGTAACTGGAAGCGGGTGGCTAACTGGTGGGAAGGGCGCAAATACCACAGGAACTGGCTTGGGGCTGGGGGAAGCCATGCCTCCCAGTGGCCCTGTCCTGCCTCGCCTCCATTGACTGGGGTCTGTGTCTACCTACCTCTGGTGAGCCTGGCCTCCAAGGGGCGGACAGGTTCTCCCTGTTGCCTGGCAACTGCTAGAGCTGTTGCCTGTTGCTAGGAGCAGGCTGGGGAGGCCCAAGGAGGGAGGATCAGCTCTCAAGCGAGGGACGGGGCTGACAGGGGAAGAGGCCCGCCTTGGAGCTGGGTTTGTAGTCTGTGTGGACAGGCTGTGTTCTTGGCTGTGTGCACCCATTTTTACAGTGTGTTCTGTGGATTTGAAGCATTTTGGAGGCTGAGCCTATGTATGGATGTATAGAGCATATCTCTGAATGTCTGTGTCCCTGGGTGGGCATTGTGTGTTTTCAACAGTTGCGCTTAGTGCTCATGGCAGGGCCTGCCTGAGCTTTGGCTCCAGGCAGGAGGGAGCCCTGCGGGAACCATTTGAGGACTTACAGGCCAATGCCCCCTCAACAAGGGAGCCATTCAGAGAGGGACACATGGACATTCCAGGGAGAGCAGACTGAGGATTGGGAGTGGAAACAAGATGTGTATCAAGGTGGTAAGGAGGGAGTCTGTGCTAAACAGGGGACTGTGGGTGGCTAAGCATTGATGACCAAGCATTGGTGGCCAGCTCCCTTCCTGGCTTTGTGGACTTTCCTTGTCTTTGGACTGGGGCCTCCCCAGCTCATGGCACTAGGGCCACACAGGACACCTTTCTGGGTAACCCTTGGCAGACTTTTTAAATGTCCATCGGAGGTCGGGGCTGTCGCCTCCTCCTGGAGAACAGGATCGGAAAGACTGAAATGTCCCCCTAGAAATGCTGTTGCCTCCACCCCACCTTTGTCCAGCCATGGGGTTGCAGCCACTGTCCAGGGGTGACAGGCCATAAGATCATGGCCACTTATGTTCCCAGAAGTCAGCTGGCACCTCTCTCTCTCTCTTTCTCTCTCTCTCTCTCTCTCTCTCTCTCTCTCTCT
>NC_041231.1:42337937-42382813 GCF_002837175.3 Physeter macrocephalus | reverse complement strand
TCCCCCTCTCTCTTTCCCTCCCTTGGGTCATGGTTGCGGGGTCCCATGATGGCCAGGATGACTACCTGCAGGAGGATACCTCCTAGAAGATCAGAGAAGGATGGATAAGTCTTGGATGATTAGAGAAGGTACCCCAGCTGAGGGAGACAGCCTGGGCAAAGGTGTTGAGGTGGCAATAAACCTTTTTTTTAACTGCAAACTAGAGAGAGAAGGTGCCAACCCCGCTTTAAGACTAAGAAAGCCGCAGTCCAGAGAGCCTCCGGGGCTCTGTGGATCCTGAAACAACTTTATTGGGTTCATTAACTTTAACAAGTGACGAAGACACGCCTCCTCTGCTCTGCTCGCCCAACTCAGAGGACTGGTTCCTGCTCGGCCCCTGAGGTGCACTGGATCCCCATCCTCAGGCTACGAGATCCGCCCGCCCCCGCCATCGGGCCGCGGAGCTCCAGGCGCCCCGCACCCAATCGGAGCCCGGCCCCGCCTACAGCCCGCCCTGCGCTCAATCCTTCTGGGCTAGACTCTACCCCTACCGCTATCCCTTGGCGTGGCTCCGCCTCCAGCCCGAGCCGAGCTTGGGCCGCACCTAACTTCGCCTTCGCCAATCACCGGCCCCGAATCTCCTATGGCCCCACCTCCGGCCCCGCCCCGGCCCAGTCCCGGGCCTGACTCGCTCCGGCCCCACCCCCTGCCCGCCCTGCGGTCGGTGCGCGGCGGCCTGGAAGGCACCGCCCGCAGACGCTCGGAACTGCCGACCTGGGAGCTACCCGTAGAGGGCCGGCGGCGGGAGCGGAGTGGGTCGGGCGGGGCCGAGCTGGGCCGGGGCCGTGTGGGGGCCGGGCAGCGGCCGGGCCGGCGGACGGCGGGATGGGCTGCACCGTGAGCGCCGAGGACAAGGCGGCGGCCGAGCGCTCCAAGATGATCGACAAGAACCTGCGGGAAGACGGAGAGAAGGCGGCGCGGGAGGTGAAGTTGCTGCTGTTGGGTGAGGCCGCACCCTGCGCTGGGACCCCCGATTCCCTGCCCAAATCCCCGACTTTGACCTGAGGACTAGGGCTTCGAAATCTCAGACTCGGCCTGGACCCCCACACCTTGACTTGAACCCCCCAAACCCGCCTGGCAAGGACATACAAATAATGGATCAAAACTCTGGGTTGGCCTAGACCTCTGATCCATAGCCCAGACTCTTAGATCACATCCTTAACTCATCCCAGACCCCAGACCCCCAAATCCGGTCACCAGTGCCCCAACAGCCGCTGCCCAGAACTCTGCTTCACCATCCATCCTTGCTGACCAACCTCACAGATCCTCAGAGCCCCTGCCTGTCCTTCCATACTTCCCTAGACTTTACTCAACCCCCCAGAATCCCACTCGGCCCCCACCTTCAGGCACCACCTGTTCCCTCACCTACTCCCCCTATTCCTATTGGGCATGAGTATCTCCAGGGCCCCTCCCAGGCCCCCAGTCACTTCCTCCTTCCCCCTCTGTTCCCCATCCCTACTCTGGACCCTATATCCTCCACCTGTGCACCTTGACTCCAAGGGACCTCTCAGTGGGATGACTGCTTATGAGCTCTCTCTCCAGCCAGAACCCCCAAACCTTTAGAGACCCCTGCTCCCTGCATCTGGCCCACCAGCTCCCTCTCTGCACACATCTCTCCTCAAATCCTCTGCTCCCCTGCTCTTAAGTCCTCTCCCACACTCTGGCCTTCTCCAGGTTCCCCCACCCCTCCTACACCAGGTGGGCCGGGCTGAGTGGACTGGCCCCAGACCCCTAAGGGGCTGGACTGAGGCTCCACTGGTCATGTTGGGGGAGGGGACCTGGCCTCAAGCTTCCCAGGGAGTTCTGCTGGCTATCTGTTTCCCAGTTTCTAAACCCTGTCTGGGCCAGTGAGGGGGGCATCTGGGAGTAGGAGGGAGTGTGGAGGAGTTTGGGTTGCGTCGCCTCCAAGGCCAGGGAAGATGGTGGCTGCTTGAGGGGTGGGGGGAAGTGGAAGTGGTGAGACAGCCGACATATTGCTGCCCCCGGCGGGCGGGCCAAAGAGATCTGCTAATGGGTGCTAGTCTTCCCGCACCCTTTCTGGGCCCAAAGGCCTGGGACATGGCCTCCGGGGGTGGGTGGGCCTGTTGGATCTTGAGGCCCTGTGAGGGGGGAGTGGTGGACCAGCTGGTTGGGTAGTTGGGGGCCTGCTGGGGGTGGGCATCTGAAGTGGATTTGTGCAAAGGCTGCGGGCCTGGTAGTTGTCCCAGTCCAGCCTCCCCCTGGGAGCAGGTGTGGTGCCCAGTGGCGGCCTGATTTGTGGGGGTTTCAGGCATGGGGGTGAGGGAGGTCCTCGCGGCAGCGTTGGAGGCTGGACCTGTATGTGGGGGGTGTGTGGCCCCTCAGCTCCAGAGCCGCGTGGGGTCCCCAGGCTGTGAAAAGCGGGGCTTTTCATGCTGAGTGTATGGCCGAGGGACAGCGTGTCTTCCATCCTGGGCCCATCTGTTGACTGTCCCTGGGGGCCTGGCCTCAGGGACACAGCCCCGGAGGTTTCAAAATGGCATCCGCTCCTCTGCCACTGCGGGGAGGAAGAGAAGGGGCGGGAAGGGGCGGCGGCCCAGCCTCCTGGGCTGTTTTGCGTTGGGCGCTTGCCTCTTCCTGTCTTTGCTGCGAGTGCGGCAGCGGCAGCGAGTGGGTGGCGACGCGGCGGAATGCCCATCGCTGCTGCCCGCTGGGCCTGGGGAGGGTGCTTCCGGTACTGCTGCCTCCCAGTGCCGGGCCAGGGCGTCTCTAGCCGCCCCTTCCCAGGCCGATTGCAGTTATGGCAGTGCCCGAGAAGATGTGGGACTGGACCATGGGGCTCCTGGCCTCCTTGCTCCTTGGAGCCCGGCTCAGGTTTTAGGCCTGGCCACCCCTCCCATGCTGGGCCAGCAGCAACCAGGGGTGCAGGGTCCCCTAGAAATGCTCAGCATTTTCTAGACTGGGGAGTCCATCTCAGCATTCTGCCCTTCTGGCCTTTGCTTCCTCTGTGAAATGGGCTTCCTGGGTTTGGGCCAGAGGAGTGCTGTGCCCAGGATCGGGGGAACAGGGACCTTGTGGAGGTTCCTGTTGGGAGTGGGGGGTGGGGGTTAAGACCCTGCAGAGGATGCACTGTAAGGGGCTGGGAGACCAAACTTTGCCTGAAATTGAGCACTCAATCTGCCAGGACTGCCTGGAGGAGGATCCTGGCTGGCCATCCCTTTCCTATCCAGGTACAAGGAGGTGATGGGAGCCTAGCTGAGGGAGCTTCAGAGAGCTGGGTGCCTGTCCCACGTAGCGGAAAGACTCTGTCCAGGCAAGAGAACTCAGGCTGGGCAATTGCCAGCCTTGCCTCCCAGCCAGAACCACGCCTGCTGCCCCACCCTCATACTGGCTCCTTCCCGTCCTGGGTTGCCCCGCCAGCAAGCGGGCATAGTCACTGTCACCATCACCGGGGCAAAGGCAGATGTGGTACACACTAACTGGTTAGAGGGTTTTCTCTGGCAGCTTGGTAGGGGGAGCAGAGTTGCTGATACCAGCCCTACTTCAGCGATACCCCTGCCTCCACCCAGTTCAACTTGACTGACTAGCTATCCCCAGGTAGAATTTGGGGCCTCAGGCTGGGCACTTAGCGGAAAGTAAACCAGAGTGTGTGTGTTTAGAGAGTGACTTTGATTTGTTTGGGCTCGTGTGGGCAGCCTACAGAGAAAGGAGAGACAGTGCCCATCACTGGCCCCAGGAAGGCTTCAGGGTATAAATACAGCAGTTCTCTCTTGCCCCTGGGACTTTGTATCTGTTCCCTTCACTTGATGTACTTTTCCACTGTTTCACTACTACTTGATTGTTCTTCAAGACTCTGCTCAGGGATCGCCTCCCAGGATCCTTCTTTGACAGACCCCCTTCTCCAAGGCTCCTCTGCCCCCCGCCCCCACCCCGCCCCAGCGCTACCCCCATCAGAGCGTGGTATTTGTGCGCGTCACAGCTGCCCTCCCTTGCGACAGGGGCAGGGCTGCGTCCTGTTCATTTCTGAGCCTTCTGTGCCAGCATGGAGCATGATACCTATTGGGTGCTTCTTGTCTGTTTGTTGAATGAAAGAAGTGCTACTCATGTGAACTTGGTCTTGGGGATGGGTAGATGGAGGAGCAAGATGGCGGTCACTGAGCCATTGCCTGCCATATCATGAGCAGGTGGCAAGGGCTCAGTGTAGGGCCAGTGACCAGGACTGGGGGGTGGGGAGACTGAGGGAAAAGTTCTTCAGGCTGTTTCCTCCTGGTCTCATCAGGCTATGCTGGCACCTCAGAGACAGTCCTTATCCCACTCCATGCAGATCTCTTGCTGACGAGTGTGCAGCCTGTCACAGGGCACAGCACACAGTAGGGACTCCAACTGTTCATATGGGAGACTGGCTTTACATTCTTCCTTTCAGCTCAGGCTGTTTGGGGACTGTTGCAGGCCCGCTGTCTCTGCCACTCCAGTAGAGCCTGTCTAGCTCTTAGGGCTGGAGCTGCCCCATAGTCATGTGGCTCAGACCAGAGTAATGTTGCAGGAGTTCTTGGCCTGGCCAGAGCGGAGAATGCACATACAGGGGCTCAATTACGTTTATCAAATGAAAAGGAAGGGAGTTTTGTGACCTTTGTCCTGTCTGTGTCTCTCACAAGGGGCCTGGCACACTGCAGGTGCCTATTCAGTGTGTATGGAAAGAGTGAAACTATTGTGAACATCCGTGAACAGGGATAAATAATTCTGGGGCTGCTGCTTGGGGCTTGGTGTAGCTGGAGTTAGTGGGAAGGGCTAGCCCAGGATGCTGGCTGGCAAGATAATGGGTAGAGTCTAATGATGCCTATGAATGCAGGGGGCTCGCTTCCTGGAGAAAGGGTCCTCTGGGTGGCCTTGAAAAATTAGCAACATTTGCCAGGGTCAGGCATTGGGGTCAGAGGGACCAACTCGGTTCCCAAGCCTTTGGGTGGGTGTTTCCTGGCCTGTGGGGAGGAGGGCTCACCCTCCTTAGACTGGCTCTTGGGGTCACACAGACCTAGGTTCAAATCCCAGCTCCACCTACTGTACTGGCTGAGAAACCCAGTGACAGGTGAAATCCTAGTAGGTGACCTGCTCTCCATCCATAACCTGGGACGCGGTGCCTGCCTACAGCCACAGGTGTTGTGGGGACAGTACACCAAAGTCTGGGGGTGTGAAAACAGGTGGGGGACCCTCTGCTGAGTCCTGCAGAGCTGAGAGTTTGGTGGGGAGGGATCTCCCTAGCCTGGAGGCTGCCTGGCCACAGTATGGAGCCCCTGGGAACCCCCTCCCTTTCCCTTAGACAGCTGCTCACAGCAAGTGGGAGACTGAGGCTTGCAGACATTGGGTGCCATCTGGAGTGACACACTGGCCTGGGGACCTTAGGCCCAACCTCTGGGGACTGAGCCACCTTCCTGGGGGTCTAGGGTTGGGGGTGTGGCAGGGCCCTGGGTACCACGTGGGCTGGTACCCAGGCCAGCCTCCAGCCTCCCTATTCTCCCCATAGCCTTCTCCATCCCACCATCCCGCTATCCTGCTATCCCGCCGCCTGGCTGGAGCTCATTAGCACTTGAATGGGGGGCGGGGCAGCTTGGGCCTCCGAGTCTCTTCTTCCCACCCCTCCCCCAGGCTAAGCCACGCTTTGTCTTCCTGAGTCGGTAGTGCGGTGCTGGGGCTCCCAAGTTAGGGAGTGAGTAGGGGTCTAAGCCATCTCTGACCCCCTCTGCCTGGGTCCTGCTCAGGCCCCCTGGGCTCAGCCCCTGCCCATGACTCCATTGTTGGTGCAGCCAACATGAAAAGTTGTACCTCTAGGATAGGAGTGAAACTGGGTCCTTCAAGTGATACCCCTGAGCCGGGAGACTGGGTGAATAAGGGCGGTTTTGCAAAGGGAGTGACACTGGAGCTCAGCTGAGGGTATCCCAGGAGGGTCGGGGGTTGGAGAACACCAGACAGAGGTCAGAGCGGGTGGTAAGGACAGAGGGAATGCCTGCCACTGTGGCCAGAGGTGGAAGTCAAGCCAGTTGGGGAGCTCAGGCTTCCATGCCAGGCCCTGAGGCAGCGTTAAGCCACCCACTGTGCTTGACTTGGAGCCTAGGCTGCCAGATGGGGACTGGCATGGTCAAGGACCTCTTTGGGTTGGCCCAGGGCTGGCCCTGGGCTGGCCTGAGCTGCAGGGTCACTGGGTAACATCATCGATACCCAGGCCTGCAAACGTTGCCCAGTTGCCCAGCAAGTGACAGCAGGTAGCGCTGGGGGTGGGGCCTGATGGGATCCCAGTGAGGTCCCTAGGCTCCAGCAGAGCAGGGGCTGGCACTTGGGACAGCTTGGGCCAGAGGCAGGCACACTGGTCCTGTACACCCTGCCCTCGATCTAAGTCCCTAGATGTGTCTCTCTCGGTCTCTATCACTAGAAGCCACCCATTCTTTTGGCAGGAACAGGATGGAGGAAGCTTTGTCCACATAAGCCCTTAGCCTCTGAGGGACCAGGGCCTTGCCTCACCACATCCCCAGCAGAGGATGAGACAGTCAGACCCAGAGCCTAAGTGCTGTCTCCCCAGCAGGATGGGGGCAGGGTGCAGGCCAGCTTCTATCTCACCTTCCCAGTATCTCAGGGCAGGAGTCCTAACCTAAAAGTTCAGTGGGGGAAAGGAGTTAACAGGTTCTGGCCAGGCCACAGCTGATGGGCCTGCCTAAGAATGCCCTGGGGAGGGCAAGGACTAGGCCCTTTGATGGTGGCCCTACTACCTGCTGCTCTCAGGCAGCCCCTCCCTCAGCCACAGGTGCAGGGTGGGGCCCCCTCTGCCCAGCCCCACCCAGCCTCTCTAGCCTGTAGCTCTTGATCTTACTAAACCCCAAACACTCCACCCTCACCCCGATGCTGCTTTTGGGGCTATGATCATCTTGGTGGTTGGAGGAATAATCTCCCTGGAATAACCACACATTCCCTAAACTGGGCTGGACCTTCAGTGTTGGCCTTCTGGGTACACTTCCAAGGCTTGGCAGTAAATGCCAGGCCAGTTTGAGCCAAAGCCTAGAGGTGGGATCATATAAGGCTTGTTGAGAAGGTGTCCTTATGGCTCGGAGGATTCCGGGGTGCCAAGGCTGCTACAGCCTCAGAATATCCAGAGGGGGTGTTGATGGCAGCACCTACTGTGCCCCGGGCTGGAGGAGGGGCAGTGAAGTCTGCATGGCAGGGCTGGGCCTCTCAGGGAAGTGGTGTCCACACCAGAGGAAAAGGAGGAAGCAGCTGGAGGAGGAGGAGCCCAAAAGGGGAAGAGGCTAGAGAGCCGCTCACACTCTGCACTGGGGTGGGGAGTGTGAGCCAGGTCAACTGGGGGATTTAGAAGGTGAGCCCCACCTGTGCAGGCTCATCTGCCTATCCCTATGGGCGACCCTACTGGTAGTCGCTGGGTTGGAGTCAATCTAGACAGCTCTGTCCCTTGTCCTGTCCCAGCAACCACTGGGCCCAAGATCTCAGAGAAGGTGGCGCCTCTGAGAAGGATTCCAGGCCCCTCCTTTGACCACAGGAAGTGGTGGCTGGGAGAGGGACGCCGGCAGGGGGGCTAGCAGGAAAGCAGAGGGCTGCCCCTATGTTCCCGAGCAGCCATTGCCCTCCAAAGCCGGAAGGCCGGCTGCAGGCCCAGATGAATACCCGGAAATGGAGCAGCAGCCCTGGGATTAGCTCACTCTGGGTTTCCCCTGCCTGGGGGTAGACAGAGGGGCCCTTGATCTAGCCTAAGGATTTCCCCCACCCCACTACTCACTGGGCCTGGGGGTGCCTTCCCTGGGCCTCAGTTTCCCCTCTGGTGATAACAGCCGCTGACTCTGATTGATGACTGTCATGTAGGGCTGGTCTCATCGTATTTAACCCTGCGAGGCTGGAACTGACATTACATCCATTTCACTGATGCAGAAACGGAGGGTCCAGGACATCGTGTGACTTACCCAATAAGTGGAGACACCGAAATGCGACCCAGGTAGTGACCCTGGGCACCTGCCCCCAACTATTGTCACCCCTCAGGAGCCTGTGCCCAGTTGGCAAGAACTGCTCAGTCAGGATGACAGGCAGATGCTCTGAGTGCTTGTGTGTTCTGCATATGCCTGGGGGGGCCTCAATTCTTCTTTTAGGAGATTGAAAGGGGACCATCTGCCCAGGAGGATGGGACCCAAGACTCTGTGCGTGAATCTTTTTCCTGCTTAAAGCCAGAAATCTGCTGTGTGGCCATGGGGTGACCTCGTCCTGATATATCTGGCCCGTGTCCCCTCACAGGAATACTTAGGTCACAGTCAGGCAGCTTAGCGCTTCGCTCTTCCCCTAACATTACGCTTGTGCTTCCCACAACCCCCAGGCTTGGACTGAGACCAGGCCTGAGGAAATCTCAGAGGCTGTCAGAGTCCAGCATGGGGGCCCCTGAGCCTGGTCTGAAGACTGGGAGTTGTCCAGATGAGGAGCAGGGAAGAGTGTTTCAGCAGAGGGGCCCCACTAAGAGCAAAGCCCGTGTATAGTACTGTGTGGCGACTGATATGTCTGTGGTGTGGGCTGGCTACAGCATGAGACGTGGTGAGGCCGGTCCTCATGCTACTCGGCCTCCAAAATCCAAGTTTTCTTGCCTTGCCTTCCCCCACGGAGGTTCCCATGGTTTTGCTCTGGGTTGTCAGGCCAGGCCCTAGGGAACCGAGGAGCCTAAAAGCCTTAGGAGAGCTAGAGCAGAAGCCGCAGGAGCATCAAGGCGTCGGTGGGCCATGAGGCCACACACAAAGCTGAGAACATGCATCCTCATGGCCAGTCAAGACTTTGGGGCCCAGAGCGCCCACTCCCCCATCTTCCTCACTGTGTGACCTCAGGCTGTCCTCTCCTCTCTCTGTGCCCAGTGCTGGGACCTGTGATGTCTTGATTCTCAGCACGGTCCATGGCTTGTGAGTACATAGGCAAACTGCCCGCTTGGGCTGGACAGTTTGGGGTGGGTGTGAGGACCCAAGGGAGGCTGCTCGGGGCAGGCGTTGGGCTTGGCACACTCCCCTGAGGGGTACATTTCATAGATGGGGACACTGAGGCCCAGGCATGGGCATCTCACCCAGGGCCTACCATAGTGAATCAGGAAGAAAGGTAGGGGTTATTCAGGTTCTTTGAAAACAGCAAAGCGATTCCTTAAAGGAGGAAGCCTCAAGAAGAGGGGTGTGCCAATGGCCTGGCTTCTTGTATGACCTGGGCCCTGTCCAGCACCCCCTGGCTCCTGTGGAGGGTGAGACCTGTAGCCTGAGTGGCCAACAGTGCACAGGTCTCAGGGCCTCCTCTCCTCCAGGGTGGCCTTCCTTACGTGGTGCCTCAGTTTCCCTCTGTACAGTGGGCAGGGCCCCACTGAAGGAGACATAGCCCTGCCCTGGAAAGCCCTCTCCATGTTTGGCAGAACCCGAGGCCTGTTTCCCTTGCACAGAGAGCTCTGACTTGGCAGTAGTAGGCCAGGCCCTGGTTGTTGGTGCTTCCCTGATGGGCATCATGAAGCCGTGGAAGCCTTTGGAGGCTTCCCAAGTGGCAGAGACTGGAGGGAGGGAGGTTCCGGGTTTGTTGGGGCACCTGGAGGAAGCCAAGGCCACGCACGTGGGCGGGGGTGTCACAGGGTCCATCCAAGACCCACTGCCCGGCCCCTCACAGTGCCAGACCCCAGCTGAGCCTCCTTTGAGGGAGTGAGGGGCCAAAGAGCAGCACCTGGAGGAAGGAAGAGACGCCAGGGGCGGGGCTTGGAGGGCCTTTGTCTGGCGGGGCCCTCTGCCCCTCCCTGCCGTCTCCATTGTTCCCTGGCGTGCCGCGTCTCTGCGGCCGAGGGCTTCCCAGGCTCGGGAGGGGGCCGTGGCTGCGGCACCTCCCCCAGCTGCCCCTAGCCGCGGCTGCTTTCCAGAAACCAACGCTCCTGTGCGCCGCCCAACCCCCACCTCCTCCACCGGGCCTCTGGCTGACGCGCTCCCCCTGGTGGTGGCGGGGCGAGACCCTAAGGCTGAAGGGGAGGGGCGGGAGCTATGGGGCCCCAGAACCGCAGGCTGCGCTGGAGACGTGGCACCTTCCTGGGATGACCGTGGGAGGTGGTGCCAGGGCTGCCTTCGGGGTGGGCTTCCCAGGGCTCACCCCTACCTTCCCCCAGTGCCCCCCAGGGTAGGCCAGTGGCGGGGGTTGGGAAGGGGGCGGTGGGGGCGAGGGGGCGGGCCCATGCTGTGGGTTTGAGCTGGGCTGCTGCTCGTCTACCCTGTGGTCCCAGCCACTGCCGCTTCTGAGAATCTCTGCCCTCAGGCCTGCCACGTCAGTTGGCTGCTCTCCCAAGCCCCACATGTTCCAGGGGAGCCCACCAGCACAAAAGCCTCCGCAGGGAGGCCTGTTACCCAGCCTGCCCAGCCTTCTGGGTGAGGAGAGCCAGTGAGCAGTGTCTGCCGTGAGGCTGCTGGGCGGGAAGGAGTACCCCGCTGTGGAGAAGTGCCGGGTTGTGAAGGGAAGTGACAACTAAGCAAAAGGCCAGCAAAGGAGTGAGTGGCTCTGACTCTGGTCCCAGGTTACACAAGTCCCGCCGGGGAACCACCACTGCTGAGTCAGCCTCCTAGCCACTGGTCATTGCCCTGTGCTGTGCTTTGTCTGAAAGCCTCAGAAACTCGCCTTCAAAATGAGATGGTCACAGCAGGCCCCTCTGCAGGCTGCGGTTGCAGTGACCTATGCAGCGTGGTCACTGTGGGTTGCAGGAAATGAGAGGTTTGGGGAAATCTGTCATCTTCCAAAGGGTAAAAGAAATAGCGATAATAACTTTGATCTGAATGTTCACCGTGTGCCGGGCACTCACCCGTCTCCTCGGACGAGATAATGGTGGTATCCTGTTTCACAGATGAGGTGCCAGAGGAAGGGCAGGATAGGGCTGCAGCTCTTGGAGATCTCAGGGAGAATCGGGGTGGACACCAGGGCTCTGGCAAGTCTGGACCTCCCTCTGGGAGAGGATCTGAAAGTGAGAGATGGGCCTGCTGGCCACTCGAGGCTTCACAGCTTCTGCAGAAGGGAAAGTGGGGCCAGAGAGGAAAGCGGCATGTCAGGGCCTCCCTTCAGGACAAAGCCTTGTCTGGGAGGGTAGAGGGTTCAAGATAGATGACAGCAGAGACCTGATGTTGGGGCTTGGGATCAGCATCAAGCCATTGGACCAGTGACCCTGTCTCTGCTGCAGAGGCCCTGCTGGCCTTGTTCAGGCAGGTGGAGCCGTTGTTTCTCCCTTCCCCCATCTGTTCCCTCCTCCGTTGGGGCCCAGCGCTCCCAGAGTGGAAGCAGATGTTCTAATGCAGAGCAGCCACTGTCGCCCGGCACATCTCGGCAACTACTGCCTGCCCACTGGGGGCCCAGCAGCTGCGCCCTGGGGCAAAGGCTGCAGAGGTTTCTTCCTTGGTGGGAAGAGGTATGGCCCAGTGGGAACACTGAGGGCACCCCAGGGATCCTCTGTGGATCCCTCTGGTCTCAGCTGGAGAAGGAACGCCTGGTGGGCCCGCTGTGGGTAGGAGACTCCTGGCACCTTCTACTGGCTGAGTTCCCCCCACCCAGCACCTTTGCAGCAATCCGGATCCAGCTAGTGAAGACCACTTCTCTGAAGGGAAGGTGCAGGGCTGGGTGGGGAGAACTGGGTGCCCAGGATTAGCAAGGTACAAGCAAACTCCGCTCCAGGTACCAGCCTATCTAACAGGGGAACATCATCAGGCCCCGATGGAAAAGGAGTTCCTGGGGCATCTAGCTTGTGGGCTGCCCGAGAACCAGGGTGTCCACCTGGATATCATGCTGTGGCCCCACCCACCTCTGTCCCCTGATCTGCTGCAGCTGCTCCTGGGCCATGCCTCTGATTCTGTCCTGGTGTTCTCCCCTGCCTTCTGCTTTGCTGCCAGCACCACACCCTTGTCCTGCCACTTAACTCCTTCCCTCTTGAGTCACAGCTGCTGGAAGAACAACAGGACTGCTTTGAGTCCAGGGATGGGGGCTCCGTGACCTTGGTTTGTCCACCTGTCAAATGGGAGTTGTTCTGCAATGACCCCTGCTGGAGGCAGAGAATGTCCTCCTAACTCTTTAAAGGGAGAGGAGGGGAGACTGAGCCTCGAAGGGGACAGGGAAGGGAACCTCAGTGTCTGCCAGGTCTGCCGCAGCTAGGAAAATCAGCTGCAAAGCAAGTTTGTGCTGTCATCCCCATCTCTGGGCAGGGTCATGAGGTGGCCCACGCCCTTTACCAAGAGAGTTATAAAAGGGCCAGACAAGGAGACTGGTGCCTCAGGTGGACGGTGGTCCCAAAGTCACCCTCACCTGTGGTCCCCTATGCCCTGGAGATCTACCCGCTCTGAATCTCAGTTCGCCTGGCTGGGGATGGCATGATCGATCTGACCCATCACTTTGTATCCTTGGCCTCCACTCTTGGACTGGCTGAGATTTGTGGCTCCTGGGTCTTCCTTTGCTCCAGGATGTGCTCCCTCCCTCCTGCTCTGTGGGAGCAAGTGACTAGGTGGCAAGGACAGCCAGGCGGTCACCTGGCCCTCGTGGTTAGCCAGTCCAGTGCTGTCCTCCCTGCCCCGTGGATATTCTGGGCCCTGGGGAAAGGGCCTCAGTGATTAGGCATCACCATCAGGCCTTCCCAGGCCCTCTCCCCATGTCCCCACTCTGCAGGTGAGAAGTGTTAGTGTGAGGGGTCCTAGCTGTTCCCCTGCCATGCACAGCCCAAGGGAAAGGGAGGGATGCTGCCATTGACCAGAGCCCACACCCAGGGGAATGCACTGGGACTGAGGCCTCTAGTGCCCAGGGGCCGGACTGATAGAGGGGCTCATGCCCCAGCCTGCCCAGAGCCTGCCCATTTGTGCCACCCCCAGTGCTCCCCTATCCTGGGAAGCAGGCCTGGGACAGTCAAGCCCAGTGATTCCAGGCAGCTGGTGGCGTTTGTGAGGCCTTCTCAGGGAGGCCCCTGGGTGTGGACATGCCCAGGCTCACAGCTGTGAAGGCCTCAGCTGCACCTCAGTTTCCTCCTGGTCAATGTGGATCTGGGGTGGGAGGTAGGGGGGATGCAGGCAGGGGCCTCAGCAAGGTCTGCTACTTCTCGGAGGGCACTGCAGAGACTCAGACCTGTGTCTGCCTGGGAAGTAAACCCAGTGGCAAGGACTGTGTGGCCCAGCCACAGTACCAGGCATGCAACACTGCAGGGTGGGCCACCTGCAGCGGGGCTATAACCGTGTGACAGCAGCCTCTCTCAGTTTCCTTTTTTTTCTTAATTTTTTTAAATTTTTAAATTTTATTTTTTGGTCACGCCCTGCAGCTTGCGGGATCTTAGTTCTCCGACCAGGGATCGAACCTGTGCCCCCTGCATTGGAAGCATGAGTCTTAACCACTGGCCTGCCAGGGAAGTCCCTCAGTTTCCTCATTTGCGAGGTGGGGGTGAGAGTAGAGCTACCCCCCGGGGCTTGTTGTGAGGTTACTTAGTGGGCGTGATAGGCGTAGAATAGCATCTGACACGTAGGGGGCACTATTCACAGCTCGGCCGTGATCATCATTGCTGATGTTATTGCTGCTCATGGTAGTTTGTGTGTTAGCCCCTTCATCCTCTGAGGTTGTCTTAACCAACACTGAGGGATATGGGGGCCAGAGTCCTCAGGTGTGACTTCCCCACAGACCCCACCACACACCCTGCTGAGCTGCTCACAGGGACAGCCCCGCCACAGTGATCAGGAGGGTTGGGACACACGTAGGTGGGGCATGGAGCAGGTGTGCCCAGCAAAGAGAACTGCATGGGCAAAGGCCTGGAGTTGGCAAGAGGAGATACCTGGCAGTGATGGGGCAGAGCAAACAGTTTGGGCAAAGGCTGGGAGGGAAAGCCAGGCCCAGCTGAGGTGCGCTCTACTTGGAGCTCAGGACAGGGAGCGAGCCGCAAAGGGAAGAGGTGAGACCCTGCCTCCACCCCCTCCATCCCCCAGCCAGGAGCTGAGTGGTCTCACACTTCCCTGCAGACTCCCTGGGGAATGCAGATTTCTGGGCTGCACCCCTCGAGATCTGGCTGTGTGTCTGGAATGGGGCCTGGGAATCTGCTTTTAAAAGGACAAAAACAAACAAAAAAACACCTTCCCAAGGCATCGTCCTGCAGCATCTGAGCCACATTTTGAGAAGGGCTGGGCAGGCCAGGCATCATCGTCATACATGTCTCCCTGCCTTTCTGAATCCTGGCTACATGATCTTGGGCCAAGACTTTAATTTTCTGAGCCTCAGTGTCCTTGTGTGTAAAATGGGAGAAATGGTACCTATCTCTGAGGATGCTATGACAGTCACAAGAGAGAGTGCCAGCAAATCCCTCAGCAATGGCCAAAGAGAAATACAGAATGGGGCTCTGCCAGGGAAGCATCTTGAGTCAGTACAGGTAGGGTTGTGTGTGTGCGAGTGACGTTGGGCCTTGGGCCATGTCTGGGAGGCAGGGGTATGACGCCATGCCCGGATCCAGGCCCCTTGGCAGCTGCGGCTCAGAGTGGAGGGGGAGAGGGCTGCTGCCCCGCTGGAGTGAGCAGGGCTCCTCTGCTAGCTGTGCCTAGGTGCCATGTTGGGGAGCACTAGCCGCAGAGTGGCAAGCCTGCATGTGTGAGGATGACAGTGTGACTCCTGAGCCTCAAGTCTCCAGCTGAAGCCCCTGAACTCAACCAGGGCAGTGGGGAGCCATGGTGGGCAATGGACCTTGTGGGATGCGAAGGCCTGGAGTGAGTCCACCATGGGATCCAGGTGGCCGAGGTTGCCTTCACCCCTATGGCCCTGCCAGCAGCACCCCTGGTAGCTCTGCTGCCCACCAGGCCCGACTGCCTCCATCTGACTGCAATTGAGGGGGAGGGTGAATTCTGCCTCCAGGCCACGTGGCTGGCTTACCTATGTAACCCCACTGGGCCTGCTCCCTGACCAACTGTGCCCTTTGTTCCAGGTGCTGGGGAGTCAGGGAAGAGCACCATTGTCAAGCAGATGAAGTAAGTGCTGTGTGCGGGAGGCAGCCTCCAAACCTTGATTTCCCCTCTTCCTCTGGGCCTGTACTGGGTCCAGTATACCCAGCCCAAGTATAGGCCCAGCCGTGTTAGCCAGGTCCAGGACCTATCCAGAGGCAGCATCCATCCTCAGGTCCCAGTGGTTTAGAAGCAGTTCCTCCTTTCTTTCTTTTTTAAAAATTTATCATATTTATTATATATATAAAATACTATATTTTATTTTTGGCTGCATTGGGTCTCCGTTGCTGCGCACGGGCTTTCTCTAGTTGCGGCGAGTGGGGGCCACTCTTCATTGCGGTGCACGGGCTACTCATTGCGGTGACTTCTTTTGTTGCTGAGTACAGGCTCTAGGCGACGCGGGCTTCAGTAGTTGCGGCACACGGGCTCAGTAGTTGTGGTGCACGGGCTTAGTTGCTCCGCGGCATGTGGGATCTTCCCGGACCAGGGCTCGAACTCATGTCCCCTGCATTGGCAGGCGGATTCTTAACCACTGCGCCACCAGGGAAGTCCAGTTTCCTCCTTTCTGAAGTAGGTCTCTCCAGGCCCCAGCAGCCCCAGGCAGCCATGTGAGGTCCCTGTGCCCTGTACACCCTAACCCCTGACTCCTGGCTGCCAGGATCATCCATGAGGATGGCTACTCAGAGGAGGAATGCCGGCAGTACCGGGCAGTCGTCTACAGCAACACCATCCAGTCCATCATGGCCATTGTTAAAGCCATGGGCAATCTGCAGATTGACTTTGCCGACCCCTCCCGCGCGGTACGTGGACTCCCCAACCCTGCCTCCCTCCCATAAGGCTTCAGGGCAAGTCTTGTCCTGGGGAAGCTGAGAACACCCCAATCTGGGCCTCATTCCGGAGGCCTCCCTGCGTCTGACAGGTGGGGTTGGGGGTGTGCTCCTGCGACTAGCTGACCACTCACTGCTGTGCCCAGGACGACGCCAGGCAGCTGTTTGCACTGTCGTGCACGGCTGAGGAGCAGGGCGTGCTCCCTGAGGATCTGTCTGGTGTTATCCGGAGGCTCTGGGCTGACCATGGTGTGCAGGCCTGCTTTGGCCGCTCGCGGGAGTACCAGCTCAACGACTCTGCCGCCTAGTGAGTACTCCAAGGGGCTGGGCTGGGGGTGCAGTGTGGGGAGACCTGGACTATAGCCTGAACCAGAGGGCCTGAGCACCCTTAAAAAGATACTGCCAGCCTCTGTTCATGAAGCTGCTGACTGTCAGCCAAGGTCTTGGTGATCTTGGGTTTGGCCTGGTGCAGGGCTGTGGAGGGACATCCAAACAGATGGTGCCACCCAGATAGGCTGCTGGCCCCGTACTCTCATCTCTCCTCTCCTACCTCTGCGTAAGCCACAGTCCCTGTGTCTGAACAGCTTTCCCAGGCCCACTGCCCACCCCATCCTGAGCCCACCCAGAGAGGGGCTGGACCTCTGTGAAGGTGGGTGGGAGGCCGGTCTTGCCTGGCCGTGGCGCCTGAGCCCTACCCCAGTCGCATGGACAGCCGCCCCACTCTCCCTGCAGGGGCCTGAATGCACTTGTGAGTGCACACCCCCCACAGGAGCTGCAGAGTCACAGCTAAACACTGCGGGGGGACTCCCCAGAGGTCACAGGCCCAGTGCCAGCAGAGCTTTTGGGTCCTGGAGGCAAGGAGGGGTGGGTCCTATCAACCACTGCCATCTCAGTGCCCAGGATACTCAAGGAGGGCAGGGTTAGGGCCACCTTCCGGCTACTTCCCACTCCATCATCCTCATCCCTGTTCTTCATTCCCCAGACATTAAGTTCCCACCTTGTGCCTAGCACTGTTCTGGGTGTGGGGATTCAGCAGTGAACGTGGGCCCTGCCCTCCCTGGCAGGTTTATGCCATGACAAGATCACCCAGAGGTGGGGAGCAGATTGGAAAACTCCAGGGACCAGGCATACTGCAGCCCCTCCTCACAGCAATCCTCCAAGGCTGCTGTGGGGTAGTGGGTCCCTGGGGTGAGCCCACCTGTTGGGGACAAGGGAAAAACTAGTGTGGAACCCACCATGAGGCCTCTGGGCTGGAGGCTCTCAGTAGGGGACAGGGTACAGTTTGCAGATCACAGCACATGCGTCACGGTCCCCCATAGCCCTTCCTGTTTTTCTGTTCTGTCTCTGCGTCTCTGAGGTCATTTCCCTCTGGCCTAGCTGCTGGTGGGAGCCAAGGGCTCGCCCCAGCAGCCCTGCCCCAAGAGCAAGACACTGGTACTGGGCAGTGGCTGGGAGGCCTGGACCCAACCCCCAGGACACAGCAAGGATATTGAGGCAGGCAGCAGAGCTGGTCTCAGGGCTTGGCCGGGGAGGCTTGGATACTAATTAGGAGAGCTGGTAATGAGGAGCCCCTGGGACGCCCGCCAAGCGAGTGTTCATGCCTTCCCCCTGAGGAGCCCAAATTTTACTGGGCAAAGAGCCCACTGGGCCTGGCAGGCCCCAACCTGTCCAGCCCTGCATCGAAGGACATGCCAGGCTGCTCTGTGACGGGTGCTGTAATTATGCCGATTAGCATCCTGAATCTCTCACTGAAGGACTAATTTGCCCCCTCCCACCGCCCTCACCTGTAGTTCCACCACCCTGGATCTTGTCTGACACAGGCCTGCCTCAGACCTAGGTGCTGGGGCTTAGCTGGCTAGCCACAGAGCTGCCCCTCCTCCCAGGCCCATTCCACAGGCAGGAGGCAGGGGTGCTAGTGCAGGTTTCCTCATCTGAGCAGTGAATGCAGTGCAGGCAAGGGTTAAAGAGGCAAGGGCTATGCCTGGGAAATGAGGGGACGGGAGGGAACGGGGCCCGGTGGCCTCCACTGATCCCCCACCCCCCCCATCCCAGCTACCTGAATGACCTAGAGCGCATCGCACAGAGTGACTACATCCCCACGCAGCAGGATGTGCTGCGGACTCGCGTGAAGACCACGGGCATCGTGGAGACGCACTTCACCTTCAAAGACCTACACTTCAAGTGAGCGAGCATGTGGGCAGGGTAATGGGGCAGGAGCTGCCAGCCTTGCGGGTGACAGGGTAGAGATCCTCACTCCAGGGCCTGCCGATGGCTGTTGGGGAAGAGGGCTGGTCCAGGATCCGCAGCCCCGCTCTGAAGTTTCTTAAGGCTTTGTGGTTGCCAGCAGCTCACAGCCTCTGCTGAACCTGCCCCATGTGGAGGCAGCCTACCCTGCTGACTAGCCTGACCCTGCTGGGCCAGACGTGCCCTGGCCTAGAACCCCAGGGGTAAGGTGGGCCAGCGTGGATGATTCCATGGAAGCAGCCGCCATACTCTGAGCAGGCCTCTGTCCTCAGTCGGTCAACCTGTGAAACGGGGCAGGGACCTTCTCCCAGAACTCCCTTCTCTGGAGCTAAGGTGCTGTGTCTGCAGGATGTTTGATGTGGGCGGTCAGAGGTCTGAGCGGAAGAAGTGGATCCACTGCTTTGAGGGCGTCACAGCCATCATCTTCTGCGTAGCTTTAAGCGCCTATGACCTGGTGCTAGCCGAGGACGAGGAGATGGTGAGAGGCCCGGAGGCCACTGGGGGAGGGTGGGGGCAGGGGTGGGGGTGGGGGCTGGTGCTGAAGGCGCTGTCCTGCCCCCAGAACCGCATGCACGAGAGCATGAAGCTGTTTGACAGTATCTGCAACAACAAGTGGTTCACGGACACGTCCATCATCCTCTTCCTCAACAAGAAGGACCTGTTCGAGGAGAAGATCACACACAGCCCCCTGACCATCTGCTTCCCTGAGTATACAGGTGTGGGGTCTGGGCCTCTGGGGAGGAGCTGGTGGTGACCAGGTGGCCCACGGGCGCCCCCCGCTGGACAGAAGGGTAACGGACACACGCAAGGGCTGGCGCCTCATAGGCTTATATATTGATACTTGTGTCTGTACACCCCAGGGCCCTTCTTAACACACTCAGGCATGTACTCTGTACGTCACTGAGCATCCTCCTTCACACAATCAGGTCCCCCCCTTTGCACACTCAGACGTGCCTGTGCCCTCTCACAGTTGTCACACGTTATATGCTTGTCAGTTCACACGCATAGAACCTTGCTGTACCTGTGGGACAGGCCTGCCTGCTGGACATGCAGCATGAGTCCTCACCATTTTGTCTCCCACAGGGGCCAACAAGTACGATGAGGCAGCCAGCTACATCCAGAGCAAGTTCGAGGACCTGAACAAGCGCAAGGACACCAAGGAGATCTACACGCACTTCACGTGCGCCACTGACACCAAGAACGTGCAGTTCGTGTTCGATGCCGTCACCGATGTCATCATCAAGAACAACCTGAAGGACTGCGGCCTCTTCTGAGGGGCAGCGGGGCCTGGCAGGATGGTGAGCCAGAGGGGGCCGGGCAGGGAGGAACAAAGTGGGGCCACTGAGCCCAGAGAAGGGACACGGGGCTGGGGAAGGTCCAGGTGGGGGTGGTGAACTTGGACACCCGCTAGGAGACCAGAGGGCAAGGGGAGGGAGGCACAGGGTGCTGAATCAGGAGGGCGACGGAGTGCAGGGCACTGAGGAGGTGGCACAGGTAAGCCTGGGCTCCGTTCTGCCCATTGGTCCAGACAGCAGAAATGCCTGGTTGTGTCCTGGGACAGAACTAGAGGGCTGTCCCGATTTTCCTTGGAGAAAACTCACTTTCTCACCCACCAGGCCACTGGCCTAGCCTGAAGGATCTAGATGGCAGAGGGGGCCCCGCTGCCCCAGCTGCCCACCCCTCAGTATGACCAGCTCTGCACTCATCCCTGCTGTCTTCCCCTCGGACCTATCTGAGGGGCCTGGTCTGAGGCTGGCCCCACCAGCCCTGGGAGAGGTGGGGAGGATTCTGCCAGTGCTACAGACTCCCCTCCCCCACGTAACCCAGCAACACACACTGGCTTCTGGGCGGCCACTGTGTCCTTGGTAACGAGTGGGTGGGGAAAAAGGAGAAGGGTCATTGTCTAGGGAGGCGGGAGGAGAGACACACACTGGCTCCCTCCCTCCCTCCCGACCCATGCCCTGACTGTCCCCCACCTCCAGGGCCACCGCCGACTCTGCTCCCCCCAGCCCCTGAGGAAGATGGGGGCAAGAGGACCACGCTCCCCGCCTGTCCCCCTGGCCGCTTTTCCCCTTCTCTCCTCTCTCTGTTCTTGGCTCCCCCTCTCCCCTCCCTCAGCTCCAGAGACTTGGGGGAAGGGTTGCCACAGGCCTCCCTGTTTGAAGCCTGCCCTTATCCCAGGTGCAGGGAATGGCCACCGTACCCGCTCCTGGCATCTGTTCTGGTTTTAACTGTTGTCTTGTTCTGTGATGGGGGCGGGGAGCACATGCTGAGTCTCCTAAGGCCTGTGTTTGGAGGGGCACCCACTTCTCCAGCCTGGGACCCCTGGCTTCACCCAGCACCAGCCCCTGACCCAACCCAAGTCCAAATGTTTACAGGGAGCCTCCTGCCCCCACCAACCCCCTCCCCACAAGCCACTCGGAGGCCCCAAAGGAAAAAGCACAAGAAGCGTGAGACGCCACCATTCCTGGAGACCACAGTCCACCGGCTCATTCTCGTAGCTTTTTTTTTAAAAAAAAAAAGAAAGGCAAAGGGAAAAAAAAAAAAGAGAAAACTGCAAACCTAGAAGACTTTTTAGAAAAAAAACTATTTAAAATTGTCAGGTCCTGACCAGCACCCACCCAACCCACTTCCCATGATTCCGTGCCTTGAGTGTGTCTGCGTGTTTACACCCTTCCCTCTGCTGGTTGCCCCCTGTGTGGGCGGCGCCCCTGCCCTGCCCTCTACAGAACTGGGTTTCAAGGGCTGTTCCAGACAACTGCCAACGTCACTGAGGGCCCCGCCCCAGCGGCCCTGGGCCCTGGCTCCATTAACCTAAATGTAGCTCCTTAGCGCTAACCTAGGAACCGCCGCTGCCTGCTGAGGGGCCATGCCCCTCATGCCCTCACCCCAGGCCCGGGTCCTTCAGCGTTGAACACTTCCTTGCTTTTTTCACATGTTTTATGGAATTGTTCACCTGGTTTGAAATAATAAAATGTAGAAAGAAAAAATACCAAGAACTGCTCGGCATTCTTCTCTCCAGGGGGCAGAGACCCAGGCTAAGATGTACCAAGGTGATGGCAGTTTGGACCTGAATCCTCACTTGTGGCAGGGCCCTGGGCACTCAGCTCGCAGGTCATACTCAGGCCCAGTACTCATCACTTTAGTTTTCCCCCTTGGACTAGTCATCTTACATGTTGGGGTCTCTATGTCACCCCCTCTTCCCTCATCACCTCTGCAGTCTTGGGTCTGGGGCAGCCTTCTGGAACAGTGGGGCAGATTTCTTAAGGAGCTCTTCTTCTAAGGGATTCTTCCGCATTGGGAGCAGGAGGAGTGTCCAATGAGTCTAGTGCAGAAGGAAATGTGACTTCTGACCTCCTAGGCCCAGGGCCCAGGGACAGTGTGCGTTGCTGAGGCCACACAGCCAGGTGGGCTGCAGCCCCCTGCACACCCTCCCTTCTTCCTGTCTGAGACATTGTCCAGAGCCCTGCCCAGAACTGAGGCCCCTTGGGCTTGACTAAACAGAAAGTTGAGGACAGCAGGGGCCTTGAGACATGTTCAGAAAGGTCTCTGACCCAGAGGTCCCCCTCCAAACCTGAGGAGGGTAGGGACAGGCAGGTGGCTACACTTCAGTGTGACTGTAGCCAACAGCAGGGCAGCTGGATAGCTGCAGGGCTATGGCTACGTTGGAACCAGGGCTCTCATTGGAACCAGGGCTCTCAGAGTGCAGAGCCTTCCATGAAGCTATGGGAAGTGCTCGTGCATTGCTGGAGGAGGGAGCAGCAGATGACAGGGTCGGGCCGGGGTGCCTGTGGGGTGAGGCCCTAGCTCCAGGAAAGGCACCTGGACCTAGGGGTCTGCAGCCCTCTGAGCCTGTGGGAAGGGCTCGGTAAAAGGCCCTCCTCTGCTGGGCGGGGCTCCCAGGCGAGCTCTTCCGCCTTTGGCCGCCAGAGGGCGCAGCAGCCCGTGCTGGGACCCGCCGGGCCGGTCGCGGAGGTTGACGTCATCGGGTCCTGCGAAGGCCGCCGGGCACAAAGGCAGCTTTGTAGGGCGGCGGCGGCTCCGCGCTCTCGGCGGGACAAAGCGGCCTGGGCTGGGGTCGGCGCCGCGGAGGCGGAGAGGGTAGGGCCGGGGACCTGGGACCCCGCCTCCGCACACCTGCCGGTCCCCCCTCGGCCTCGGGGCCCCGAGTCCTGGCGGGAGATGAGAGGCTGTGGCCGCCCCCTCGGAAGGAGTTCAACGGTCCCCACCCCCCGTCCCCGCCCCATCCCTCGGGGCTTTCCTGCTACCCCTGCCACTGAGGGCTGAGGATCACCGACTGACAAGGAGAACAGAATCCCACGCCCAAGCCAGGATCCCCTCCTGCCCTCAGCGGTCAGCCCTGGATCCCGCTGAACCCCAGATATGCGGGCGGGGTGGGAGCTCCGGTGCCCTGATATCCGCCCAGCAGGAAGCGGGAGACGGAGATGGTTCCTTCCTTCCGTCCTGAGGGAGAAGCCTGCACAGAGGGACCATTGAGGAGCTGCCATTGTCTGCCTGATGAACCCAGTGTCTCCCTCCCTGAGTGGGCCACGCAGGATTCTGGCCAGGATCCCCTTGTACCCGGCTTGGCAGTGGGTCTGGGTGGGTTCCTGGCAAGCAGTACTTCCCTGGGTGCAGACAGCTAGGCCCCCACCTGCCCTTGGCCTTCCTACCCCTGCTCTGATTTTGAGAGCATAAGGCTTCATTGTCCCAGCACTCGCGGGGGTGGCCTCTCAATTAATCCTTGTCTTTCTTGGTTGGGAAATTCCCAGCCATGGGGGGCGGTAGGCAGGGGGGTGCATCCCAGGTGTCCTGCACCCCAACAGGAGGGACTCCATGAAGGTGACTCCTGGGGATCCCCCTATTGCCTAGAACTGTTCAGGGCTGTACCTCAGCCATCCCTCATCCCTGGGTGAGGAGAGCCAGAGATTCAGTGCTCCGTGGCTGTGTGTCCCCCAGTGTTCTCCCAGCCTAAGAAGGCCCATCTTCCTGACCCCACCCATGGGTAGCTGCATCTTTGAGGCTCAGGACCCTTAGGCAGAGCCAGGCAAAGGACCCAGGCTCCTGCTCCCAGACCAAGCTGTGGATCCCAGTTTGAGGTAGGCTGTCTCCAGCCAGTGGGGACCACCACAAGGCTGATCCATCTCCCAGAGGGCCCGCCCCACTCCAAATAGTTGCTCAGGCTACTGATGTGGTAGCAGCCTCGCTATTTTTAACCCATTTGGGAGGGTGGGGTGGGTGGGGAAACGGCTGGGAAGAGAGAAAGAGACAAGCTCTGAGAGGGAGTTCTGAAGAGGGAAGGATGTAGGGAGACCCTGTGGGGAGAAGCCAGTCCTGGCCTGCAGCCACTTTCCAGCTCCCCTGGGCCAGACCTCCCACCCCCAGCAGGTGGGTGGAAGCCCAGATGCCAGGTGCAGAAAGGGGAGGGGGCCCCATTAGGACTGGAGCCTCTGAGGCTGCAGGAGATTCCAAGACCTAGAATAACCCCTTACCATGTTTCTGGGCAGCCCCGTAGCTCCTCCTGAGGTCAGGAAATCCTCCCACTCCCCTCATAGCCCCTCAGGATCATCCCCCCCCCCACCCCAGAGTGCCAAGCCAGCCATGAAGGCTGGAGAATACAAGTCCTGACTCCAGCCACCTGGCCTGTGGCATGGCCAGCCAGGTCCTACTTGCCCTGGGAGTCAGGGACGGGACTGCAGCTTCTCTTGGCTGAGTTCTGGGTCCAGGCCCGCTCCTAAACCACTGACCCCAATCCTTGGGTCTGTTTCCCTAGAAGAGATCCTAGGGGACCTCATCCCTGCCGTGAGGCTGTGCATTCCCCCAGGTCCGTCCCCCGCCGCCTTTTTAAAAAATTAATTAATTTTATTTATTTTTGGCTGCGTTGGGTCTTAGTTGCTGTGCGCGGGCTTCTCATTGCGGTGGCTTCTCTTGTTGCGGAGCATGGGCTCTAGGCACGCGGGCTTCTGTAGTTGTGGTGCACGGGCTCTAGAGCGCAGGCTCAGTAGCTGTGGCACACGGGCTTAGTTGTTCTATGGCTTGTGGGATCTTCCCGGATCAGGGCTCGAACCTGTGTCCCCTGCATTTGCAGGCGGATTCTTAACCACTGCATCACCAGGGAAGCCCCCCCCAAGTCCTCCTTGAACCCCGAAAGTGGAAGCCAGCTCCCAGCACACCCCCAAGGAGAGCCTCAAGCCAGCTGAGGTCTGCGTGCAGCTCTGTGACGCCAAGTATGTCCATGCCTGCCAGCCAATCAGCTCCTCACTTAACCACACAGCGATGGGCACTGGTATCCAAGGGGGCAGGGGTCAAGGCCATGGATCTCTTTCTTTTCCCTGCTTTGGTTTCCCCCCTTACAGGAGACTTGACCTCACAGGTGATCTTATTTAGGAGAAAAATCGGTTTGACATTCTTTGGCATTTACTCTGTTTTCTGACCTCATTGTGGGTGGAGGGAGTCAAGGCCTGAGTGACCGAAGCCTGAAGGGGCCTGAAGTCTCTCTTCTCCATCAACCCCCCATCCTCACCCAGGTTCAGCGGGCCCAGGAAGGTGGCAGGGCTTCCTGCGGGCACTCTATATCTCTTGCTTCCCTATGCCTGGGGCCCTCAAGGGATGGTGGCTGCTGGGGAACCCAGAGCCCTGCAGAGAGGCTTGGACCTGGTGTTATAAGCACCTGGGGCTTCACAGAGAAAAGTGGGTAGTGGGTGATGAGGAAAAGTCCAGCAGGTGGCAAAAGGGCAGAGGGCACAGCCCAAGCTAAGTCCTAGCAAAGGAACAGCTGCCACCTCCCAGAGATGGGGTAGCTGGAGTGCTGGCAGGGTTAGCCAGGGCCGAGCCAGGGAGGGGTGTGTGAATGCCTGGCTAAGAGCCTGGGAGGTCCCTGGGCTTCAGCAAGTTCTCTGAGTGAGGAGCTGGGGAGGCAGGGTACTGCAGAGGGGAGGCACTGAGAGGAGAACTGGCACAAGGACCACGGGGGCCCCCAGGCTGGGTACCTGGGGAAGGGGTCAGGCTTCAAGCTGCAGGGAAAGGAGCTGGGGCCTTGTTCTATCTTAAAGGAGATAGAAGGCCTCCCTGAGTTGGGGGCTCTGGAGGCAGGAGGGTGTGGGCTTGGGCACTGGTGGGGGTGGGTTGGAGATCTGTGGAGTAAGAAGACTGAGGAATCCCCAGGGGCTGGGGAGAGAAGGAGGTTCAGGTGGAGGGTCAGGGTGTTGTGCTGGGGGCTGGGCTTGTGGCGGGGTTGTGAGGGGAGGGAAGGGGGCAGGAGGGGAGTCAAGCCTGAGAAAGGGCCCCATGAAGCTGGGCTGGAAGAGGCAGCAGTGACTCCCTCGAGGCCTCCAGGCGTGCATGCCACAGGATGCCCAGCGCTGAGATGGCAACTGGAGTGCACACCTGTGTACCCCACAGTGTGCCAGACCTGCCTGGCCCACCATTTACAACGGCAGGGCAAGTGAGGAGAGTGATCTGAGAGGTTCAGTCTCCCCCTAGGGACACACAGCTGGTGAGCAGCAGAGTCAGGATTCAACCCCACCCCTCTCTGACTACTGGGGAGTGGATTCCTGGGGCGGGCTCTGGTCTGCCCTCCCAGAGCATCCCGAGCCCCCAGCCGGTACTCCTGGGAGTCTCTCCCCCTGACTAGTAAGGGAATGTAGCATTTATGTTAATGTATGTTAATGAGTACAGGGTGCCTCCGGAGTCTACTCTGCCGCATTCCTGCCACCTCCTCCCCCCCTCCCCCAGGCAATGGAGAAGGAGGGGAGAGGGAGGCCCCACCCCCAGGCCCCTCTCCCCCCGCCCCCCCTACTGGGCAACGAAGAAAACAGAAGTGAGTGAAGAGCTGTGATGTGGCTGGTGGGGGGGGCACCCCATCCCGGAGGGGCTGACCTCAGCCAGGGAGGAATGTGCAGGAGGCGGAGGGCAGGGGCGGAGCGGGTGGGGGTAGGGCCCCAGCTAGAGGCCCAGGGTTCTGAGCGGCCCCTCCCTCAGCCCCTCCACCTCAGCTCTGACTTGGCCCTCAGAAAGGAACGGGCAAGGAAGGAGGGGAGGAGCTCATCTTTCCACAAAGGTGGGCTGGGCGTCCTCGGGGAGCCTGGAAACCAGGTGGGAGGTGGATGAGGGAAATGCCAGAAAGACCCTTCCCGGGAGATCCCCTGGAGTGGGTAGCAGATTGTCAGGGAAGTTAGGCCTCAGTTGGGCTTTCCAGGGCCCACTTTCCACCACTTCCCTCCCCCCATGCCTAAGTCCTCAGGGTAGCACGTCCTAGTACCCACGTGACGGGAAGAGGGAAAGGTCGAGACTTTGGAGCCACCAGCCCTGATGGCTAAAGCAGGTGTGAGTGGGGAGCCAAGGCCCAACCCAGCCCAGGCTGGGCACCGGGAGTGTCGGCTGTAGCCTTCCTCAAATGGATGTCTCACCCCAGCCCAGTCGCACCACCCAGAGTCCAGGCAGGGTGCAAGGGGCAGGCCCAGCTGGCAATGAGGGCTGGGGAGCCAGGTGCTGGGACTTGGCACAATCCACTTATTTCCAGAAGGAAAAACCAAGGCCTTGGCAGGCTGTGCCACTGATAGGCAGCACCAGAGACCCAAGCTGCGTCCCCTGGTTTGTTCCGTTCTGTCGAGACCCAGGCCCAGGCTGCATGATTCCAGAATCCTTGGGGACTTCCAGAGCCCAGTGTGACCCACAGCCAGTGACCCTGCCCCTAGAGGGCTGCCTCCATAAGTTTCCTACCCAGGGTCTGCATACGCTGGGACCTGGGGCTGAGGAGCAGAAAGGAGACCTTGTGGGGATAGGGACAACTTGAGCTCCCACTCCTAGGGCTCTCCCTTCCTGCTCCAGGGAGGGGGACACATCTGGAAGTGGGAAGGCAATGCCAAGGGCTCAGGTGGGCCAGGAACAGCCCAGCCCCTTCGGCTGGGGGTTGAGTCCCAGGGGTCCTGGTCCCATTTTCCAGTATGGACACTGGGTTGGGGGTGGGGATGAAACAGAGGCTGGGACCTGGGCCTGAAGAACTAAAAGCAGTGGGGGCAAGTAGGGGGTACCGTGCAGTTGGGTAGGGACCTCAAAGGCACTTGCTGATCTTGGCTGCTTGGGTGGAAAATTGTAAACAGCCAAAGAATTTTGTTTGCTTGCATGAGGCCAGGGGATGCTGCCCAGGTCCAAGGCAAAAGAGCCTGGGAGGAGGGAGAGGCCACATCCTGGAAGCCCAGGAGCTCAGGCAGGGTTATGTCACCCCCACTCCCACTCCTGAAGGCCCCTGGTCCTCCCACTAACCCCCACCCTTCACCTGCCCACCACCCAGCCAGGCTGGGCCAGAAACACCAGGCCTGAGGTTCAGGAAAGAGGGGCATGGCCCCACCCTGGATGGGCACAGACACTTCTACTCCAGGGACTTGGCAGGAGATGGGCAGCGGAACCATGCATACTTGAAGTGCCCACATGGCCTCCCTCACAGACCCCTGAGGAGCTGCTGATAGCCTTGGGGAGGATGTAGGAGGATGCATTTTGAGGGGATTGAGGGGTGGAAGCCCACCCTCAAGCCCTGGTATGTTCACCCAGGTGGACCTGAGGGCCCCCCTTGACCATTGTCAACATTCAACCCCTCCAAGGAAGTAGCCCTGGCAGTACAAACAGGGTGTGTCCACCAGACTCACCTTTAGGCCAAGACCCCAGACCCTTCCCAACTGAGGCGCTGAGGTGTAGGAGCCCCATCCTATCCTTGAAGCCCCCCTGGGTACCTCACTCTGTGTTTGGTGGGGCAGTTCCTCCCACCTTCAACCTTGGAAGAAAGACTGGAGTTCATGGAGATGGCATAGAATGCCCCTCACCTCCCAGCAGAGACATGGGACCACCGGTCAGGATGGGTCTCTGGATGGTCCCACACCCTGCAGTGCAGAAGTGAGACTTGCAGCCTGCCTCCCTGCCCTGCCTGCCCCTCTGGCCCTCTTCTCCCACCCCAGACTGGCTGTCATCAAAGCCACTGCCATCCAGGTGGCAGAGTACTAAGTGGCCCAAGCCCTAAGGAAGGACTGGGACAGGGTCTTGGGGGCCCATCAAACCTCCACTTGAGAACCCCCTCTCCGACCTCTGATCCTGACCAGCCCTTCCCAGCTGGCTCCTGGGGATTGAGGTGGCAGCTGAGCCCCTCATTACCCACCTCCAGCTCCCCAGCTATGGAGGGACAAGTGAAGAAACAGTCCCTGGGGGTGCCCCGTCTGACCAATCCCTCTGCCAGAGCTGCCTGGGGTTAGGGGGTCTCTATTGCTTCTTAATTATTTGCCTTGACTGCCGGCCCCACTTCCAGGACCGCTGCGTGGGGCATCCTGTTGCTCTGAAGCCCTACGGGGGAGGGGTCGGCCCTACCGGCCCCTCCCTTGTGCCCGCTCCACTCTGGCCACCAACTCCAGCCGGTCCGGCTGCCTGCCCAGTCACCCGATCCGCCCCGTAAACTTGACGGCGGGGCGCGGCTGGCTTGGTGGGGGCGGGGGCTGCTCCTTAAAGGAGCCGTCACAGGGTGCCCTGGGGCCCCTCGGCTTCTCCCCTTCTGCAGGGTGAGAAGGGGCCAGGGCGAGGAGCCGCTGATGCCGGAGCTCTCGGTGGAGTGTGGGAAGGCAACCTGGTGTTTTGTGACGTCGCAGACCTCACGGGCCTAGAAGAGGCAGCGGGCGGCAAGTGTCAGTGGAAGGAAGGAGGGAGGTGGGAGTCCTCGGGTGGGAGGGGTCTGGAAGCGGCAGAGCTAGGCGGGGGTTTGGGGAGAGCAGTCTGGAACGTGCCCCGACAGCTGTGCCCCTTGCTTGAATGCACCCCAGGACCTAGCCCCACGCCAGGGCTACTGTGCCCGGCACCTGCCCAGCCAACTTCTGGGAAGGAGGGTGGGCATTGCAGCCAGAGCCTGGCCCCATCTGAGAGGTCCAGGGAAGGGCTCTGGCTCAGAGAAGTGGAGGGTCTCAAAGACGGGGAAACCCTGAGGGCGAAGACGGGATGGAGAGGCTCAGGGAGACTCTGGAGGCTGGAGAGGGAAGGGCAGCTCACCCGAGCTGGGGGTGAGAATCTGCTTCAGGCCCTTGGCTCTCCCCAGTTGATTCCTCTTGGGTCTGAAGTCTGAGCTCACAGAATTTGTGTGTGACCAGCCCCTCCCACCCTCTGGGGTGGGGAGAGAGAGGTCAAGCACAAAGCTGGGGCTGCTGGATCCAAGTGGGAGCAGCTCCCAAATCAGAAACTGAGGCGTCTGCCCAGCCCTGGGTCTCCCTGCTGCACTTCTCCCTCTGAGAATTGGGTTTCCGGAGTGTCTCAGAGTTGAAGGCAGTGACTGACGCTGCAGTTATAATTTGCTCACCTGCATGTCCAGAGAGGCTCATACACTTGTACACAAACACATACACACATGTGCAACACAAACATGTATGTACTTACAAAGTGTACACACCCCTAGACATGTACACACTGTGTAGACATGCATACAATGCCGTGTGTGCACACATGCATGTCACACCTACGTGTGTAATACAACACACATGCCACATGGTTTCAGAGATATGTACACATATGCCTGCATGCACACCACACACACACATACACACTGCGGAATACAGATACACAAAGGGATCCTTAGAAGCACATTCACACTCACACACACCCACACCATTGGCTCCATCTCCAAATGTGCTTCTGTTCCTCTGTGGGCCCGTGGGTGCACAGCTACCTCCAGAGGCCTGACCCCCTCCTGTTACCCTCACGCCCATGACTGTCTTGTTTTGCTCATTTCACTTGGCACCACTGCAATGACTGCACCAATCTGAGTCCTTGTTGGTACTCTGCCCCCTCCTGCAGGAGGACCTTGTCTGTGTGCCCCACTGCCCCCAGCCCCAGTCCCAGGCTGGCATGACTTAGGCACGCAGAGTTTGTGAATTAATGCCTGTGAGTGTGTGTACAGGAGGGCGGGTTACTGGGGAGGGTGACGTGGTGGGGAAGGCGCCTGCCAGTATGGGGTTGACCCCGATGGTGTGCCCAGCGTGGGTGTGTCTGTGATTGTGGCCAGGCAGGGCACCCTCCAAGGGAGAGGAGGGCTTGCAAGTGGAATGCGACCCCCCAGCCTCTTTCCCCTAGGGGCTGTAATCTGATCCCTGGGGACTCCCCCCAGCCTCCCTCCCTCGCTCTCGCTGCAGCTCCTTCTCTTCCAGATCCCGGGGCAGAGTCCAGGGTGGCTCAAGGCTCCTCCACACACGCCCGCTGAACCCTGAGCTCCCTGAGCTGCAGGGATGGGGCGGGCTGAGGCCGCCGCCATGATCCCAGGCCTGGCTCTGCTCTGGGTGGCAGTGCTGGGGGGTGCTGCCCCCAGCACGCCACGCCTTCGCCTCTCCTTCCAAGGTAGGTGAACCTGGCAGGCGGGAGGGCCCACCTCAGGGTGGGCAGGAAAGGGGCCCAGTGTGGGTAGGGGGCATTGTGTTTGCTGTTGCACTGTGTGTGTGCCACCGGCTGGGTTGGATCTGGGGGCACGCTCAGGCCATCTCCAATTAACCCTTTCCTGGCCTCAGTCCCCAAGCTCTCTGCCCACATTCTCCTCATGCTTTCCCAGGAAGCATGGCAACAGATCCTGCCTCTGTTCCATCCCCTGCTCCCAGGGAAGTTGAGGTGTGGGGACCATTAGAGCCCCCTTCCCACACCCGCTACACAGGGTGGTTACTAGGCAGTGGTATCATACTGAACCTAGGCTGGTGGCAGAGAACCCTCAGCCTGACTTTGGGGTTGGGGTTCTGGCTGTCCCAACATGCAGGCCTACCCCAGAACCCTTGCCTCCCCGTGTGCTCGCCTGGAGACACTACTTGTCTGAGGTTGCCCTAGAAGCTCCACCTGCTTCCCCCATGGGGGCAGGGGTGGGCTGCACTTCCACCCTGGAAGCTCTGCCCCTGGGTGGGCCTGTCCCCCTGAGTGTAAACTCACACGCATGTGTGTGGGCCAGGTCACATGTACAACCTTGGCCTGTGAGAGAGACAACAGGCAGGGCCTGGGAGAAGCTTCTAGCATGACTGGCAAATCCTCAGTGGTGTCCCCACCCCACAGAGCTCCAGGCCCAGCATGGTCTCCGGACCTTCAGGCTGGAGAGGACCTGCTGCTACGAAGCTTTGCTGCTGGATGAGGAGCGTGGGCGCCTGTTTGTGGGCGCCGAGAACCATGTGGCCTCCCTCAGCCTGGACAACATTAGCAAGCGGGCCAAGAAGGTGCCATGGACCCCCAGCCTCAGCACTGCCCCGGGAAAGAGATCTGGGACCCCACTCCAGGCTTCCTGGAGGATGGGCCCCCTGAGTGGACGACACCCTCAGCATAGAGAACATCCCGAGTCCCTGACCTGTGTTCTCCCTCCCCCACCCTCCCCATAGCTGGCCTGGCCGGCCCCTGTGGAATGGCGAGAGGAGTGCAACTGGGCAGGGAAGGACATTGGCGTGAGTGTTGGCTGCCTGGGTGGGAGTGGGGAGGGTCAGCCCCTCACTCTAGAGATGCGCAGTGCTAAAACAGAGGCCTGCCTGTTCTGGCTATGATGGGGGCAGGAGGGTTGAGGCGGCTGAAGTCCAGAGGTAGTGAGTCAGGGTGGGGGCTATGTGGTTCTTCTTGGAGGCCTCTGCGTCACGGGGGGCAATGCAGGCATGCTTCCCGATGAACCCATTCTGGTGAGAGGTGAGCCGGGCTGGTCACCAAGGGCACCTGAGTCCCTAGAGCCCATGTTAGTACTTGCCTGGGCTAATGCAGAAAAGAAGAAGGGGTGGGAGTGCCACTGGTGAGCTGGGAGCCCTTAAGGCCACCTCCCTGGGGGAGGCCTCATTGTTCCTGCCCCTGCCCGCGCGCGTGCTAGACTGAGTGCATGAACTTCGTGAAGTTGCTGCATGCCTACAACCGCACCCACTTGCTGGCCTGTGGCACAGGGGCCTTCCACCCAACCTGTGCATTTGTGGAGGTGGGCCAGCGGCTGGAGGTAAGGCCAGGTCTGGTCAGGGAGGGAGGTTGGGAGGGTAAGGAAGGGACTACAGTAACAACTCCCCCCTGCCTCCCAGGAGCCCATGCTCCGGCTGGACCTTCGAAGGCTAGAGGATGGCAAGGGCAAGAGTCCTTATGACCCCAGGCATCGGGCTGCCTCCGTGCTGGTGGGTGAGTCCAAAGGCTGGGGCCCCAAGAGAGCTCCTGGAACCCCTTAGAGACTCTAGCATCTCACAAAGTCCCAAGACCCTCCCTAGAGCCCCAGGGATCCCCCATAGCCTCACTGACTCCCCAAGAGCCCCCAGAGCTCCATAGTGCCCCCAACCCACCACAAGAGCCTTTGGTTTCACTAAGCAGCCTTGCCATGTCTACAGGGGAAGAGTTGTACTCGGGAGTAGCCGCAGACCTCATGGGCCGGGACTTTACCATCTTCCGCAGCTTGGGTCAGCGTCCAAGTCTCCGAACGGAACCACACGATTCCCGCTGGCTCAACGGTGAAAGACTGGTGGGACTGTTGGGAGGGGGCCCTCATCTCCAACAGAGCAGGTGTTGGGTAAGGCCCGTAAAGGGAGTGAGCAATGAGTGCTCACCAGGTAGCTACCCTGGGTCAAGCCCTGCATTAGGCACTGGGTTGCAGGGCGGACAGGATAGGTATGGCCCGTGCCCTCTTTGAGTTCACAGACCTCAGAACGAATACACAATAAGATAAGTTCCAATGGCCAGGAGATATAATGAGAGAATGCAGAGGAAGGGAAAAGGAGACTAGGCATCGGTGGTGGTGGTGGTGGGAGGGTTGGGAAAAGGAAGCCACCCTGCTGAGAAAAGGTATGCGCTAATGCCCAAAACACAGCAGGATTGCGGGAAGAGCATAAGAGCAGTCCAAGCAGAGGGAATAATTAGTGCAAAGATCCTGGGGGCAGGAACAAGCCAAGGAAAAGACTCATGAAGGGAGCAATGATAAGGGGTCTGGACTGTCAGCAAAGGGTAGGGCCAGGGTAGATTATTCTAAGAGTGATGAGACCCAGCAGACTATTTGAAGCAGGAGTGGGGGCATCTACTTCCTGTGAGAGGAAGATTCATGAGTGAAGGTAAAACCAGATACCCCATATCCCTCCTTTCTTGGCCCACTGGCATAGAGAACTGCCAGGGGAAAGGCGAGAGGCCCACCACTGGCCAGGGTCTGCCTGCCTGTGGGCCCAGGTAGCCATGGTCTCTGCTGCCCTCTCGTGGCTTTTTCTTGACTCGCAGGCCCTCTTCCTTTCGATTGTGTCCTCCGGGAGTACCATCTGAACTTGGTCCCAGAGGCTGGGTGGTCAGCTGCTGCCCTGAGGGCTTCTGCCAGCACGAAAGGAAGCGGAGGCAGTGCCTGGGCCTCCTAGCAGGGGGCAGGGCCAGGACCTTGCTGACCCCACGCCTCCTGCTGTGGTCAGAGCCCAAGTTCGTCAAGGTCTTTTGGATCCCCGAGAGTGAGAACCCGGACGACGACAAGATCTACTTCTTCTTCCGTGAGACAGCAGTGGAGGCCACGCCGGCCCTGGGACGCCTGTCTGTGTCCCGCGTTGGCCAGATCTGCAGGGTGAGGAGTCCCTGGGCCACATTCGGTGATCCTGCCACCGCCCCCTTTGCCTGTCTGTCGGGGCCTCGCCCTCATCCCCTCCTACTGACCCCGCAGAACGACGTGGGTGGCCAGCGCAGCCTGGTCAACAAGTGGACTACGTTCCTGAAAGCACGGCTGGTGTGCTCAGTGCCCGGTGCTGAGGGCGATACGAACTTTGACCATCTCCGTAAGTGCCAGGAGTGGAGGATGGGGTGTGGGGAGGGGACGCAGGGGCGCAGACCCTGAGCCTGGCTGGGCACCCTCCCCCAACTTGGTCCCTTCCCTGCAGAGGACGTGTTCCTGCTGTCCTCGCGGGATCGCTGGACCCCGCTGCTCTATGCTGTCTTCTCCACGACCAGGTGAGGTGTGGGAGGTAGTGGGGCAAGGCTGGCTAGGCCCCACTTGAGCCCCTTACTCCACTTACATCTTCACCTGCAGCAGCATCTTCCAGGGCTCCGCAGTGTGCGTGTACAGCATGAATGATGTGCGCCGGGCCTTCCTGGGACCCTTTGCACACAAGGAGGGGCCCGTGCACCAGTGGGTGTCCTACCAGGGCCGTGTCCCCTACCCCCGACCTGGCATGGTGCGTAGCCCAGGGACTCCCACCACAACCCACTTAAAGCTTCAGGGGTGGAGAACTTGGCCTGGGGTTTTCTTGGTGAATGTTGTGTCTTCTTTTTTTTTATGGGTGGGAAAACATCATCTTCATTAGACAGGGCTCCTCAGGGGAAGGCCATGTTTCCCCCTCAGACCCCCAAAGGCAAGGCTGGAGTTCCTCTCTCAGATTCCCAGGGCAGAGCTCTGTCCAACACCCACCCCCTGTGTGCGTGCGCGTGCACGCACGCACACACGCTCACACATGCTCCAGGTTCCGGGAGGTGTCCTGTGGAGGGCTGCCCACCAGGCCTTCATATCCACATCCTTGTCATGCCTCCTTCCCACCCCCCAGTGCCCCAGCAAGACCTTTGGCACCTTCAGTTCCACCAAGGACTTTCCTGATGATGTCATCCAGTTTGCCCGGAATCACCCTCTCATGTACAATGCGGTCCTGCCCATGGGGGGGCGCCCCCTCTTCCAACAAGTGGGTGCCGGGTACACCTTCACCCAGATCACTGCGGACCGTGTAGCAGCTGTTGACGGATACTACGACGTCCTCTTCATTGGCACAGGTCAGGGTCCTGCCATGACCACCCACAAGACCCAGCCCAGGCTCTTTGGCCTGTTAGTGGAAGCTCCCCCTGTTCAGTCCCATCTCCATATTTTTCCGGGGGCTATGCCCCCATCTCCTTCTGGATGCTGCTCTGATTGCTCCAACCCACATTCTTTACCATGCAGAGGGTGGAGGCCTCAGAGGTGAGGAGACCCCTGGCCCTGGCTGTCAGGGAACACAAGGAGTCACTCACCCTTCTCATCCCTGCAGATGCTGGCACCGTGCTGAAGGTGATCTCCGTCCCCAAGGGTGGCCGGCCTAATGCTGAGGGGCTGCTCTTGGAGGAGCTGCACATGTTTGAGGTGAGGCCTAGCCCCCATTGCCTGGGGTACCCCCACCCCACGGAGCCCTGATCCCAGCACCCCTCCTCCCTCTCAGGACTCAGCTGCTGTCACCAGCATGCAAATCTCCTCCAAGAGGGTAAGTGACCAGAAGGCTTGAGGGTGGAATGGACCCAGCCTGTTCCCAGGTTCCCCCACCCCCATTCTTCTCTTGGTAATTACAAGCCCCGGTTTCGAGTACAGGCTCTGCCCTCACTAGACTGTGGGACCTGAGACCTCAGTGTTCCCTTTTGTCAAATGGGGGAAGGGATCCCTGACCTATGGGAGGCGGGCACGGGGCCACCCTCGGTCAGCCTGGAGCCCCTTGTACCCCTAGCACCAACTGTACGTAGCCTCTCGGAGCGGGGTGGCCCAGATCCCGTTGCACCGCTGCGCTGCCCACGGCCGCGCCTGTGCCGAATGCTGTCTGGCACGTGACCCTTACTGTGCCTGGGATGGGGCCGCGTGCACGCGCTTCCAGCCCAGTGCCAAGAGGTGGGTAGGATCAGGGGCGGGCTGCCTGGAGGGAGTCTTTATCCGCCCCTGGCTAAAAGAAGGGCTCACGGAGGCTCTAATGTCCCCCCTCCCCAGGAGGTTCCGACGGCAGGATGTAAGGAACGGCGACCCCAGCACACTGTGCACCGGGGGTGAGTGTCCCAGCTGCTCCCACCCCCCAACCCTTAAAGACTGCCCCACCCTGCCCTGCCTTGTCTGAATCTGACATTCCCTTTGCCCCCAGACTCATCCCATCCTGCGCTGCTGGAGCGGAAGGTGTTCGGTGTGGAGGGAGGTAGCGCCTTCCTGGAGTGTGAGCCCCGCTCGCTGCAGGCGCGCGTGGAGTGGACCTTCCAGCGCGCGGGGGAGGCGGCCTACACTCAGGTGAGCCTCCCCCAACTCCCCTCCCAACCAGGCCCTTGTTCCGACTCCTACGTCCAGGAAGTGCCCGCCCTGATTAATGAGGCCCTTGGCCTGCTCCGCACATCTAGATGCGATCCAGCTCCGCCCAGTGAGTCTCCGCCCAACCAGACTCCTAACGCCCAGTTTGGCCCCTTGCTTGCACTCCGCATCCTGGTGAGGCCCCATTCCTCTAACTAGGTTCCTGACGCCCGCGCCCCAGCCCAGTCCGAAGGAAGCCCCGCCCTTGCCCCGCCCACTTAGGGGGTCTCTAACGCGCCCCCACGTTCAGGCGAGCCCCGCCCCGTTCCCTAACGTCCCGCCTCACGCTGATCCGGCCCGCAGGTTCCCGCAGAGGAGCGAGCCGAACGTACGACGCGCGGCCTGCTGCTTCGCTGGTTGCGGCGTGGGGACTCAGGCGTGTACCTGTGCGCAGCCGTGGAGCAGGGCTTTTCGCAGCCAATGCGTCGGCTGGTGCTGCACGTGCTGAGCGCTGCGCAGGCTGAAAGGCTGGCCCGGACCGAGGAGGCTGCGCCCGTCGCGCCGTCGGGCCCCAAGCTCTGGTACCGGGACTTCCTGCAGCTGGTGGAGCCGGGCGGCGGTGGTACGAAGTCCCTGCGAATGTGTCGTCCGCAGCCCGCGCCGCGCCCACCGCCTCCCGAGTCGCGGAGGAAGGGCCGCAACCGGAGGACACACGCCCCAGAACCGCGTGCTGAGCGGGGGCCGCGCAGCGCAGCGCACTGGTGACTTGGCCGTCCCCACGCTGGGGACTGGGGAGGTGGCAGCAGCAGGGAGAGGGGGCGGTCAGACCCTGGGAAGCAGCTAGGGCGCTGGCACACAGCGGTTCCTGGTGGAGGGAAGACACCGACCCGACAGGCCCTGGCCAAGAGGCAGCCATGCCGGCTTATTTATTAACAGAGAATAATCCTTGAATGTAACCCCGATAGGGGCGGCCCAGGCTGTGCACAGGGTCCAGCTGGTCAGGAGGAGGCAGAGAAGCAGGGTCCCCGAGCAACGACCTGGTTGGGGGAGGTGCCCAGAATGCCCACCCTGGCGGAAGGGCCACCTCTTTGGGCAGTGAGCAGAAAGCTGTGAACAGGCTGGGGTGGGGTGGGGTGGGGGTGGGGCAGGCCGACTGTACTAATGCAATAAACATGTTATCAGCTGAAGCTGGAACGGCCCCATCCGACAGCCGCTGGTCTTAGTGTTACTGACCCAGGTTCTTGGACTGTTTAATCAATAGAAATTGGTAAGAGGCCAGATGAGAAATTCGGTCAAGGCTTTATTGGGGCTCATGCTGCAGAACAAGGGAGTGAAAATAAGAAACAGGAGCCAAACAAGCAACAGGTGCCCTTGCTTGCTTGCTGGGGGAACAAGGGTTTGGGGGAGGGTGGCTCCGAGCTGTTTCCTTACATGGGGTGAGAGTAGGGGCACATCCATGGGTCAGGCCAGAGGAGTGGCTTAGGTGGTCTGCCCACCGCCTTCGTGGTGTTGTGGGGAGGAATCCTGAGGAGTCCCCTGCTTTTGCTCCCAACACCTCAGGAGTGGCAGTTGGGTTTTTGGTTTTTTTGCATCCTGCTCATAATTTGCCCCAGTTGCAGGTGTGTGTGGTTATTTTTAGTCCCTTATGGTTTCTTTGTATTCTGTTGCTCCAGGAGATGTTTGTCCAGGTGTAAGCACTGCAGCAAAGGGTCCCAGGTCCCTGCCTGTCTCATTCGCCACTGAGGGATTCTACACCCTTTATTTTTAAGGATTAAGGGACCGAAGGTCTCTTCTTCTGAAATGTCTTCCTGCTGGACAGGGGCTGCAGATCCTAACCTACCCTAGAGGTATAGAAGTCCCTTGCTGACTGTTTTAGGGACCTGGGTTACCCTTGGCTGGAATGGGTTGAAATCCTAGAGCCATCATGAGCCTTCCTTGAAACTGCTGAAGCCTAGAAAACACAAACTTAACCAAAAGCTTAAGCAGACAAGGGCCCAAAAGAAGAAGAACAAGAATAGCCACAAGAGAGCCTAGAAAGGGAAGGAATCAGGTTAACTTTGGGAGGGCTTCCCTAACTGCTGACCAGACAACGGAGGCGATATCACCGCTGCCAAAATTGTGAAGCCATTCTGCTTGGGTGTATATTTCTTTAATATTAACTTCTGTCTGTCCTGTGACATTGATTTCGGTGCAGCAGGAAGTAATAGTTATCCCACAGATTCTGCCTTGTTCTGTCAGAAGGTAATCAAGAGCTAGATGATTATCAAGAGCTACATTAACCAAAGTAACGAGAGGTCTTAAGTCCTGTTAAGGCTTGCCCTGTCTGTTTTATCGCATAACCAAGCTGTCTGGTGAGGTTTCTCAGTGTTGCTTCATGATAAGGGAAGCCTCCCCATGGAGCTGCCAGTCCTGTGGGCAGCCCTGCCCCTGCTAAGATCGTTGGTAGTGTCTCCGGGTTTGGTGGTGAGCTAGAGTGGTGCTGCTAGAGATCACAGTCCCTCTCAGCCCTGTAGTCCCTAGCGTGCACTCTCCTGTGAAGTGGACATTATCAGTGCAGTTATGGGCCATAGCTTGGGTGGAAAAGGACAGGGTCTGGCCATAATTTTCTAACTTCTGAGGGTTTGGATGTGCACAGAGGAAAACAAACCGTTCAGGGGTGCAGGCCTGAATGTCTGTCTCACAGCGGTTAAGATTGGATAGTCCTTGAAGGACATAGCTGTTGCGACTACCTGTTCACCTAGGGGAGGACAGCAAACAGTTGTCGGTAATGTAGGTCATAGGATGTGACAAGAATCTCTCTCTCTCTTTTATTTATTTTTTGGCTGTGTTGGGATGTCAGTTCCCCGACCAGATATTGAACCCGGGCCACAGCAGTGAAAGCCTGGAATCCTAACCACTAGGCCACCAGAGAACTCCTGCCAAGCTCTCGTTAGTGCAGTTAGCTCAGCATTGTGGGCCGATGTCTGTGGTGGCAGGGCCTTGGTTTCTATGACTTCATCTAGACCAAGTATGGCATGCCCTGCCTTCCGAGTTCCCATCTCTATAACACCGCTCCCGTCAGTAAACCATTTAACCTGAGTGCTGTCAAGAGGTTCATCTAGAAGATCAGACCTGCTGGAGTAAGTTTGTTCTGTGATCTCTATACAGTGATGCAGTAAGTCTCTACTCTGACAGCTGGAAGGAGGGTTGCCGGGTTCAGGGTTTGGCCCACCTTTATGTCAGGGGTGTCCATGAGGAGAGCCTGATATCTTGTCAGTCTTCCTCCAGTCAACCAATGATGTCCTCTGACGTCCAGCACAGATTGTACTTGATGAAGGGTTAATACATCTAAGTGTTGTCCCAGGTTGAGCTTGGAAGCCTCATTAACTATGAGGCCTGTGGCTGGTATTGCCCGCAGGTAGCTGGGCCATCCCAGGGTTATTGAGTCCAGTTGTTTTGAAAAGTAAGCCACTGGTCTCTGATCTGGTCCCACATGTGATGCCAGCTTTTGGGTCAGGACTCGTCGCGCTATCCCTGACTTCTCGTGAGAGTATAGGGTAAAGGGCTTGTCCACGTTTGGAAGTCCCAGTGCTAGTGTTCTGTTTAACTCAGCCTTTAGAGTCTCAAGGTCCCTTCGGTGGTTCCTATTCTGGTGAAGGAGTTCCCTTTCTTTTCCCTTTAGAGCCTTATAGGGACTTCCCTGGTGGTCCAGTGGTTAAGACTCTGTGCTTCCACTGCAGGGGGTACGGGTTCTATCCCTGGTTAGGGAACTAAGATCCCACATGCCCTGCGGTGAGGCCAAGAAACACACACACACACAGAGACACGCACACAAGACACACACACACACAAAACACAGAAATAATTATCTAGAGCCTTATATAGGGGTTTGGCTATAACGCCATAATTTGGAATTCAGATATGACAGGACCCAGCCATCCTGAGAAAGCCTTGGAGTTGCCTCTTTGTGGTTGGAGATGGTGATGCACTAATTGCTATTCTTCAATCTATGCCCAGGGCTCGTGCCTCTGGGGTTAAAACAAATCCTAAACACTGAACCTGTTGCTGTGAGATGTGAGCCTAGTTTGCGGAGACTTTATATCCCCTTTTTACCAGAAGATTTGGGACCTTGACAGTATTTTGACCTGAATCTTGTTTTGTCTCACTACTTATTAATAAATCATCAGTATATTGTGTCAGAGTTCCCTTTTCAAGGCTTAGTTCTCAGTTCCCATGCCAACCCATCTCCAAAAAGAGGGGTGCTATCCCAAAAACCCTGTGGAAGCACTGTGCAAGTAGATCGGGTAGCCTCCAGGGTGTCAGGGTCCGTCCATTTAGAGGCGAAAAAGGTACTGCGAGTCTGGATGTAAGCGAATATAGAAAAATGCATCTTTGGGGTCCAAAACAGAAATATCGAGTGCTCCCTGGCACTTGAGTGAGGAGGGTGAACGGGTTTGGCACCACTGGGTGAATAGGGATGATTGCCTCGTTTACTGCTCGTAAGTCTTATATAAACCAATATTCCCCATTAGGCTTCAGAACAGGGAGAACTGGGGTGTTGCAAGGGGATTGGTAGGGCCTAATGAGTCCATGTTTTAGGAATTTGGTGAGCAGCTGTTGGATCCCCCTCAGGGCTTTGGGCTTTAAAGAATATTGTCTCTTCCAGGGGGTATTTTTCCCCAGGTGGGGGGAATGTTTTGAGGAGTATTTTGATGAGCAGCGGATGGGCCATCTGGAGCTACTAATAGATGCATTTTCTGTTTGAAGTTTTTACCTTCTTTGACTTCACCCTGTTCTAAGAATGCACTAGCTCCTCCTCTTCTGAGGAGGAGGACAGGGCATTGTGGCGTATACAAAAAGGATTGAGCAATAATAATGGACCTGATTCCGTAGGCAAAGAGAGATGTAAATCGCCTTACCTTTGGCTGTCCATCAACTCCCATTGCATTACAGTCACTGTTGGAGAGGGGACCAGCCAGCCAAGTCAGAACAGAGTAGGTGTCTCCAGTGTCTACAGGAAATTCAGTTTTTCCTACTGGCCACGTCGGGGGTGACCCAAGGCTCCTCTGGAGTAATGGGAATGGACCTAGTGAGATCTGGAGCCAGGCAGGCACTTGGGTCAGTCGGTATGTGGGAATCTCTTATCCGAGAGATTTGCAAGGAACTGGGGTGGGTCGGGGATGTTCCTTTGGTGTCCCACAGGAGGGCGCTAGGACATCCCCCCTTCCAGTGCTCCTCCTTCAGACAAAAGGCACACTGGTTTTAGTCCAGGTGGCTTCTCGGCTGTTTGTCTGGTCTTCTCAGCTGTCTAGGGTCCCATCAAGGTGGTAGGTAAATCAGAGTAGCCAAAAGCTGCGTTTTCTTGATTAGCTTCCCATCCTGATTGGCCTCCCGTATTAAGTCTTTTTATTTATTTATTTATTTATTTATTTATTTTTGCTGTGTTGGGTCTTCGTTTCTGTGCGAGGGCTTTCTCTAGTTGTGGCAAGTGGGGGCCACTCTTCATCGCGGTGCATGGGCCTCTCACCATCGCGGCCTCTCTCGTTGCGGAGCAAAGGCTCCAGATGCGCAGGCTCAGTAGTTGTGGCTCATGGGCCCAGTCGCTCCTCGGCATGTGGGATGTTCCCAGACCAGGGCTCGAACGCGTGTCCCCTGCATTAGCAGGCAGATTCTCAACCACTGCGCCACCAGGGAAGCCCCCGTATTAAGTCTTGGTTATTATAGACCTTGAAGGCCTCCTCTTCCAAGGTTGACAACGGGGTTTGGGACCCAGCCTCAAGCTTTTGGAATTTTCTCTTGCTGTCAGGAACGGACTGGGTGATCAAATGCATGGCCATTAGTGATGTCCCTTCTACAGACTCAGGGTCTGTATTGATGTACTTCCTGAATGCCTCTGAAACCCAGCTCAGGAAGACTGCTTTTATCTTTTTTCTGTGTAACTTTTTTTTTTTTTTTTTAAATTACAATGTTGTGTTAGTTTCAGGTGTACAGAGAAGTGATTCGGTAATACATAAACATATATTCACTCTTTTTCAGATTCTTTTGTCATATAGGTTATTACCGAATATTGAGTGGCGTTCCCTGTGCTATACAGTAGTAGGTCCTTGTCGATATCTATTTTATATATAGTAGTATGTTCATGGTTTTTCTGTTTTGTTTTTTTTTTTCCGCACCGTGGGTATCTTAGTTCCCCAGTAGGCATGGAACCCGTGTCCCCTGCAATGGGAGTGAGGAGTCTTAACCACTGGACTGCCAGGGAAGTCCCAGTAGTGTGTGTATGTTAATCCCAACTCCTAACTTCTCCCTCCTCTCCACATTTACCCCCCACCCCAGGGAATCGCAAGTTTGCTTTCGGACTGTTAGTCTGTTTCCGTTTTGCAAATAAGTTTATTTGTATCATCTTAAAAAATTAGATTCCACGTATGAGTGATGTCATATGATGTTTGTCTTTCTCTGTCTGACTTATTTCACTTAGAATGATAATCTCTAGGTCCATCCATGTTGGTGCAGATGGCATTATTTCATTCTTTTTTATGCCTGAATAATATTCCATTGTATATACGCACCAATCTTATTTTTTTGTGTTTTCTTTGCCCACTGGGCTTGTGGGATCTTAGTTCCTGGCCAGGGATTGAACCTATGCCCTTGGTAGTGAGAGCGCGGAGTCCTAACCACTGGACAGCCAGGGAATTCCCACGTACCACACCTTCTTTATGCATTCGTCTGTCGATGGATCTGTGTAACTCCTTGGACTTTATAATGTACAGGTTTCAGTATATAGCTTCTCATTCCTTCTGATAAACAAGTAATATAATGATTCATCTCAGCCTGGCCTCCATGATCCTCATAGTCCCAGTGTGGCTATGATCTGGGATTGTGTTACCACTCACTTGACAACTTTGGTGGTGTAGATTGGTGGCCAGTAGGCCATCTGTGTGTTTTTTGGCCATTTTCGGTATATGCTCCTTTTCATCCGGGGGCAACAGTGGGCCAGAATAACTATGATGTCCTGCCAGGTCAGGGAGAATGTTAATCCCAGCGTGATCAATTTGTCCCTAAGCTTTTCAGGGTTCTCTGAGAATCTGCCAAATCGCTCCTTACAGATTTCTAGGTGCCCCAGTGAGAAGGGGACACGCACTCTAGTCATTCCTGTTTTCCTCGAGCGGGTAAAACCTGGTGGGGCAAAAGCGGGAGCTAACTTTGAGCCTGATTGGAGGCCTGCTTGGGAAAGCACCGGGGTTCTGATTTAGAGGTTTCTGATTTGACAGGGTAAGGTGTGGGGCTGGGGGCTGAAGGAGATGGTGAAGGGGAAGAAATGGGGGACTGAAAATGAGGCTCGGTGTGCTGACGGCTACTTGGCGGTTGAAAGAGGGGATCCGTGAGAAGGTCTAGCTTCACACCTTTTGGGGGAAACCTGGAAATAGAGACTAAACACACACGACAAGAATCCCTCAGACCTTAATCTTGATAAAGTTTGATAAAGGCCTGTACATAGGGGACTTCTCCCCATTTTGGGGACCGTTTACAAGACAGGTCCAGTAGTAAAATGGTGTTAAAGATAAGGAATTCATTCTCTGACCACTTCTGATGGTCATCCAAAGCATTTGGGGGCCAGGCTGTGTTGCAAGAAAATATCAGCTTATTCCTTTTTTTTTTCCTTAATTTAAAAAAATTTTATGCTGGAGTATAGTTGATTTATAATGTTGTGTTAGTTTCAGTTGTACTGCTAAGTGATTCAGTTCTATATATATAAGTATCCATTCTTTTTCAGATTCTTTTGCCATATAAGTGATTAATTACAGAATATTGAGTAGAGTTCCTTGTGCTATATATTAGTAGGTCCGTGTAGATTATTTTTTTTTAAAAATGGAAGACACTTTATTATTTTTTAAAATAATCTCTCAACGTGTCAACTCTGGGTAGAAATCAAATGCATAGATTATCTATTTTATAAAAAGTAGTGTGTATACTTAAATCCCCAAATCCTAATTTATCCCTCACCTGCATGTTTCTTCCTGACCCATCCCCGGCAAGCACAAGTTGGGTTTCTTCTTTTCTTTTAGTTAATTAATTATTTATGTTATAGCTGCGTTGGGTCTTAGTTGCTGCTCGGGGGCTTAGTGGCCCCCCCGATGTGGGATCTTAGATCCCCGTCCAGGGATCAAAACAACGTCCCCTGCATTGGAAGGTGGATTCTTAACTACTGGATCACCAGGGAAATCCCACAAGTTGGCTTTCACGTCTGTGATTCTGTTTGTGTTCTCCAAATAAGTTCATTTGTATCGTGCATTTTTCTTTTAATCCACACCTAAGTGATATCCTATGATATTTGTCGATCTCTATGAGTCTGTCACTGTTTTATGAATCAGTTCATTTGTATCAATTTTTAGATTCTACGTATGTCATATCCCATGATATTTGTCAACCTCCTTCCGACTACTTCACTTGTTAGATCGTCTCGAGGTCCTTCCATGTTGCTGCAAATGGCAGTATTTCCTTCTTTTGTATGGCTGAGTAGTATTCCATTGTAGACATGTACCGCATCTTCTTTACCCATTCATCTGTCGATGGACATTTTGCTTGCTTTGGTGTGTTGGTTGTTTTATATAGTGCTGTCATGCACGTTGGGGTGCGTGTAGGTTTTCGAACTATGGTGTTCTCTGGGTGTTTGCCCAGAAGTGGGATTGGGGGATCAGATGGTGGCTCTATTTTTGGTTATTGAAGGAACCTCCCAACTGTACTCCCCAGTGGCTATACCAGTTACATTCCCCCCAGCAGTGGAGGAGGGTTTGCTTTCTCCATGCCCTCTCCGGAATTTACTGTTTGGAGACATTTTCATGATGCCCATTCTAAATGTTGCCAGATGATACCTCGTTGCTGTTGTTTTTTTTTTTTTTTTTT
>NC_041231.1:42327753-42335437 GCF_002837175.3 Physeter macrocephalus | reverse complement strand
ACTTTTTGCTGATGGCCATTCTTGCTGGTTGAGGTCTTAACTCGTTGTAATTTTGATTTGTATTTCTCTAATAATTGGTGATGTTGAGCATTTTTTCATGTGTTTTTTGCCATCTGTATATTTTCTTTGGAGAATTGTCTAGTTAATTCTTCAGCTTATTTTTTGTTTTGTTGTTGTTTATATTTATATAGAGCTTCCTGAGCTGTTTCTGTCTTTTGGAGGTGAATCCCTTGTGGGTTGCTTCATTTGGACATGTTGATACTTTCCAGCATTTTGACGGTTTTCTTTTTTTGTTTATGGTTTCTTCTGTGTCGAACCACTGAAGTTTAATTATGTCCCATTTCTTTTTGTTTTTACTTTCATTTCTTAAGACGTGAATCCAAAAACTAGTTTTGCTATTTATGTCAAACAGTGTTGTGCTTGTGTTTTCCTCTAAGTGTTGTAGAGTATTTGAGCTTACACTTAGGTCTTTAATTGATTTAGATGTTATTTTTATGTATGGTGTTCGAGAATGTTGTAATTTCATTGTTTTACATGTAGCTTTCTACCACCAGTCATTGAAGAGACTGTCTTTTTCCATTTTATATTCTTGCCTCCTTGTCGTAGTTTAAGTAACCGTATTAGGGTGGGTTTATTTCTGGGGTTTGTATACTGTTCCACTGAACTATATTTTTGTTTTTGTGCCGTACCATCCTGTTTTGATTACTGTAGCTTTGTGGCATAATGTGAAGTTATTGAGTCTGATTCCTCCAGCTCCCGTTTTTCTTTCTCAGGATTGCTTTGGCTCTTTTGTGTCTTGTTTGGGACCCAGCCTCAAGCTTTTGCAGTTTTCTCCTGCTATCAGGAGCAGAGTGTGTGATAAAATGCATGGTAAATAGTGATTTCCCTTCTGCAAACTCAGGGTCTGCATTGGTTTACTTCCTGAATGCCTCTGTCTTCCAGCTCAGGAAGAGTGCTGGGTTTTTATCTTGTTTTTGTGTAACTTCTTGGACTTCATGATTTACAGGTTTCACCGTATACCTTTGCATTCCTTCTGATACACAAGTAACATGTTTCATCTTAGCCTGGCCTCCATGATCCTCATAGTCCCAGTGTGGCTATGATCTGGGATTGTGTTACCACTCACTTGACAACTTTGGTGGTGTAGATTGGTGGCCAGTAGGCCATCTGTGTGTTTTTTGGCCATTTTCGGTATATGCTCCTTTTCATCCGGGGGCAACAGTGGGCCAGAATAACTATGATGTCCTGCCAGGTCAGGGAGAATGTTAATCCCAGCGTGATCAATTTGTCCCTAAGCTTTTCAGGGTTCTCTGAGAATCTGCCAAATCGCTCCTTACAGATTTCTAGGTGCCCCAGTGAGAAGGGGACACGCACTCTAGTCATTCCTGTTTTCCTCGAGCGGGTAAAACCTGGTGGGGCAAAAGCGGGAGCTAACTTTGAGCCTGATTGGAGGCCTGCTTGGGAAAGCACCGGGGTTCTGATTTAGAGGTTTCTGATTTGACAGGGTAAGGTGTGGGGCTGGGGGCTGAAGGAGATGGTGAAGGGGAAGAAATGGGGGACTGAAAATGAGGCTCGGTGTGCTGACGGCTACTTGGCGGTTGAAAGAGGGGATCCGTGAGAAGGTCTAGCTTCACACCTTTTGGGGGAAACCTGGAAATAGAGACTAAACACACACGACAAGAATCCCTCAGACCTTAATCTTGATAAAGTTTGATAAAGGCCTGTACATAGGGGACTTCTCCCCATTTTGGGGACCGTTTACAAGACAGGTCCAGTAGTAAAATGGTGTTAAAGATAAGGAATTCATTCTCTGACCACTTCTGATGGTCATCCAAAGCATTTGGGGGCCAGGCTGTGTTGCAAGAAAATATCAGCTTATTCCTTTTTTTTTTCCTTAATTTAAAAAAATTTTATGCTGGAGTATAGTTGATTTATAATGTTGTGTTAGTTTCAGTTGTACTGCTAAGTGATTCAGTTCTATATATATAAGTATCCATTCTTTTTCAGATTCTTTTGCCATATAAGTGATTAATTACAGAATATTGAGTAGAGTTCCTTGTGCTATATATTAGTAGGTCCGTGTAGATTATTTTTTTTTAAAAATGGAAGACACTTTATTATTTTTTAAAATAATCTCTCAACGTGTCAACTCTGGGTAGAAATCAAATGCATAGATTATCTATTTTATAAAAAGTAGTGTGTATACTTAAATCCCAAACTCCTAATTTATCCCTCACCTGCATGTTTCTTCGTGACCCATCCCCGGCAAGCACAAGTTGGCTTTCCTCTTTTCTTTTAATTAATTAATTATTTATGTTATGGCTGCGTTGGGTCTTAGTTGCGGCTCGGGGGCTTAGTGGCTCCTCGGATGTGGGATCTTAGATCCCCGTCCAGGGATCAAAACAACGTCCCCTGCATTGGAAGGTGGATTCTTAACTACTGGATCACCAGGGAAATCCCACAAGTTGGCTTTCACGTCTGTGATTCTGTTTGTGTTCTCCAAATAAGTTCATTTGTATCGTGCATTTTTCTTTTAATCCACACCTAAGTGATATCCTATGATATTTGTCGATCTCTATGAGTCTGTCACCATTTGTATCGTGCTATTTTCTTTTAATCCACACCTAAGTGATATCCTATGATATTTGTCGATCTCTGTGAGTCTGTCACTGTTTTATGAATCAGTTCATTTGTATCAATTTTTAGATTCCACGTATGTCATATCCCATGATATTTGTCAACCTCCTTCCGACTACTTCACTTGTTAGATCGTCTCGAGGTCCTTCCATGTTGCTGCAAATGGCAGTATTTCCTTCTTTTGTATGGCTGAGTAGTATTCCATTGTAGACATGTACCGCATCTTCTTTACCCATTCATCTGTCGATGGACATTTTGCTTGCTTTGGTGTGTTGGTTGTTTTCATTGTAGACATGTACCACATCTTCTTTACCCAATCATCTGTCGATGGACATTTTGCTTGCTTTGGTGTGTTGGTTGTTTTATATAGTGCTGTCATGCACGTTGGGGTGTTTGTAGGTTTTCGAGCTATGGTGTTCTCTGGGTGTTTTCCCAGAAGTGGGATTGGGGGATCAGATGGTGGCTCTATTTCTGGTTATTGAAGGAACCTCCCAACTGTACTCCCCAGTGGCTATACCAGCTCCGGAATTTATCGTTTGGAGACATTTTCATGATGGCCATTCTGACTGGTGTCAGATGATATCTCGTTGCTGTTTTGATTTGCAATTGTCAAGTGAGTGGTGATCTTCAGCATCTTTTCGTGTTTTGTTTTGTTTTTTTCTTCTTTCCCAACAGTGCGAGTGTAATGTACCTCTTGAAATTGTCTTCGGACAGATCCGGCCTGTTTTGAATTCTTTTCAATTACCTATCCTAGCACATTTCTTGAGCGCAGGTGTTATATTTTGAAAGCCCTGCAGGCCTTGTGAATCCTAGTGTCCAGAAGCCCCGGTTTCCACGTTGTTGTTACAGGAATCGTCCACAAGGCGGCAGGCTTCTTCGTGCCCATCGCTGGTGCCTGTGGCAACCAGAGCCTTAGCGAAAGAAAAGTGGTGTTCCTGGGTTCTAACTTGGAGGGGCACGTGCCAGAACCAGCACCGAAGGGCTTGTGTCTCCTTCCTTTCTGCCTGTTACCCTTCACCCCCAGACAAGTCGCAACCCTTGCCAAAGTGCTACACTGAGGGAGGGTGCCGAGGGTACTGTAGTTGGTACGACACGAAGGCAGGAGGCTGGAGGTGGGAACCCCAGCACCAGAAGATGTGGAGACCAGGTGACGTTTCAAAGCTCTTGCAGCGCAGAGCATCCACCCTCCTTTGGGTGCACTAGGCTTGGCTGAGCTATAGGAGGGCCTGCCTGGGTCTGGAGATTGTGGTCCCATTTGGAGTGGACCAGACACCGCAGGTCCCAGGGGGGCTCATTTGCTCGCACATCCTCCCCAGTCCCCTCAGCCCCACAGCAACCAGCCTTCAGACCCAGCCTGCTGAGGCTCCAGGGATATGACACCAGCCCAGGTCCCCGAGCCTGCGGAAAATCGAGTACACGTCTTTTATGTTCTCTCTTTCTTTTTCTTTAACTGCATTTTTCTTTCATTTTCAAGCAGCTGATGGACCATGTTGTGCCTCTTGCAGGTGTACAGCGTTGTGACTTAGTCGTACATATGCATCTGTCTATTGTTTTTAGGATCCTTTTCTTATATAGGTTGTGACAAAGTGTTGAACAGAGACCCCTGTGTTGTAGAGTAGGTCCTTCTGGAGTATGTATTGTATATGTGTTCTTGTATACACGTTAATGCCAACCTCCTAATGTATCCCTCTCCCCAGTCTTTCCCCTTTGGTAAGCATGAGTTTGTTTTCTAAGTCTCTGAGTCTGTCGCTGTTTTGTGAATCAGTTGATTTGTATCCGTTTTTAGATTCCACGTGTAAGTCATATCCCATGATATTTATCGACCTCCATCTGATTTACTTCACTTAACATCGTCTCGAGGTCCCTCCGTGTTGCTGCAAATGGCAGTATTTCCGTCTTTTGTATGGCTGAGTTGTATTCCATCGTAGATATGTACCACATCTTCTGTACCCAGTCATGTGTCGGGGACATTTAGCTTGCTTCGGTGTCTCGGTTATCGTATGTAGTGCTGTCATGCACGTTGTTGGGGTGCGTGTAGGTTTTCGAACTATGGTTTTCTCTGGGTGTTTGCCCAGAAGTGGGATGGGGGGATCGGATGGTAGCTCTCTTTTTCCTTCTTGCAGGAACCTCCGAACTGTTCTCCCCAGTTGTTGTACCAATTTATATTCCCTCTAGTAGTGGAGGAGGGTTGCTTTTTCTCCTCGCCCTGTCCAGCATTAAGCGTTTTGAAACTTTTTGCTGATGGCCATTCTTGCTGGTTGAGGTCTTACCTCGTTGTAATTTTGATTTGTATTTCTCTAATAATTGGTGATGTTGAGCATTTTTTCATGTGTTTTTTGCCATCTGTATATTTTCTTTGGAGAATTGTCTAGTTAATTCTTCAGCTTATTTTTTGTTTTGTTGTTGTTTATATTTATATAGAGCTTCCTGAGCTGTTTCTGTCTTTTGGAGGTGAATCCCTTGTGGGTTGCTTCATTTGGACATGTTGATACTTTCCAGCATTTTGACGGTTTTCTGTTTTTGTTTATGGTTTCTTCTGTGCCGAACCATTGAAGTTTTATTATGTCCCATTTCTTTTTGTTTTTACTTTCATTTCTTAAGACGTGAATCCAAAAACTAGTTTTGCTATTTATGTCAAACAGGGTTGTGCTTGTGTTTTCCTCTAAGTGTTGTAGAGTATTTGAGCTTACACTTAGGTCTTTAATTGATTTAGATGTTATTTTTATGTATGGTGTTCGAGAATGTTGTAATTTCATTGTTTTACATGTAGCTTTCTACCACCAGTCATTGAAGAGACTGTCTTTTTCCATTTTATATTCTTGCCTCCTTGTCGTAGTTTAAGTAACCGTATTAGGGTGGGTTTATTTCTGGGGTTTGTATACTGTTCCATTGAACTATATTTTTGTTTTTGTGCCGTACCATCCTGTTTTGATTACTGTAGCTTTGTGGCATAATGTGAAGTTATTGAGTCTGATTCCTCCAGCTCCCGTTTTTCTTTCTCAGGATTGCTTTGGCTCTTTTGTGTCTTGTTTGGGACCCAGCCTCAAGCTTTTGCAGTTTTCTCCTGCTATCAGGAGCAGAGTGTGTGATAAAATGCATGGTAAATAGTGATTTCCCTTCTGCAAACTCAGGGTCTGCATTGGTTTACTTCCTGAATGCCTCTGTCTTCCAGCTCAGGAAGAGTGCTGGGTTTTTATCTTGTTTTTGTGTAACTTCTTGGACTTCATGATTTACAGGTTTCACCGTATACCTTTGCATTCCTTCTGATACACAAGTAACATGTTTCATCTTAGCCTGGCCTCCATGATCCTCATAGTCCCAGTGTGGCTATGATCTGGGATTGTGTTACCACTCACTTGATAACTTTGGTGGTGTAGATTGGTGGCCAGTAGGCCATCTGTGTGTTTTTGGCCATTTTCGGTATATGCTTCTTTTCATCTGGGGGCAACAGTGGGCCAGAATAACTATGATATCCTACCAGGTCAGGGAGAATGTTAATCCCAGCCTGATAAATTTGTCCCTAAGCTTTTCAGGGTCCTCTGAGAACCTGCCAAATCGCTCCCTACAGATTTCTAGGTCCCGCAGTGAGAAGGGGACATGCGGCACTCTAGTAATTCTCCATTCTCATCAGTTGCTTCCCAGAGGTGGTAAAAGCCTGGTGGGGCAAAAGTGGGGTCTCCCTTTGAGCCTGATTGGAGCCCCACTGGGGCAAGCACCGGGGTTCTGATCTTGTGCTTTCTGATGTGACGGGGTCAGGTGGGGGTGCGGGGCTGAAGACGGTGAAGGGGAAGAAACGGGAGACCGAAAAGGTGGCTCTGTGTGCTGACGGCTAGTGGTGGTTGAGGGAGGGGTCTGGCTTCAAACCTTCTGGGAGTGACACAGAAATAGAGGCTAAACACACATGACAGGAATCCCTCAGACCAGAGTCTTGACAGAGTTTTATAATGGCCTGTGCTTATGGGACTTCTCCCGTTTTGGGGACTGTTTACAAAACAGGTCCAGTTGTAAAATGGTGTTAAAGTTAAGGGATTCATTCTCTGACCACTTCTGAAGGTCATGCAAAGCATTTTGGGGCCAGGCTGTGTTGCAAGAAAAAAATCAGCTTATTCCTTTTTTTTTCCTTAATTTTGAAAAATTTATACTTGAGTATACTTGATTTATAATGTTGTGTTCGTTTCAGTTGTACAGCTAAGTGATTCAGCTATATATATATATATATATATATATATATGTATCCATTCTTTTTCAGATTCTTTTGCCATATAAGTGACTAATTACAGAATACTGAGTAGAGTTCCTTGTGCTATATATTAGTAGGTCCCTGTAGATTTTTATTATTATTTTTTTTTAGATTTTTTTATTAACAATGGAAGACAGTTTATTATTTCTTAAAATCATCTCTCAACATTTCAACTCTGGGTAGAAATCAAATGCATAGATTATCTATTTTATAAAAAGTAGTGTGTATACTTAAATCCCCAAATCCTAATTTATCCCTCACCTGCATGTTTCTTCCTGACCCATCCCCAGCAAGCACAAGTTGGGTTTCTTCTTTTCTTTTAGTTAATTAATTATTTATGTTATAGCTGCGTTGGGTCTTAGTTGCTGCTCGGGGGCTTAGTGGCCCCCCCGATGTGGGATCTTAGATCCCCGTCCAGGGATCAAAACAACGTCCCCTGCATTGGAAGGTGGATTCTTAACTACTGGATCACCAGGGAAATCCCACAAGTTGGCTTTCACGTCTGTGATTCTGTTTGTGTTCTCCAAATAAGTTCATTTGTATCGTGCATTTTTCTTTTAATCCACACCTAAGTGATATCCTATGATATTTGTCGATCTCTATGAGTCTGTCACTGTTTTATGAATCAGTTCATTTGTATCAATTTTTAGATTCTACGTATGTCATATCCCATGATATTTGTCAACCTCCTTCCGACTACTTCACTTGTTAGATCGTCTCGAGGTCCTCATCGTAGACATGTACCACATCTTCTTTACCCATTCATCTGTCGATGGACATTTTGCTTGCTTTGGTGTGTTGGTTGTT
>NC_041231.1:42323455-42327253 GCF_002837175.3 Physeter macrocephalus | reverse complement strand
GGGTAGAGTAATCTTGGTTGTAGGTTCTTCCCTTTCATCACTTGAAGTATATCATACCACTCCCTTCTGGCTTGTAGAGTTTCTGCTGAGAAATCAGCTGTTAACCTTATGAGAGTTCCCTTGTATGTTGTTTTAGTTTTTCCCTTGCTGCTTTCAATAATTTTTCTTTGTCTTTAATTTTTGCCAGTGTGATTACTATGTGTCTCGGTGTGTTTCTCCTTGGGTTTATCCTGTATGGGACTCTCTGCGCTTCCTGGACTTGGGTAGCTATTTACTTTCCCATGTTAGGGAAGTTTTTGATTATAATTTCTTCAGATATTTTCTCTGGCCCTTTCTCTTTCTCTTCTCCTTCTGGGACCCCTATAATGCGAATGTTGTTACGTTTAATGTTGTCCCATGATTACTATGTGTCTTGGCGTGTTTCCCCTTGGGTTTTTCCTGCCTGAGACTCTCTGTGCTTCCTGGATTTGAATGGCTATTTCCTTTCCCATGTTAGGGATGTTTTCAACTGTAATCTCTTCAAATATTTTCTTGGGTCCTTTCTCTCTCTCTCTCTTCTCCTTCTGCGACCCCTATTATGCGAATGCTGGTGCATTTTATGTTGTCCCAGAGGTCTCTTAGGCTGTCTTCCTTCTTTTCATTCTTTTTTTCTTTAATCTATCCTGCGTCAGTGAATTCCTCCATTCTGTCTTCCAGGTCACTTAGCCGTTCTTCTGCCTCAGTTATTCTGTTGTTGTTTCCATCTAGTGTGTTTTTCATTTCAGTTATTGTATTGTTCATCTCTGATTATTTGTTCTTTAATTCTTCTAGGTGCTTGTTCTTTATTTTTCTAGTTCTTTGTTAAACATTTATTGCATCTTCTCTATCTTTGCCTCCATTCTTTTTCTGAGGTTCTGGATCATCTTCACTATCATATTATGATTTCTTTTTCTGGAAAGTTGCCTATCTCCATTTCATTTAGTTGTTTTGCTGGGGTTTTGTCTTGTTCCTTCATCTGGTACATAGTCCTCTGCCTTTTCATGCTGTCTATGTTTCTGTGAATGTGGTCTTTGTTCCACAGGTTGCAGGACTGTAGTTCTTCTTGCTTCTGCTTTCTGCCCGCTGGTGGATGAGGCTCTCTAAGCAGCTTGTGCAAGCTTCCTGATGGGAGGGACTGGTGGTGGGTAGAGCTGGGTGTTGCTCTGTTAGGCAGAGCTCAGTAAAACTTTAATCCACTTGTCTGCTTATGGGTGGAGCTGAGTTCCCTCCCTGTTTGTTGTTTGGCCTGAGGTGACCCAGCACCGGAGCCCACAGGCTCCTTGGTGGGGCTAATGGCGGACTCTGGGAGGACTCATGCCAAGGAGTACTTCCCAGAACTTCTGCTGCCAGTGTCCTCATCCCCTCAGTTAGCCACAGCCACCCTCGCCTCTGCAGGAGACCCTCCAACACTAGCAGGTAGGTCTGGTTCAGTCTCCCCTGGAGTCACTGCTCCTTCCCCTGGGCCCCGATGCACACACTACTTTGTGTGTGTCCTCCAAGAGTGGAGTCTCTTTCCCCCAGTCCTGTCGAAGTCCTGCAATCAAATCCCACTAGCCTTCAAAGTCTGATTCTCTAGGAATTCCTCCTCCCGTTGCCAGACCCCCAGGTTGGGAAGCCTGACGTGGAGCTCAGAACCTTCACTACAGTGTGTGGACTTTTGTGGTGTAAGTGTTCTCCAGTCTGTGAGTCACCCACCCAGCAGTTATGGGATTTGATTTTACTGTGGTTGCACCCCTCCTACCGTCTCACTGTGGCTTCTCCTTTGTCTTTGGATGTGGGGTATCCTTTTTGGTGAGTTCCAGTGTCTTCCTGTCAATGATTGTCCAGCAGCTAGTTGTGATTCTGGTGTTCTCGCAAGAGGGAGTGAGAGCACATCCTTCTACTCTGCCATCTTGGTTCCGATTCCTATTTTATTCTTTTTTACGGCTGAGTAACATTGTATATATGTACCACATTGTGTTTTGTTTTGTTTTGTTTTGGCTGCGTTGGGTCTTTGTTTCTGCGTGCAGGCTTTTTTCTAGTTGCGGCGAGCAGGGGCTACTCTTCATTGTGGTGCACAGGCTTCTCATTGCGGTGGCTTCTCTTGTTGCGGAGCACAGGCTCTAGGCACATGGGCTTCAGTAGTTGTGGCTCGCAGGCTCTAGAGGGCAGACTCAGTAGTTGTGGCCCACGGGCTTAGTTGCTCTGCGGCATGTGGGATCTTCCCAGACCAGGGCTCAAACCCGTGTCCCCTGCCTTGGCAGGTGGATTCTTAACCACTGCACCAGCAGGAAATTCCTGTTTGTTGGAAGTATTTTAATCACAGTTTCAATTTCATTACTTGTGATTGGTCTGTTCATAATTTCTGTTTCTTCCTGCTTCAGTCTTGGAAGGTTGTATATTTCTACGAATTTGTCCATTTCTTTTTTATTTTAATTAAAACAAAATTTTTTAAGTGTTTATTTATAACCGCACCCTACATGTTGTGGAATCTTAGTTCATTGAACCTGGGCCCCTGGAAGTAGAAGTGCAGAGTCCTAACTACTGGACTGCCAGGGAATTCCCCAGAATTTGTCCATTTCTTCTAGGTTGTCCATTTTATTGGCATTTAGTTGTTTGTAGTAGTCACTTATGACCCTCTTATTTCTATGGTGTCTGTTGTAACTTCTCATTTTTCATTTCTAATTTTATTGATTTGAGCCCACTCCCTTTTTTTTCTTGATGAGTCTGGCTAAAGATTTATCAATTTTGTTTATCTTCTCAAAGAGCCAGCTTTTAGTTACCTTGATCTTTCCTATTGTTTTCTTTGTCTCTATTTCATTTATTTCTGCTCTGATCTTTATGATTTCTTTCCTTCTACTAATTTTGAGTTTTGTTTTTTTTTTGGTCTAGTTGCTTTAGATGTAGGTTATGTTGCTTTATTTGAGATTTTCCTTGTTTCCAGAGGTAGCAAATGTATCACTGTAAACTTCCCCCTTAGAACTGCTTTTGTGGCATCCCATAGGTTTTGGATGTGGTGTTTTCGTTGTCAGTTCTCTTTAGATATATATATTTTTTAATAGATCTTTATTGGAGTATATTGTTTCCCAATACTGTGTTAGTACCTGTTGTACACCAAAGTGAATCAGCCATATGCATACATATATCCCCATATCTCCTCCCTCTTGAGCCTCCCTCCCACCCTCCCTATCCCACCCCTCTAGGTCATCGCAAAACATGGAGGTGATCTCCCTGTCCTTCCCACAAGCTAACTATTTTACATTCGGTAGTGTATATATGTCGATCCTACTCTCACTTTGTGCCAGCTTCCCCCTCCCACCCTGTGTCCTCAAGTCCATTCTCTATGTCTACATCTTTATTCCTGCCCTGCAAATAGGTTCATCAGTACCAATTTTTTTCTTTTTTTTTTTCAGATTCCATATATGTGCTAGCACATGGTATTTGTTTTTCTCTTTCTGACTTCACTCTGTATGACAGACTCTAGGTCCATCCATCTCACTACAAATAACTTTCCTCATTGTAGTTTTGATTTTCATTTCTTTAATAGTGATGTTGAGCTTCTTTTCACGTGCCTCTTGGCCATCTGTATGTCTTCCTTGGTGAAATGTCTGTTTAGATCCTCCGCCCATGTTTTAATTAGATTGTTTGTTTTTTAGATGTTGAGCTCCATGAGCTGTTTGTATATTTTGAAGATTAATCCTTTGTCTTTTGTTTCATTTGCAAATATTTTCTCCATTCTGAGGGTTGTCTTTTTGTCTTGTTTATGGTTCCTTTGCTGTGCAAAAGCTTTTAAGTTTAATT
>NC_041231.1:42301630-42323436 GCF_002837175.3 Physeter macrocephalus | reverse complement strand
GTGTAAGTGTTCTCCAGTCTGTGAGTCACCCACCCAGCAGTTATGGGATTTGATTTTACTGTGGTTGCACCCCTCCTACCGTCTCACTGTGGCTTCTCCTTTGTCTTTGGATGTGGGGTATCCTTTTTGGTGAGTTCCAGTGTCTTCCTGTCAATGATTGTCCAGCAGCTAGTTGTGATTCTGGTGTTCTCGCAAGAGGGAGTGAGAGCACATCCTTCTACTCTGCCATCTTGGTTCCGATTCCTATTTTATTCTTTTTTACGGCTGAGTAACATTGTATATATGTACCACATTGTGTTTTGTTTTGTTTTGTTTTGGCTGCGTTGGGTCTTTGTTTCTGCGTGCAGGCTTTTTTCTAGTTGCGGCGAGCAGGGGCTACTCTTCATTGTGGTGCACAGGCTTCTCATTGCGGTGGCTTCTCTTGTTGCGGAGCACAGGCTCTAGGCACATGGGCTTCAGTAGTTGTGGCTCGCAGGCTCTAGAGGGCAGACTCAGTAGTTGTGGCCCACGGGCTTAGTTGCTCTGCGGCATGTGGGATCTTCCCAGACCAGGGCTCAAACCCGTGTCCCCTGCCTTGGCAGGTGGATTCTTAACCACTGCACCAGCAGGAAATTCCTGTTTGTTGGAAGTATTTTAATCACAGTTTCAATTTCATTACTTGTGATTGGTCTGTTCATAATTTCTGTTTCTTCCTGCTTCAGTCTTGGAAGGTTGTATATTTCTACGAATTTGTCCATTTCTTTTTTATTTTAATTAAAACAAAATTTTTTAAGTGTTTATTTATAACCGCACCCTACATGTTGTGGAATCTTAGTTCATTGAACCTGGGCCCCTGGAAGTAGAAGTGCAGAGTCCTAACTACTGGACTGCCAGGGAATTCCCCAGAATTTGTCCATTTCTTCTAGGTTGTCCATTTTATTGGCATTTAGTTGTTTGTAGTAGTCACTTATGACCCTCTTATTTCTATGGTGTCTGTTGTAACTTCTCATTTTTCATTTCTAATTTTATTGATTTGAGCCCACTCCCTTTTTTTTCTTGATGAGTCTGGCTAAAGATTTATCAATTTTGTTTATCTTCTCAAAGAGCCAGCTTTTAGTTACCTTGATCTTTCCTATTGTTTTCTTTGTCTCTATTTCATTTATTTCTGCTCTGATCTTTATGATTTCTTTCCTTCTACTAATTTTGAGTTTTGTTTTTTTTTTGGTCTAGTTGCTTTAGATGTAGGTTATGTTGCTTTATTTGAGATTTTCCTTGTTTCCAGAGGTAGCAAATGTATCACTGTAAACTTCCCCCTTAGAACTGCTTTTGTGGCATCCCATAGGTTTTGGATGTGGTGTTTTCGTTGTCAGTTCTCTTTAGATATATATATTTTTTAATAGATCTTTATTGGAGTATATTGTTTCCCAATACTGTGTTAGTACCTGTTGTACACCAAAGTGAATCAGCCATATGCATACATATATCCCCATATCTCCTCCCTCTTGAGCCTCCCTCCCACCCTCCCTATCCCACCCCTCTAGGTCATCGCAAAACATGGAGGTGATCTCCCTGTCCTTCCCACAAGCTAACTATTTTACATTCGGTAGTGTATATATGTCGATCCTACTCTCACTTTGTGCCAGCTTCCCCCTCCCACCCTGTGTCCTCAAGTCCATTCTCTATGTCTACATCTTTATTCCTGCCCTGCAAATAGGTTCATCAGTACCAATTTTTTTCTTTTTTTTTTTCAGATTCCATATATGTGCTAGCACATGGTATTTGTTTTTCTCTTTCTGACTTCACTCTGTATGACAGACTCTAGGTCCATCCATCTCACTACAAATAACTCAATTTCGTTTCTTTTTATGGCTGAGTAATATTCCATTGCATATATGTGGCACATTTTCTTTATCCAGTCATCTGTTGATGGACATTTAGGTTGGTTCCATGTCCAGGCTATTTTAAATAGTGCTACAGTGAACATTGTGGTATATGTATCTTTTTGAAATATGATTTTCTCAGGGTATAGGCCCAGTAGTGGGATTCCTGGGTCATATGGTAGTTTTATTTTTAGTTTTTTAAGGAACCTCCATACTGTTCTCCATAGTGGCTGTATCAATTTACATTCTCACCAGCAGTGCAAGAGGGTTCCCTTTTCACCACACCCTCTCCAGCATTTATTGTTTCTAGATTTTTTGATAATGGGAGTTTATTTTTGTGTATGGTGTTAGGGAGTGTTCTAATTTTATTCTTTTACATGTAGCTGTCCAGTTTTCCCAGAACCACTTATTGAAGAGGCTGTCTTTTCTCCATTGTATGTTCTTGCCCCTTGTCATAAATTAAGTGACCATATGTGCATGGGCTTATCTTTGGGCAATCTATCCTGTACCATTGATCTATTTTTCTGCTTTTGTGCCAATACCATACTGTCTTGATTACTGTAGCTTTGTGGTATAGTTTGAAGTTGAGGAGCCTGATTCCTCCAACTCCGTTTTTCTTTATCAGGATTGCTTTGGCTGTTCAGCGTCTTTTGTGTTTCCATACGAATTGTAAAATATTTTGTTCTAATTTTGTGAAGAATGCCATTGGTAGCTTGATAGGGATAGCATTGAATCTGTGAATTGCTTTGGGTAGTATAGTCATTTTCACAATATTGATTCTTCCAGTCCAAGAACATGGTATATTTCTTCATCTGTTTATGTCATCTTTGATTTCTTTCATCAGTATTTTATAGTTTTCTGAGTACGGGTCTTTTGTCTCCTTAGGCAGGTTCATTCCTAGGTATTTTTTTTTAAAATAAATTTATTTATTTATTTTTATTTTTGGCTGTTTTGGGTCTTTGTTGCTACGCGCGGGCTTTGTCTACTTGCTGTGAACGGGGGCTACTCTTCGTTGTGGTGCACAGGCTTCTCATTGTGGTGGCTTCTCTCATTGCGGAGCGCAGGCTCTAGGCACGCAGGCTCAGTAGTTGCGGCGCATGTGCTTAGTTGCTCCGTGGCATGTGGGATCTTCCCGGACCAGGGTTCGAACCCGTTTGTTTCCCCTGCATTGACAGGCAGATTTTTTTTTTTTTTTTTTTTTGTGGTACACGGGCCTCTCACTGTTGTGGCCTCTCCAGTTGCGGAGCACAGGCTCCGGACGCGCAGGCTTAGCGGCCATGGCTCACGGGCCCAACCGCTCCGCGGCATATGGGATCTTCCCGGACCGGGGCACGAACCCATGTCCCCTGCATCGGCAGGTGGACTCTCAACCACTGCGCCACCAGGGAAGCCCATATTTGTGTTTTTTACAGTTTTTTTCTTGTAATTGATTTCCAGTCTCATAGCATTGTTGTCAGAAATGTCTAGGTATTTTTTGAATTCCTCTTTGATTTCTTCAGTGATCCACTGGTTGTTTAGTAAAATATTGTTTAACCTCTACATGTTTGTGTTTTTTACAATTTTTTTCCTGTTATTGATTTTTTTTCTTTAAATTTTTATTGGAGTATAGTTGATTTACAGTGTTTGTTTCACATGTACAAAAAATAATGTTATATATATATATATATATATATATATATATATATATATATATATTCTTTTTCGAATTCTTTTCCCGTAAAGGTTATGAGAGAGTGTTGAGTTCCCTGTGCTCTACAGTAGGTCCTTGTTGATTGTTTTATATACATTTGTGTGTATATGTTAATCCCAACCTACAAATTTATCCCTCCTTGCCCTCTATCCCCTTTGGTAACCATGAGTTTCTTTCCTTTTCTTTTCTTGTTTTTTTTTTGGCCATGCCGCGTGGCTTCTGGAATCTTAGTTCCATGACACGGGATAGAACCCGGACCTTGGCAGTGAAAGCTCAGAGCCCTAACCACTGGACCCATGGGGAATTACCCATAAGTTTCTTTTCTAAATCTGAGTCTGTTTTGTAAATGTGTTCATTTGTATCCGTTTTTAGATGCCACACGTAAGTGGTATCATAAGATGTTTTTGGTTCTTTGTCTGACTTACTGTGATCATCTCTAGCTCCTTCTTGTTGCTGCAAATAGCATTATTTTGTCCTTTTTTGTGGCTAATATTACATTGTATATATGTACCACATCTTCTTTATTCATTTATCAATGGATGTTTTGGTTGCTTCCTTGTCTTGCTTATTGTATATACTGTTGCAGTGCACGTAGGGGTGCATGAGCCATTTGGAACTATGGTGTTTTCTGGGTATTCGCCCAGAAGTGGGATTGCCGAATCATATGATTGCTCATTTTTCGTTTTTTGAGGAACTTCACTGCTGCTCTCCATACTGGCTGTGCCCTTTTACTTTCCCCCCAGCAGTGTAGGAGGGTTCCCTTTTCTTCACGCCCTGTCCAGCATACTGTTTGTAGACTTTTTGAGGATGGCCGTTCTGACTGGTGTGAGGTGATACCTCCTTGTAGTTTTGATTCGCATTTCTCTAATAAGTAGCAATGCTGAGTATGTTTTTGTGTGCTTTTTTTTCTTTTTTTGAAACAGTGAGAGTAAAATGTACCTCTTAAAATTGGGTCTTGAAAGTCAGTCCTGTTTTGAATTGTTTTGATTACCTACTCCCAGACATTTCTCCAGGGCAGATATCATTTATTTACAGCCCCACAGGCCTTGTGAATATTAAGTATCCAGAAGCACTGGTTTTAGAGTTGTTGTTACTCGTAACTGCCACATGGTGGCAGGGTTATGCATGCCCAACTTTGGGTCTTAGGGCAACCAGAGCCTTAGTTAAACAACCAGAGCCTTAGTTAAAGAAAGTCCTGGGCTTCCCTGGTGGCGCAGCGGTTGCGCGTCCGCCTGCGATGCAGGGGAACTGGGTTCGCGCCCCGGTCTGGGAGGATCCCACATGCCGCGGAGCGGCTGGGCCCGTGAGCCATGGCCGCTGAGCCTGCGCGTCCGGAGCCTGTCCTCCGCAACGGGAAAGGCTGCAGCAGAGGGAGGCCCGCATACCACACACAAAAAAAAAAAAGTCCTGTTCCTGAGTTGTAACTGAAAGTAGAATGTGCCAGAAGAAACACCCAAGGGCTTGTGTCTCCTTACTTCTTCCCACACACCTTTCACCCTCCAGACAAATCGCAACCCCTGTAAAACCACGATGCTGAGGGTATTGAGCGTACTTCGGTGGGGGACTCTATGGAAGGAGGATGGAGGTGGGAACTCCACCACCGGGAGACGTACAGCCCAAGTGACTTTTCTTTTTCTTTTTTTTTTTTTTAATTATTTTATTTATTTGTTTTTGGCCATGTTGGGTCTTCGTTGCTGCACGCAGGCTTTCTCTAGTTGCAGCAAGTGGGGGTTGTTCTTCGTTGCAGTGCGTGGGCTTATCATTGCAGTGGCTTCTCTCGTGGTGGAGCACAGGGTCTAGGTGCACGGGCTTCAATAGTTGTGGCACGCGGGCTCAGTAGTTGTGGCACACGGGCTTCGTTGCTCCACGGCATGTGGGATCTTCCCAGACCAGGGATCGAACCCGTGTCCCCTGCATTGGCAGGCGGATTCTCAACCACTGCGCCACCAGGGAAGTCTGGACCTAGGCTTCTTAGGAGTACACCCTAATTTGCCACCGTCCAGCCTCTTCAAGCTGTCTCCACACAGCCAACCCTGGTCTGACTTCTGGAGCCTGATATTCAGCACCCTGCCCCCACCAACAGAGGAGCGTCTCAGGCTCTGGTGCACAGGGTGGTGCACAAGGTGGAGGTGCCTGCCTTATGTGCAGATTACTCTCCTTTTTGCCATTGCAAACAGGTTGCTGCACTGTCCTCTCAGGGTCTGGACCTTCCCCTTTGTCTAGGCTAATGTCCCTGTCAGTGATCAGGCCTCCCAGGGTGCTGGAATATGTTTACCTTCACTGCTCCTTCCCTGGGGCACTAGATTCCTAGTGTCTAGATTCCTTCCCCACCCGGCCCCGACTTTTTTTTTTTTTTTAAGCCTAGTCTCACTGCTTCGGAATCTTAGTTCTTTGACCAGGGATGGAACCCATGACCCCCGCAGCGGAAACGTAGAGTCCTAACCACTGGACCGCCATGGAATTCCCTTTCTTTTTCCTTTTGCCCTTCCCGGTTACGTGGAGGTTTTCTTGCTCGGAAGTCTGAGGTGTTCCTCCGGCATTCAGTAGGTGTGTGTGAATCATTCCACTTGTAGGTGTATTTTTAATGTCTTTGTAGGACAGGGTGAGCTCCCCGTCCTACTCCTCTGCCATCTTAATCCTGTCTTGAATTAGCAAAATCCTGTCTTCAATTAGCAAAACTAAAATTTGCTATTTATTAAAACATAATTTTTTGTAGGTGTGGGAAAAAATTTTTTTTCTTTAAAATAACCCTCATTTTTACCAAGTATAGCCAAATTAATTGGGTACAAGTTAGTGGGCTACAGTTTTATAATCAAGAGGAGAGTGCGGAGGGGGAGAAGACCACCTGCTTCCTCATTCTTGAGTAGACATCAGTCTTTCATCATCAGCTCCTTCTCCACGTGGGGAATTTTCTTGTCATTACATGGTCAAAGCAGGACTGTCATGGTGCAAATGGAAATGAGCAAAAAGGCAGTAATATATAATAAAATATGATAATTCATTTCAAGTTTTAGTATAATGTCAACCTTTCCTTATATTTTTGTTTTTAGTGCATGCAGAGGAGTGTTTCCTGGGAATCATTAATTTATGGAGCTCACTGGGCAGGATGTGGATCACATTCCACCCTTGTTGTGTTCTTTTGGAGCATGTCTCATGCTTCTGTTGCATGGGTTTGTGGTTAAGCAAACCTGCTTTCTTGAGTGATCATTAACTTACAGGGGTCTCCCATACTTCTTTCTTTACTTATAATCCCTTACTGGGATTAACTATTTAATTACTTGCTTTGTCCTTTTACTCTGTCCCTATCATTGACACTGGGTTATGGTAAAGGAAAGTGTAATGTTTATTGTAAGGCGCCAATAAAAGGAGAAGCCGTGGCTGGTGCTCAAAAACCCTGAAGTCCCCGAAGGGTTTCTATAAAGCACTTTTTTTTTTTTTTTTTTTGGCTGCATTGGGTCTTCGTTACTGCGCGCTGGCTTTCTCTCGTTGTGGCGAGCAGGGGCTTCTCATTGTGGTGGCTTCTCTTCTTGCAGAGCACGGGCTCTAGGGCGCGTGGCCTTCAGTAGTTGTGGCGCACGGGATTAGGTGCTCCGCAGCACGTGGGAATCTGCCCTGACCAGGGCTCGAACCCGTGTCCCCTGCATTGGCAGGTGGATTCTTAACCACTATGCCACCAGGGAAGTCCCTGTAAAGCATTTTTAAAGGCGAAGTGAGGGAGAGGGGTCCCAGTGAATGTGATCAGCTCGTGCACAATTCTCTGATTGGTTGATGGTGAGGTAACAGGGCAGTGTCATGGTGTTAACATTATCAATCCTTAGGCGCCAGTAGGTCTAGGGGCTATGTGCTCATGATCATCACATAGTTAACTTCTTCCATTTGGTGGTGGTTTTAGCACCTGTAAAACAACTCAGGAAATGTGCATCTGATACTATTATCTAGGAACTTCAGAGATGAGCTACAACAGAGGATATGGTGGAGGGGTCTGTCCCAGGAAGACCCCATAGGGTCCTGCTTGGTTACAAGGGGACGTTGAACAAAGTAGCAATACTCCAGAAGGCCTAGTGTTGGGGGACGAGTTCACAGAGTGGTGTCAGTCCCAGACAGGAACCAAGGAAGGTGAAGAGGAGAGCACCATTTAGAGGCAACACGCTGGGCGAGGGCCTGATATCTGGAGGGACCATGGCATGGTGAAACAAATGAGGGAAGGCTGGGCTGCTTTGGTCAGCTAGGGTAGTGAGAGAGGAGAGCAGTGTGTGCTGGACTTTGTCCAGCAGGCACAGGGAGTATGTACGTAGTTCCTGGAAGTAGGGCCAGCCTGGTGACCAGAACCTGTCTGGGGCTCCTGCTGCAGCAGCTGCCCTTACACATAAGTGTTCCAGCTCTGCTGACCCTCACAGTCCCCCGTGTTCACCTGTTTTCAAGGGCTCATGAAGTTAGGGGCCACTCAGCTTTCTGCACTTCCCAGGGTCAGGAGGAGCCTGTGTGTCCATCCACCCAGGGCTGAAGGCCTGGAGTGGACCGAGGGGGGCTCAGGAGACAGTATGCTTGAGGCCTGGGGCACTCACCTACATCCACTAGGAGCTGGGCCTCTGCCCCCAGTGCTGATGGGTGACCTGATGAGCTTGTTGGCCCACCAAAGAGCCGTAACTAGTCACTTGTCTAGTCATTGTCTTCACTTACTTTGCCCAGAAGAGGTGCTTCTCATCTCTTTTGCAATGGAGAAACTGCGGCTTTGAAAACTAGGCACCTGACCTGGTTACACCCGTTAAGATTTAGAGCTGGGATTTGAACCCCAGTTCTGTCAGACTTCCCTGACCCTTGCCCTGGCCATTTTGGGGAGTAATCTGGGCTGGTGGTTGAGCTCCCCCAGAATGCGCCTGGATATGCCCCACTCCAGGCTGAGCCACAGGCCTAGGTAGGGCCTGTGCAGCCCCTTCTGCCCCTGCCCACCTCTAAGTCTCCTTCTTAAAGCAAGCTGTAGTCTCAGGGAGGATCTGCTCACCAAGCCTGCCGGGATATCCTAGGTTGGGCCTGGCATGTGACTCTCCCCGGCAGATGGACTTCTTTCCCTTTCTCTTGCTTCCTGGCTCAGAGTCCCCGGCATCATCCTCTGTGCCTCTCACTGCAGCCTTGAGAAGGGCAGCATTCTGTCTTGTGGGGTCATGAGGCCGGGTGAGGTAACCCCAGCCATCAGTGAAGGCAGACCATGTGCCCCATTCCACCCTCCCCAGGTGCCCGGAGCAGTACCCAAGCTGACTCAGGTTCCAGTGAGGATGAGGCAGCCAGTGAGGCCCGCAGCACCACCAGTGAATGCCCCAGCCTTCTCAGCGCCGCAGCAGAGGAAAGCTTTGGTGAGAGTGGGTGGGAATGTGGCGGGGACTCAGTGGGGCTCCGCGGGCAGGGCAGGAAGCGGGGATGACGAGCTGGCCTTGCAGGGGGGGATGCCGTGGATGAGCAGGGTCAGCAGGAAGACCTTGAGGAGAAGTTGAAGGAATATGTGGACTGCCTCACAGACAAGAGGTACCCCTGACTTCCAACCAGTCCCTTCCCCCGTGTCCCTGCTTAGCCCATGCCAAATGTGACCCAGGTAGGATTGGCCCACAAAACCCCTTTCTTCCTCCCCTAGTGCCAAGACCCGGCAGGGTGCTCTTGAGAGCCTGCGTCTGGCCCTAGCAGCGCACCTACTCCCCGACTTCTTGCTGGAGCGCCGCCTCACACTGGCTGATGCCTTGGAAAAGTGCCTCAAGAAAGGTGGGGCCTGGGGGCGCACGGGGGGCCTGAACTGGCTGGGTACTGGCCCTTGCTGCATTGACTGACTGGAAGGCATCCCTGCAGGGAAGGGCGAGGAACAGGCCCTTGCCGCTGCTGTGCTAGGCCTGCTGTGCGTTCAGCTGGGCCCTGGACCCAAGGGTGAGGAATTATTCCACAGCCTGCAGCCCCTGCTGGTCTCTGTGCTCAGTGACAGCACAGCTAGCCCTGCTGCCCGGCTCCACGTGAGTGTTCCTTGCCCTGTGACACCCTTCCTTCGCCTAATCCCTAAGCAGAGACATGGGTTCCACCTGCCTCCAGGCTCCCCTGCTCCGAGGGTGAGCCCCGTGGCTGGGAACCCAGGCTCACCCTCTGACCACGGCCTGGCTTTGCCCTCCTCCCAGCAGTGCGCTTCTGCTCTTGGCCTGGGCTGCTACGTGGCTGCCACCGATGTACAGGTAAGTGGCCTTCAGGCACAGGCAGTAGAGCATGTAGGCCCTAGCTCTGCCCCTGAGCCACTCCCCTGCCTCCTTGTGCCCCTAGGACCTGGTCTCCTGCCTCACTTGCTTGGAAGGCGTTTTCAGCCGGTCCTGTGGTGTGGGTAGCTCCACAGCCCCTGTGGTCCCTGTGAGCCTGCAGGGCTTGCTTTGTGCTGCCCTGCAGGCCTGGGCCTTGCTACTCACCATCTGCCCCAGCGCCCATATCAGCCGCATCCTGGACAGGTAGGGGTGACTGCCCACTGGGAGTGGGAGGGGAAGGGTGAAGAGGCCCCCAGCCCACACACATGGCTCAGCCTGCCCCTTCCCCAGGCAGCTGCCCCGGCTGCCCCAGCTCTTGTCCAGTGAAAGTGTGAACCTGCGGATGGCTGCCGGAGAGACCATCGCATTGCTCTTTGAGCTCACTCGGGACCTTGAGGTGTGAGAGATGGCGGGGCGGGCACAGGGGAGGGTGCCTGCTGACACCACCTGCCCGTCTCAGGCTGGGTGCAGGGGATGCCACAGAAAACAAGGTAGCCTTAGGTCATTATGGAGGGGGAAGTCGCCCCAACACAGACTCAGAGGCCAAGTGCTCTGATGGGGCCCCTTAGCGGAGGTGTGGCACAGGCAGGGGCCAAGAAGGGATGCAGGGGAGGGTCAGGCAGAGAAGAAAATGACTTTCTTGGTGAAAGGAAGGGTTTGGGCGACCCCACTGTGTTAAAAGCCAACAGACCTCAGGCTTCTGCTCCCACGTCCTCTATCACTCCCACTGCAGGAGGACTTTGTTTACGAGGACATGGAGGCCCTCTGCAGCGTGCTGCGCACTCTGGCCACTGACAGCAACAAGTATCGGGCCAAGGCTGACCGCCGGCGCCAACGCTCTACCTTCCGGGCTGTGCTGCACTTTGTCGAGGTACGTGTGAGAAGGGATGCGTCCTAGCGAGGGTGCACCCCCAGTTATAGCTGCCAAGCCCAGTCACAGCCCCTCTACCCTGCAGGGCGGCGAGTGTGAGGAGGAGACAGTCCGCTTCGGGCTCGAGGTGCTCTATGTGGACAGCTGGGCTCGGCGCCGGGTCTACGCTGCCTTCAAGGATGCGCTGGGTTCCGGCATGCACCACCACCTCCAGGTGGGGAGGCCGACGGGGAAGGGGTACCCCACTTGGCTGTTTCAGACTGGCCTGAGGTCACTGCCTTCTTTGCCCCCAGAACAATGAGCTACTCCGTGACATCTTTGGTCTGGGCCCTGTGCTGGTGCTGGATGCCACTGCCCTGAAGGCCTGCAAGATCTCACGTTTTGAGAAGGTTTGCATCTTTGTCTTCCCTCCATTCCTGTGGCCTGGAGCTCTGCAGGGGCTGGAGGAGCAGCCCTGGGCTGCCTCCTCCCAGCTCACTAGACCCTCATTCTTTGTCCCACCCCAGCACCTGTATAACGCCGCTGCCTTCAAAGCCAGGACCAAGGCGCGCAGCCGTGTGCGGGACAAGAGGGCAGACATCCTGTGAGGCAGGACCAGCTGAAGAGGAGACTGTCCACATCCTTGCCCGTATTTTTAACAGAAGACAGTGCAACACCTGGTCCCTGCCAGGCATTGTCGCTTTATTTTTTTAATGACAAAACCAAAAATGGGGGTGGGTGGCTGGAGGCCAGGCCACTTGGGACCTTTGCCCCTGTGCCGACCCTGTGGCCACTTCCTGCCCTGTCTCAGGGCTGTGGGGCAGACAGAAGAGGGCTGTCCCTTCCTCAGGCCTTGCTCCCCTGGAATGACCCACTTTCTGGGGGGGAGAGGTGAGGCTCCTTGGAGTGGATTTATATGCTGAGTTTTAAAGATTTTAGAGATAATTAAACAATGTGCAGCCTTCTGTGGCCCTGGCTTCTGGGTGTTTCTGCCTGCCCTCCCTATCCACCAACCCAGGCTTGGGCCCAGCTGGGCCTCCCTATCTCCATCTCACCTTTGCCCTCCAAAATAATCTCTCCCCAGGGGCCCTCCTCCCCCTACTCAGAGCCCAGCCTCTCTTTTGAGAACTGAGGCTGGACCCCCACTGGGAGGCCCAGCAGAGTTTGGGTGACCAGCTATTTTTAGACTTCTGAACCTGCTATCTGGAGGAGGCCAGAGGGTGCTGACAGGCCCCAAGAGGAGCCAGGAGGCTGGTGTCACTTCCTCTGACCTTGGGCCACACCAAGTAGGGCCCTGACACCAGAAGGCTTGGCTAGGCCTAGCTTGAGAAGGCAAGAAAGGCAGGCAGCTGCGGGGTCAGATCAGGCTCTTATACGAAAACCTCACCAAGGAAGTAGTGTGGAGCAGTAGTGGGAGAGGGGAAAGCTACCAACGGCCACTTTATTCCCCCCTACATGTACCCCCAGGTCCAAGTGGCATCTCAACTGGGTGCTCGGGCCTCACTCGAGTTGAGCCTCCGCAGCTGGCTGAGGCTGGCGAGCCGGAGTTTGAGCAGCGTTTCCTCCTGTGTTCGCAGTGTGTGCGCCAGCACGCGTAGGGATTCACTCTGCAGCACTAAGACAGGTGGGCAGTAATGGGGGATTATCAGACCACATGCAACCCCACAACACCCGACCCTCCCAGCCCTTCGCTGCCTTGGTCTCTCCATTCCACTGGCTTCCTGCGCCCTCCTTACCACTCAGGTAGACGGCCAGGAGAGCCAGCGCCAGGCAGGCGAGCACCAGCAGCGCAGGCAGCAGCAGGAAGCTGTGCGCAGGGCTGCAGCCGGCCTGGGCGCACATCGATGGGGGCAGGGCGCCCAGCAGCTCATCCCGTGGCTGCGCCTCCTCGGCCAGGTAGGGCCACAGTGAACCTGCAGGGCAAACGGGGCATCAGGAGGGCGGCAGGTGCGCCTGCTTTCCTCCCTTCTCTCAGTCCATGGGTCCCACTCCCCTGCACCCTCTCACCTCCACTGTGTAGATCGCTGATGGACTCCACCCGGTGTAGGCGAACCTCCTGCACATGATTAGGAGCCAGTGGTGCCCTGCTCCTTGTCGGTGCCACGGTGTCTGCGGGGGCAGCGTGGGGCTGATTCAGCCAGCGAGTCATGCCCTGCCTTCTAGATGGCATCCAGCGGCAGCCGGGGCTCAGAAGAGGTAGAAGGGGCATTTGGCTCCTGATCCCCTAAAACCAACTCAGGAGTGACCCGTGATTTGGAAGCAAGACAGCATGAAAACTGCGTACGCCTGTTTCACCCACAGTAGCAGAAGGTGCTGCTTGACTTAAATTTGTTTCCTTCCAAGCACCTCAGGGACTTTCAGGCATTCCTCTCTGCTTGCTCGTTTCTAGAGAATTTATCAGCCTGGAGAACTCAACCCACAGCCCATGAAGTGCATTCCTGCTTCTGCTCTCAGTTTTCCCTGCAGACCCTGTGCCTGGGGCCTTCTCCCCATCCCCAGCAGAAGCAGCCCTATTCTAGCCAGCTTTTGGCCTTTTGCTCCTGGCCTCAGCTCTGCCTCCTTTTACATACTAAGTGTGATTCTGCTGTGAACCCTGCTGTTCTCACTCAACATCATGAGAGGACACCCGCCTTTGTTAGCAAACTGTTCCACTTGCCTTTGAGGTCTCCCCTCAGCTATCTCTTCGAGGCTGCCTGGGCATTTAAGTTGTTTCCAATCCCCTTCCTAAACTAATAACCCCTAGAAAAGGACATGCATCATTGCGTATAAAGGCTTTCCCCCAATTTCCCAATAGTTATTAAGGATGGATTCCCAGAAGCAGAATTACTAGGTCAAACAGCAGGGACTTTTTCTTTTAAGCTATCATCACATTGTCTTCTGGAATAGCTGTCCACAGCCTCCAAAAGAGTACAATATCGCCACTAACAGGCATCTCCATAGAAAAAAAATTTATGTACATAAGTGTGCACATATATATTTGCTAAGTTGGGAGATGAGAAAAGGCCTTTCTTGACCAATTTTGTTGGGGGGTCTTTGCTTGGGGAGCCTGACCAATATCTGTGTGGCTTCCTAGTTCACAGCCTCTGCCCATTTAGTCACTGGGGCTGTGTACCGTTCTTGTGATTTTAATTATTTTTGGACCCAGTGAAGTATTTATTTCGTGATTTCTAAAAATTATATTTTCTTCTGGTGGTGCTTCCCCCCCGCCTTAAAATCTTGGCCCCTTTGGGACTTCCCTGGTGGTCCAGTGGCTAAGACTCTGCACTTCCAATGCAGGGGGCCCGGGTTCGATCCCTGGTCAGGGAACTATATCCCGCATGCCGCAACTAAGACCCGATGCAGACAAATTAAAAAAAAAAAAAAAAAATCTTGGCCCCTTAAGATCTCCAGATTCCTAGCTGGAAGCTAGATAACAAATTCAGGGGCATTGGCAGGATACCTCCTGATAGACGCAAGGGTGATTGGACTCTCCGGGTCTAACACTTTCAGAATAGTACCTTAACCTTCATGATTTGCTTGAAACTGACCTTTAACATGCTCAAAAACGTGTAAAACAAAAACCAGTGCTGTCTGTCGTTATGTCTGGGTGGTGGTGGATTGGGGTTCCTATTAAATTCTGTGCACTTGGCTGTGTTTTTCCCACACTTTTAAATTGATCTTGGGTTCTTTCTGTTACCAGGAAGAATACACATAGTAAATGTCATCCTTAAGACCCCTTCCCTGGTGGCTCAGTGGTTAAGAATCCGCTTGCCAATGCAGGGGACACGGGTTCGAGCCCTGGTCCGGGAAGATCCCACATGCCGCGGAGCAGCTAAGCCCGTGCGCCACAACTACTAAGCCTGCACTCTAGAGCCTGTGAGCCACAACTACTGAAGCCCGGGCGCTTAAAGCCCGTGCTCTGCAACGAGAGAAGCCGCCGCAATGAGAAGCCCGCGCTCCGCAACCAAGAGTAGCCCCCGCTCGCCGCAACTAGAGAAAGCCCGCGCACAGCCAAAAATAAATAAATATTCAAAAAAAAAAAAAAAAAGACCTCAAAAGGAAGCAAACACTCCCACACCCAGGGCCAGGCCCCTCCCATTCAGTATAAAATGTCAAAAATGTGATGGGGGGAGTTGACCAGTTGGGCCAAGCCGGAGCCTTGGTGCAGGCTGGTCCTGCATCCTGGCCAGCACTGTACCTGACACTTCCCAGGTCCCTGCTCTGGCCCCTCTGAGCCTCCATACTTCTTGCATGCAGTGAGTCAATTAGGAAAGTGGCCACCAAAGTCTTTAACTAGAAGTGAGTCCGGCCAGACCAAGGGACCCCAACCTTTAGTCAGTTGGGGCCACACAGGCCCACCCTGGAGGCCAGAAGCCTATCCACTCCCAGTCCCTGGGTCATGTGCCCAAATGCTCTGCAAAACCACTGCCTGCCCCCAATCCCAGTGCCCTCCCTGAAGGAGGAGCTTAACTGGCCAGCTTGCCCAGTCCACACCCACTTGGGCACAGCCTGTGGTTGACCCTCCCCTGCCCCCAACCCCTCCCTGCTGTCCTCAGCAGGGGGTACAGGTATGTGGTGAGGAGGGTTCGGGGCATGGCAGGCCCTTCCTTCACGCATAGAGGGCCAGTCCCTTTACTTGAGCTAGGACACGGGGACTGATGACTAGTCAAGGAAGTGAGGTCAGCAGGAAAGGGGCCAGGTTTCTCCATGGTCCACGGGGTCACAGCATTGGGGCCTAACCCTCCCTTACAGTCATTTCCTACCTTCTTGGGCCTCCTCCAGCATGGTGGGTGTTAGGCAGGCAGGGGGTCGATGAGAGTGCCTAGTACCAGGACCAGATAGGGGCAGCAGTGGCTCCTCTGAGAGCCTGGGGAAGGCCTGGCCACCTCCCAACCTGGGCTGAAAATAGGCATGAGCTCAGCACGCTGGGCTATATTTAGAGGGGGCACCTCCCAGCCATGGGAAGGAGCAGAGTGACCCACATGGACCAGCCTAGACGATCTACCTGGTGTTGGAGCCCAGGCAAGAGCACACCTCCAGTAGTGCATGTACCCTGCAAAACCTGCTACTCAAGTCTGCAGGGCCTTGGTGTCTTCATCCAGACAAGTCACCTCCAGTGATGTCCCACATGGCAAGCCCATGCAAGGGAGCCCTGTGCATCTCCACCCCTCCACCCCCTGAAGACCCCTACCCACAGCGGGTTCATCTAACAAATGCGGGACAAGCACCCACCACTGATCTGCTGGCATCACGAATTAGGAGTGATGGACAACTGGAGCCCAGTGCCCTGAGGGCTCTGAGAGCCCCCAAAGGGGACAGAGACACCCCCAATACCTGCAGGTACCCATGCTGGTCAGTGGAGGAACATAGGTTGAAGGCTGATACTTCTATTACAAAGTTTACAACTTGGGGTAAAGGAATGCTCCCTTTCAGACCTCAGTTTTCTCATCTGTAAAGCAGGAATAACAATGGTTCCTACCTGCCACAGTGCACATGAGAGTGGAAATATAAGCACATGTCTGAAGCACTTAGCCCAATGCAAAGTTTTGATCCTCCTTCCTCTCTCCATAAGGGAATATATGTCACACAAGTTCATGTGAGGATGCATGGCACCACCTGCCCTTAAAGAGAGGGAGTGGTCCAGCTTAGGAGCCACCCTCTGCTGTTGGACCCCTGTGCCCCTCCTTCCCAAATGGGACAAAGCAAGACAGTAGGCTGTACTTCTTAAACATGAAATCCATCATTCTGCTGTATCCTCCTTGATATTCCTCAAACTCAAGCTTGTTCCCACCTCAGGGCCTTTGCACTGGCTGTTCCCACCTGGAATGTTCTTCCCTAGATGTTCCCATGGCTGGGTCCTTTTCATTTGGCTCAAATGTCACCCCCTCAGTCAGGCCTTCTGCCCACATTCTTTTCTACATCACCCAATTTTATTTTTTTCATAGCATTTAGCCCAGAAATTATATCATCCAGAATATACAGTTGACCCTTGAATAACTAGGTGTTAGGGATCCCAACCCTCTGTGCAATGGAAAATCCACATATAACTTTACAGTTCACCCACCCTCTATAACCATGGTTCCGCATCTCCAGATTCAACAAACCGGGAATCCAGTAGTACTGTAGTACTATTTATTGAAAAAAAACACGTGTAAGTGGATCGTGTACAGTTCAAGCTGGTGTTGTTCAAGGGTTAACTGTACTATGCATGTCAGTATCCCCAAAGGCCCTACAGAATCCACTCAGTCACATGGAAACCACCTTTAATCCTCACCACAGCATCCTTAAAATAAATAGGTTTTGAGACTTACAGGAAAGTGTCCAAGACCACACAGCAAGAACTAGTGAGACAGGGTGGGACCTGGCACCCTTTGCTGCAGTGCTTACACCTGGACAAACATCTCCTGGAGCAAAAGAATACAGAGAAACCATAAGGGACTAAAAATAACTATGCACCTGCAACTGCCGCAAATTATGAACAAGATACAAAAAGACCAAAAACCCAACTGCCACTTCTGAAGTGTTGGGAGCAAAAGCAGGGGACTCCTCACGATTCTTGCCCACGACACCACCAAGAGGGTGGGCAGACCACCTAAGCCACCCCTACCACCTGAAACATGCAGCTGAGCCTAACCTCACCCCATTTAAAGGACCAACTCACCCCCCAGCCCCGCTTCAGGGAGCAAGCAAGGCAACCTGTTGCTTGTTTTTGCTCCCTTGTTTTGCAGCATGAGTCCCAATAAAGTCTTGCCTGAATTTCTCCTCTGGCCTCTCATCAGTTTCTGTTCACTGAAGAGTCCAAGAATCTGGGTCGGTAACGTACTTGGTGGCAACTCCACCGGACACCTCTGGGACCGTTTGCTCCCTCCCTGGGAGAGAATCCAGGCACCTCTGGAACCAACAAATGCAGTTTCCCCGTAGGTGACAAGCTGCCGCCTGAACCTCTTGTTTCAGCATAACCACGTTTGGTAAGTCTGCCTTCCTGGCCCCTCAGAGTCTCGTCCCATCATTCAGGCAACGCTTTCCCCCTCCCCTTTGTCCTCTGTCCCTCATGGTTTTCCCTTTCCCTCTCCTGATAGCTCTCTACTTGCCCTTTCTCTGTCCTCCTGTTCCAGGACAGCGGACATCGGGCAGCTACAGCATCACTCCTCTCAGCTTGGGAGACCACGCGCCCTCTGGCCAGCAAGGCTCACCTGGATGGGTGACAAACAGAGGTGGCAGAGGCTCGCCTCACGCAGTGCAGATCTGGGTCCAGCAGGCTCTCCCGGACAGGAGGTTTCTGAGAGTGACAGACGTTCAACCCTCATATCCTGTAGTCTTTGCAAGTCCAATCATCACAATATTCTCACCCTTATTTTCCTGCCGCCAAGAGAAGTCCCATCAGGAACGGGCCATGGCAGATTTCTATAAAATCCTGTGGGGGCAAATCCTACCTGTGCGTTAGAGTCCTACGTATGATGTACAAATTGTACGCATGCATAGAAGTCCCACCTGTGGATCAGAATCCCACAGAGACGTACAAATGGTTGTTTCCCAGGATTAATCAGCGCTGTGGGCAGTGGACAGGGTGCTCCCTCCTTCACTGGCCCTTTCTGAAAGTACGCAGACTGGTGCCTAAATAGACACCTGATGGGGGCAGGCTGAAACGGCAATCTCTCTCTTTCTGTCTTTTCTAGCCCTCCTCCCTTCACCTCTCCCTTGATTCTTAACACCTACACTCCTGTTCCTTTCATCCTGGGGACACCTTCTTTGTGTCACGAACTCTGGGGAGGAAATGCTGTGACCCCCTTCGTCGTTACGCTAGGCCTCAGCTCCATCTGGACCCCCGGATCTCCAGCTGTTAGCCGCAAATGTATATGTAAACATGAAAAACACCCAGGGAATCCTCAAAGACTATCTTAGGGGTTGTACTCTCAACAACTGGGGACGATTTAAATTAGGCGGTTTAAAAAGGAATAAGCTGATTTTCTCTTTCAACACAGCCTGACCCCAATATTCCTTGCGCGACCAGGCGAAGCGGCCACAGAATGAATCCCTTAACTTTAACACCATTTTACAACTGGACCTGTTTTGTAAACAGTCCCCAAAACGGGAGAAGTCCCATAAGCACAGGCCATTATAAAACTCTGTCAAGACTCTGGTCTGAGGGATTCCTGTCATGTGTGTTTAGCCTCTATTTCTGTGTCACTCCCAGAAGGTTTGAAGCCAGACCCCTCCCTCAACCACCACTAGCCGTCAGCACACAGAGCCACCTTTTCGGTCTCCCGTTTCTTCCCCTTCACCGTCTTCAGCCCCGCACCCCCACCTGACCCCGTCACATCAGAAAGCACAAGATCAGAACCCCGGTGCTTGCCCCAGTGGGGCTCCAATCAGGCTCAAAGGGAGACCCCACTTTTGCCCCACCAGGCTTTTACCACCTCTGGGAAGCAACTGATGAGAATGGAGAATTACTAGAGTGCCGCATGTCCCCTTCTCGCTGCGGGACCTAGAAATCTGTAAGGAGCGATTTGGCAGGTTCTCAGAGGACCCTGAAAAGCTTAGGGACAAATTTATCAGGCTGGGATTAATATTCTCCCTGACATGGTAGGATATCATAGTTATTCTGGCCCACTGCTGTACCCTGAATGACATGGTGCGTATACTGAAAAGGACAAAGTGTTGGGAGCAAAAGCAGGGGACTCCTCACGATTCTTGCCCACGACACCACCAAGAGGGTGGGCAGACCACCTAAGCCACCCCTACCACCTGAAACATGCAGCTGAGCCTAACCTCACCCCATTTAAAGGACCAACTCACCCCCCAGCCCCGCTTCAGGGAGCAAGCAAGGCAACCTGTTGCTTGTTTTTGCTCCCTTGTTTTGCAGCATGAGTCCCAATAAAGTCTTGCCTGAATTTCTCCTCTGGCCTCTCATCAGTTTCTGTTCACTGAAGAGTCCAAGAATCTGGGTCGGTAACGTACTTGGTGGCAACTCCACCGGACACCTCTGGGACCGTTTGCTCCCTCCCTGGGAGAGAATCCAGGCACCTCTGGAACCAACAAATGCAGTTTCCCCGTAGGTGACAAGCTGCCGCCTGAACCTCTTGTTTCAGCATAACCACGTTTGGTAAGTCTGCCTTCCTGGCCCCTCAGAGTCTCGTCCCATCATTCAGGCAACGCTTTCCCCCTCCCCTTTGTCCTCTGTCCCTCATGGTTTTCCCTTTCCCTCTCCTGATAGCTCTCTACTTGCCCTTTCTCTGTCCTCCTGTTCCAGGACAGCGGACATCGGGCAGCTACAGCATCACTCCTCTCAGCTTGGGAGACCACGCGCCCTCTGGCCAGCAAGGCTCACCTGGATGGGTGACAAACAGAGGTGGCAGAGGCTCGCCTCACGCAGTGCAGATCTGGGTCCAGCAGGCTCTCCCGGACAGGAGGTTTCTGAGAGTGACAGACGTTCAACCCTCATATCCTGTAGTCTTTGCAAGTCCAATCATCACAATATTCTCACCCTTATTTTCCTGCCGCCAAGAGAAGTCCCATCAGGAACGGGCCATGGCAGATTTCTATAAAATCCTGTGGGGGCAAATCCTACCTGTGCGTTAGAGTCCTACGTATGATGTACAAATTGTACGCATGCATAGAAGTCCCACCTGTGGATCAGAATCCCACAGAGACGTACAAATGGTTGTTTCCCAGGATTAATCAGCGCTGTGGGCAGTGGACAGGGTGCTCCCTCCTTCACTGGCCCTTTCTGAAAGTACGCAGACTGGTGCCTAAATAGACACCTGATGGGGGCAGGCTGAAACGGCAATCTCTCTCTTTCTGTCTTTTCTAGCCCTCCTCCCTTCACCTCTCCCTTGATTCTTAACACCTACACTCCTGTTCCTTTCATCCTGGGGACACCTTCTTTGTGTCACGAACTCTGGGGAGGAAATGCTGTGACCCCCTTCGTCGTTACGCTAGGCCTCAGCTCCATCTGGACCCCCGGATCTCCAGCTGTTAGCCGCAAATGTATATGTAAACATGAAAAACACCCAGGGAATCCTCAAAGACTATCTTAGGGGTTGTACTCTCAACAACTGGGGACGATTTAAATTAGGCGGTTTAAAAAGGAATAAGCTGATTTTCTCTTTCAACACAGCCTGACCCCAATATTCCTTGCGCGACCAGGCGAAGCGGCCACAGAATGAATCCCTTAACTTTAACACCATTTTACAACTGGACCTGTTTTGTAAACAGTCCCCAAAACGGGAGAAGTCCCATAAGCACAGGCCATTATAAAACTCTGTCAAGACTCTGGTCTGAGGGATTCCTGTCATGTGTGTTTAGCCTCTATTTCTGTGTCACTCCCAGAAGGTTTGAAGCCAGACCCCTCCCTCAACCACCACTAGCCGTCAGCACACAGAGCCACCTTTTCGGTCTCCCGTTTCTTCCCCTTCACCGTCTTCAGCCCCGCACCCCCACCTGACCCCGTCACATCAGAAAGCACAAGATCAGAACCCCGGTGCTTGCCCCAGTGGGGCTCCAATCAGGCTCAAAGGGAGACCCCACTTTTGCCCCACCAGGCTTTTACCACCTCTGGGAAGCAACTGATGAGAATGGAGAATTACTAGAGTGCCGCATGTCCCCTTCTCACTGCGGGACCTAGAAATCTGTAGGGAGCGATTTGGCAGGTTCTCAGAGGACCCTGAAAAGCTTAGGGACAAATTTATCAGGCTGGGATTAACATTCTCCCTGACCTGGTAGGATATCATAGTTATTCTGGCCCACTGTTGCCCCCAGATGAAAAGAAGCATATACCGAAAATGGCCAAAAACACACAGATGGCCTACTGGCCACCAATCTACACCACCAAAGTTATCAAGTGAGTGGTAACACAATCCCAGATCATAGCCACACTGGGACTATGAGGATCATGGAGGCCAGGCTAAGATGAAACATGTTACTTGTGTATCAGAAGGAATGCAAAGGTATACGGTGAAACCTGTAAATCATGAAGTCCAAGAAGTTACACAAAAACAAGATAAAAACCCAGCACTCTTCCTGAGCTGGAAGACAGAGGCATTCAGGAAGTAAACCAATGCAGACCTAAACAGTCCCCAAAACGGGAGAAGTCCCATAAGCACAGGCCATTACAAAACTCTGTCAAGACTCTGGTCTGAGGGATTCCTGTCATGTGTGTTTAG
>NC_041231.1:42290066-42301130 GCF_002837175.3 Physeter macrocephalus | reverse complement strand
GGGAATGTATGTGCACATGTAGACGAGAACACGTGAACCTGTGTGTGTGTGCATGTGCTGCCAGCGGGAGCGGGAGCGGGAGCAGGTGAGGTTTGTGTGTCTGTGGAAGGGAGTGGCTGCGCCTGCACAAAATGCTGCATGTAGGGGCATGACCAGGCATGCATGTTTATGTGTGTGTGTGAGAACGTGTGATCCCACATGCGTGTGCGCTTTGTGGGATGTGTGACCAGGCAAGCATGTATGTCCGTGTGTATGTGTTGAGTGCAGAGTTCTGCATGCTCTGTGTGCAGGTGTGAGCAGGCACGCTTACAGGCCAGGGTGGGACTGCGAGGAGGCAGGTGCCGTGAGCTCTGTCACCCGAGCAGGCGAGAACTACTTAACCGATTAATTAGTGAAGCCGAGAAATCTCAGTTGTGGGTAAGGAGCTCACACACACACACACACACACACACACACACACACACACACACACACACACACACACACCATGTTCCCATGCACAGTGTACATCCCCCCAAGTCTCTCTGCCTGACACTGTGCTCAGCAGCCCTGCAGGGGGGGCAAGGTGCCAGTCGTTTGTGGATCTGTGTCCTCACACCCCTGTGCATCCGTGCCCTGGGCTGCTGGACCAAGTGACCCCTGTGGAGAGCACAGCTTTGTGCAAGCCGTCCGTCCTCAGTGCCCCCAGTCAGTGGTGAGGCCGCCCAGACTTTGTCCCCGTTTCACAGATGAGAGAGCTGTGGCTGGTAAGGGGCATTGGGCAGGAGCCTCATTTCCAGGTTCTGGGCCTCCTGGTGAGGGGGAGCAGCTCTTTCTGCCCTGGGCTGGGGTCCAATGAAGTGCTGCCTTCATCGGGGTAGGGGGAAGAGTATGGGTGCCTGTAGGCTTAGAGCTGAGCTGGAGTCCACGGGGAGCTTCCTACAGCTCAGGACAGGCCACTCCTATCTGCAGCCCCCAGGTGCCTTGTCACCAGCCAGCTTCCTCCACATGCCCTGCAGGCAGGCGCAGGGGCCTCATCCCTCCCACCCCACAGCCTGCTGACTGCCTTCTCTCTCCTGTCCCTAGCAAGGGAGAGCCCCATGCTCCCCAGCTCCCACAGCCCCGTGTGCCTCCCCATCAGCATGATTGTAGCTGCCTCTTTTCTGAATCTTCCATTCGAGCGCAGCTCCTGGGGCACTGATGGGGTTTGTCGGGCTTGGCCCTGAGGCCCAGAGTCTCACTTGATGCTGACTCTTGGCAGGCAGGCCTGCCACCCCCTCCTGCTGCCCCTCGCAGACCCCAGGGGCCTACTGCTGTTTGCCTTGTCGTGCAGGAGACCTGGAAGCCGGGTCAAGTAGCGGCCAGTTGCCTCCTGATCAGGTATTGACAGAGGAGCCTTCCTTATGCTCCATTACAGACATGGAATAAATTGGTGTGCCGTGAATTTATTCTTTTTAAAAAGGGACTTTCACACTGGGGAAAACTTTTCATAAGAACATTTATATAAAAAGCAATTACCGTGCCAGTAATTTTTATGTATTTTCTCCCTTCCCTCGCCGCCTTTGTGTTTGAACGTGACCGCCTCCCGGGCAGCTGCAGCCTGGCTCCCCGGCCTCCTGGCTACAGCCTACCGCCTGCTGGAGCGCCTCCTTCTCCCGAAGGGTGCGTGCGGATGCAGGGCCCGGCTCAGCAGGGGTGTGGGCTCCGGGAGCACGGCTGGGTGGAGTTATGTTCAGAACTCAGGTGCTTTCGAAATTTTCTCCCTCTTGCATCTCTGTCCTGAGGTTGCTCTGTTTCCAGGGCTGGCATGGCCCTTCCGGGCCCCTCTTGGCAGCAGCCGAGCACTTCAAGGCACCTACTTCCTGGCAGCCTCAGGGCCCTGTTCCATGAGGGAGGAAGTGGTGATGTGGGAGCAGGTATTTTCCCTCCCAAGGAGCCACTAACGGGCACCCTGCTTCCCCAGCCATTATTGCTCTCACACTCGATGCATTATGTAAATTGTCTCTGTTGCTAAGTGGTGGAGGAGCTGCTCAGGGGGAACGGAGGTCTGGAGCCTTCTGGGGAAAGCCAGGAAACTGGCCCTGAAAACTCACTGATCCGTGTCAGGGAGGGTCTGGCAGCCTCCCAGCTTAGGCTAGGCCCCCTGGGGCTTGCACTGTCTCCGCCCCAGAGCACAGCTTGGTGAGGGTGGTGGCTGCACCCCACGGCAGACTGGAGGCTGGGTAGGCTCCCTCACTTGACAGGGACGTCAGATTGGACCTTTGCCTGCCTCCTCAGATGGGCTCCCAGGGTAGGACACGTGCCCCTCTGCTGCCCAGGGAGGCGTGCTTCTCCCACCTGCACGAGTTTCAGCAGCAGCATATTTGCCCACAGAGCCTCCTCAGAAACCCTTGGCAGAGCTGGAAATGTTATGTCGATCTGTGGGACTGGGTGACCCACCCCTCGCCTCCTGGAGACCCTGGGGCTCCTTCTGCAGTGAGCACCCAGTGAACTCGGGATACAAAAGGGTGAATTTTGGAGCAGCACCACACGCTAGGGCGCCAGCAAGTTCTTGGGTCCCCAAGGGTCTGAGATCTCAATGAGGCATGTAGAGGCATGCAGGTTCCTGGACCTGGGCAAGGCCTCAGTGATGGACAGGGCTCTCCTGGGTACTCACCTGGCTTTCCACCTTCCCTTTTGAGACACAAGATCTGTTGGGGGCCCCCGCCCACCGAGAGAGCCAAACACTCTGGGATTCTTCCAGACTGAGCTGGACTCTCATCTGAGCTTGCACTTTGCATGAGGCTGGTGGGTGCAGACTTCACACTTGTCATCCCCCTCCCTGGGACTGAGGGGCCCCTGGGGCAGGATGTTTGTTCAGTGCAAGGGGGCCACTGGAAGGAATCACAGATTTGTGTGTTTCCTGGAAAATTTGGGATTCCAGGGAGGGTGTGAGTTTGGCAAAGACATTGGTAGCCCACCCGGCCCACTTCTCAGGTAGTACTTTCTCTCTCCACCCCTCCCCAGGCATGGCTGTCTGTGGCTCTGGATGAGATGGACCACATGACCCCGGCACAGGCTTCAGCAGAGGTTGATGCAAAGGGAGTGAGTGCTTCCATGGCCTCACAGACGTTGTGGAAGACTCGGAGCTTCTTCCTCCCTACCCAGCACAGTCCCCCACTGTCCCCAGGATGATTGGCCTTCTCTCCCAGACCCCTGTGGTTTGCTGGCCCTCAACTTGCTTTCTGATTGCTGCCAACTTTGGGGAAATGGAGGAGTGAGGGCGAGGTGTCATCAATGCCGAATTGGTGTTTTAGTCTAAGGACCCTGGTTTGTGTACTCCGCTGACAAGGGAATTGAAACACTGAACTGTCTTCATTTGTGGTAAGAGTTAACAGAGGTGATGACAGTGCTGTCAACAGAGCATAATGTCATCTGCTGCCCTTTGAGGGTCCCTGTCTGCAGGCCAGAGGCTGGAGTCAAAGCAGTCAGTCTCCTGTCCCTGACTCCTCTGTCTCCATTATTCTCCCCTCTCTCTCCCTCCCTCCCATCCTTCTCCCCTTCACCAATTCTTTTCTTCCTTTCTTATTTTTTTTTCCTTTTTCTTACATTTTAGATGGATTTTTAAAGTCAGGGTTTGTAAATCAGCATCACACTCATACATGGTGAAAAGTCATAGTTTTACCAGGAGTGTTGTGTTAGGAGCACGGCAGCCCCCTCCTCTCCACCTCCAACTCCCCAGAGGCTGCTGCTTTCTAATCTCAGAGCTCCATACCTCTAAATGACATACTTATGTCGCTACTTCATGATTGTTCAGTTTTAGACATTATCCATGGACATCCACTGGGGAGTGGAGGACATAGCTCTCCTCCACCACCACCAACCACCCCAGTGTCATATTGTGATATGGCAGGTCAGGACTCAGTGTTAACATTGTCCTGATGGGGCAATGCTGTTCAGAACTGTGTGATAACATTGTCCTAATGGGGCAAATGCTGTTCAGAACTGTTGTGACTCGTAATGCACTCTTTGGGGTACAATTTTTACATTTTTTTCCTGCAGGTAACAACTGTCTGGTATTTGTCTGTTTGCTTAGTTTTCTGTGGACCTTTACTAATTCTGCCCCAAACTCCCTTCCCTTCTATCTGACCTCTTCTCATACATGCATGTATATCTGGGGTTCTGGGTCACTGTCCAGAGAAGTCTTGTCTGGAGCCTCCTGACTTGTGCCTGTGAACAGAGCCTGTGGCTCGGACATGTGCCAGGGATTTCCTTCACCTCTCTTCTGAGTTGGAGTCCCTCTTTCTGCATACTGTAGACTTCTCTTCCTTGGTTTCTGATTTTCTCCCTTGGTGCGTAGAGAACATTTTCAGTTAGCATCCTGAGCAAAGGTACATGGGAGCCAGACTTATGGGACTTCATGTCTCAGAAAGCCCGCCCTCTCCCCCACACCTGGCAGAGATTTTAGGTGGGTATGGAAGTCCACGGTGGAAACCATTTGCCTCAGAATTTCTAAGGCAGCACTCCATTCCTTCCAGCTTCCTGAGTTGCTATGCAAAGGTCCAGTATGGTTTGGATTCCCAATCCATTGTGTGACCTGATTTTTATCTCTAGAAACTTGCAAATTTTTTCCCTGTGCCAAGTGTTCAGAAATTCCACCCTGATATACCTTGGTGGGGTTTATTATCATTCCTTACCATTTAGTGGACATTTGCAACCTAGATTCTTGTGTCCTTCAGTTCTGGGAAGTTTTCTTGAATGATTTCTTTGACTATTTCCTCCCTTCCCTTTTCTCTGTTCTCTTTCTAGAACCTTTAACTCAGGTCTTTTTCTTTTTTTCTGTTTTCTCTCCAATTTTCCAACTGTGTGTCTTTTTATCAGATTCTCAATTTTATCTTCCAACCTTTCTGTAATGTTTTACATTTTGTTACCATATTTTTAATTTTCAGGAGCTCTTCTTGGTCCTTTTAAAAAATAACATCTTGCTCATAGTTCATTGATGCCATTGATTCAGTCAGCTCTGTGAGGATGATAGCTTAAAAAAACTTTTTGTCTTGAAATAATTTTAGATTTACAGAGAGGTTGCCAAAATAGTACAGAAATTCCCTAACCCTTCACCCATTTTCCTTTAAAGTTATCATCTTGCATAACCACAGTGCAAATATCAATGAAGAAATTAACATTGGTACATTAATACTAACCAAAGTGAAAACTGGATTTGGATTTCACCAGTTTTTGCACTAGCCTCCTTTTTCTATACCATGATCCAATCCAGAATCCCACATTGCTTTTAGTTGTCATGTGTCCTTAATCTCCTCCAATCTCTGGCAGTTTCTATGTCTTTCCTTGTCTTTCATGACCTTGATACTTTTTTAAAAGTCCTGGTCAGTTATTTTGTTCACTGTCCCTCAATTTGTGTTTGTCTAATGTTTTCCTGTGATTTGACTGAGGTTATGCATTTTTAGGAAGTACACCATAGAAAATAATGTGTCTTTCTCAGTGCATCATATCAGGGAGAACATAATGTCAGTATATCTTATTATTGGTGATGTTAACTTTGATCATTTGGTTAAGCTGGTATCTGCTTGGTTCTCCTTTTCCCTTTGTAATCAGTACATTTCTTGGGGAAAACTTTGAGACTATGCAAATATCCCATTTCTCTCAAACCTTTGTCCGTTAATTTTAGCATCCACTGGTAGATCTTGCCTGCAGTAATTATTACTGCAGTGTTCTCATGGTACTTTGCTATTTCTCTCATTCCTTTTACATTTATTAATTGGCATTCTTCTGTAAGGAAGAACTGTCCCTTCTCCCCTGTTTATTTATTTATTTGATTATTTATTTATGTCAGTTTGGACTCATGAATACTTATTCTACGGGTGGTAATTCAATATTATAATTTTCTTGCCCAAATTATTCTAGCTTTGGCATTGGGAGCTCTTCCAGGTTGGCTCCTGTGCCCTTTTGACCTGCCCTTGTCCTTATTTGATCACTTCCTTACTTTTTGTTACCACAAGATCTTCAGCTCATCTTGTATTTTCCCTGGAATCAGCCACTTCTCAAGGAGTTCTGGTTCCATTTATTGGTGAATGGTATTTAGAAATCAAGATCTGGGTGCTGAGTGTGCTCATTGCTAGTGGGATGTCACTGCTTCTAGACTCTCTCACAAGGAGAACTAGGAAATATGTATATGTATAGCCCATGTATACACACATAGCTATAATCACATCTTTCTCTATCTGTATATACATTTACAACAATGAGTCTATACTGAAACCTCGGACTCCACTCCAGCACAAAAGGATTCATTGATGTCTTCCTCCATTCCTTTCTGGTGACTGCTTTCTCCAACAGTGAGAAATCCAGTTCTCATTATCTGCAATATATTTATTTCTTCAACCCTTGTATACACAATTTATAACATTTTTTTTACACTTCCATCTCCCCATGTAGCCCAGGTTCCTTCAGGTTTTTGTTTGTTTCTTTTGGTCTCTGACTTCTTTGTGCCTGTCTCCCCGCAGTGTTTGGGCTTCCAAATGGTCTGCTCATATTTAAGCAGACAGAGAAGATAATGTGATAGGAGCTGAGGAGTGGGATTAACAACCCTCTGGACCTCAAGTCAAAACGCCACCAAAGTACAGAGCACTGAGGTGGAGGTGGGACTCTAGGCATGGTGGGGGGAACCTTGGGGTTCATCGTGGGTACTCTGGCCATATTGCCCTCCTCGGCTGCAGGTTCCCCAGAGAAGTTTCTCTCAGTCTCCTATTTGGAGTTTCAGGGTTTAGTCTTTGGAGTTCCCCAACATTTTTTAAAATCTCTTCATTGGAGTATAATTGCTTTACAATGTTGTGTTAGTTTCTGCTGTACAACAAAGTGAATCAGCTATATGTATACGTATATCCCCATATCCTCTCCCTTTTGAGCCTCCCTCCCACCTTCCCTATCCCACCCCTCTAGATGTTCACAAAGCATCAAGCTGATCTCCCTGTGCTATGCAGCAGCTTCCCACTAGCCATCCATTTCACATTTGGTAGTGTATATATGTCAGTGCTACTCTCTCACTTCATCCCAGCTTCCCCTTCCCCCCCGCCGCAACATCCTCAAGTCCATTCTCTACGTCTGTGTCTTATTCTTGCCCTGCCGCTAGGTTCATCAGTACCGTTTTTTTAGATTCCATACATGTACGTTAGCATACGGTAGTTGTTTTTCTCTTTCTGACTTAACTTCACTCTGTATGACAGACTGTAGGTCCATCCACCTCATTACCAATAAGGAGTTCCCCAACATTAACCTACTGCCAGCAGAGGTAAGCCTCCCACAGCCTGCTGCGTCAGTCACCCATGGTCCATCTGCTTCTAGCTTCCAAAATGTTCCTGGTGCCTCCTCCACATATTCTTTGACCCATGGGTTTTTACCGTTTTGAATAGCCCTTTAGTGTTGTTTCAGGGAGTTTTGAGAAAGAATGAAAGTTTAATCCACCTGGCACCACTGCTTTCACTCCCTCGTAGCAACTGAGCCCTTACTATTTGTTCACCGAAATACATGTAGGGCCCCGGCCAGCGAATAGATGAACAGGAGGTTCTCTGGCTGAGGGAGGTGGCAAGCCAGGGCCAGCCTCCTGACCTCCCTCTCACTACCTGTGACCCTCCACACAAGCCCAGGGGCCCCCTGCCTACTGCCTAGGGCTCCAGAGAACACAGTTTGAGAACTGCTGCCCTGTGCCTGGGAGTGTGTCAAGCCCAGGGCTTGGCTTGGGGTTAGCAGCAGGGAGCCTCTGGGAACAGAGGAGGGGGGATTAGGGAAGAGGGGGATTAGAGAGGCAGGGGACTCAACTAACCTCACAAGGAACTTGAGTAGCCTGGGTCTCTCCCTGTAATCAGGTGCCCCTCATCCTGAGCCTCAGTTCCCCCATCTGTGTGGTAGGAAGCCCCAGTTGGGCTGGCTGACATAGTCAGCAGTGGGGAAGGGCTTGGCTGATAAAGTTCTGACTTGGTTGACAGCATGCCAGCCATTCCCTGGGTGGCCCCCCAACAGCACCGTCTTTGCACTCAGATGGGGTTACCTAGGCGGTAGGTACCAGCAAGTGGGGTTACCTAGGCCACCCATGACCAGGGCAGAGTAGTACCCTGAATCTGGCTGGTGGCTGAGGGCACATCCCTTTGCGGTGGCTCCCAAAGACACAGCCCAGCCTGTTCTGAGTGAGTCAGGGTCCTCTCTTCAGCTCAGTCCCAGGTCTCTGAGCCTCCACAGGGCCATGCTCTTGCCCTAATTGTTACATCTGCCTGGGGCGCCTTCCTCAGTCCTCACTTCAACCCACTAAAATTGAGCTGCTTCTCCCAAGGCTGGGAGAATGGGCCCCTGGCAGGGTTTGGGAGCAATCAGACCGAAAGAAACCCCTCACAAATCAGGTAACCTGGGCCTCAGTTTCCTCATGTGTGAAAGAGGGAGAGTTGTCTCTGCCTTCAGGGTCACGTTGAGATAAAAAAAGGACGTGAAGTACCTGCAGGTAACAAAACCAAGCCCCTTGTATGCTGAGGCAGCAACACAGGGACATGGAGCTGCAGGACCAAGAAGCTGGACTGGGGCTGGAGGCCAGGGACTAGAATGGGGGTCAAAGGTTGGAGCAGGAGGCAAGGACTGCACCAGAGTACCAGGGGTCAAGGGATGGACTGGGGGGCCAGGAAAGGCTGGGCAGTGCAGTGCCTTCTAGAAGTGGGCCCACAGGCTATTTTTGAAAAGCTCCGAGGAAGGGTATAGAGTAATTTTTTGCAGGCAGCCACTGGTTACCAGGAAGGATATTTAGCAGGAAAGGAGGCCTCAGTCCCAACTTCTCTGCTGGCATTTTGGGAGATTGGGTGAGCTGGACCACCTGCCAGAGCCCAATTTATCGTTTTATGTCCTGGCTTCTTTCTGTGAAGGATGGGGAAAGGGCACAGAAGGCCTTCAGAACGCTGAGACTGCAGCATTCTTGGGGAGGCTACAAAGAATGTTGTGAAGGGCATAGGACTGGATCAGAGACAAAGTCCTGGTCTTGGCTGTGCCTCCTCTGACCTCTGTAGGGTGACCTTGGGCACGTGACTCCCCCTGCCTGTTTTTTAGTTTTCTCATGTAAAACCAAGTAGGGGGACAGGACACTGTCCATGTTTCTGGTTTGGGGCAGGTAGGCACAGCAGGTGGACAAAGATTGGGTGAGGAGGGGCAGAGTATAGAGGGCAAGCCTGGGAGTGCATCAGGGTTCCTGGCAGGTCCTCAGTCCCTCAGATCATCTTAGCCAATCGCTGGGGGAAATAGAGGCCCAGAGAGGGCAGGGACAGGCCCTCAAACACACAGCAGGGAACAGACCAATCACAAGCACCGAAATTGAAACTGTGATTAAAAATCTTCCAACAAACAAAAGCCCAGGACCAGATGGCTTCACAGGCGAATTCTATCAAACATTTAGAGAAGAGCTAACACCTATCCTTCTCAAACTCTTCCAAAAGATAGCAGAGGGAAGAACACTCCCAAACTCATTCTATGAGGCCACCATCACCCTGATACCAAAACCAGACAAAGACGTCACAAAGAAAGAAAACTACAGGCCAATATCACTGATGAACATAGATGCAAAAATCCTCAACAAAATACTAGCAAACAGAATCCAACAGCACATTAAAAGGATCATACACCATGATCAAGTGGGGTTTATCCCAGGAATGCAAGGATTCTTCAATATACACAAATCAAACAACGTGATACACCATAGCAACAAACTGAAGGAGAAAAACCATATGATCATCTCAATAGATGCAGAGAAAGCTTTTGACAAAATTCAACACCCATTTATGATAAAAACCCTGCAGAAAGTAGGCATAGAGGGAACTTTCCTCAACATAATAAAGGCCATATATGACAAACCCACAGCCAACAAAGTTCTCAATGGTGAAGAACTGAAACCATTTCCACTAAGATCAGGAACAAGACAAGGTTGCCCACTCTCACCACTCTTATTCAACATAGTTTTGGAAGTTCTAGCCACAGCAATCAGAGAAAAAAAAAAAAAACAAATAAAAGGAATCCAAATAGGAAAAGAAGAAGTAAAGCTGTCACTATTTGCAGATGACATGATATTATACATAGAGAATCCTAAGGATGCTACCAGAAAACCACTAGAGCTAATCAATGAATTTGGTAAAGTAGCAGGATACAAAATTAATGCACAGAAATCTCTGGCATTCTTATACACTAATGATGAAAAATCTGAGAGTGAAATTAAGAAAACACTCCCATTTACCACGGCAACAAAAAGAATAAAATATCTAGGAATAAACCTACCTAAGGAGACAAAAGACTTGTATGCAGAAAACTATAAGACACTGATGAAAAAAAACAGAAATATAGATCAATGGAACAGGATAGAAAGCCCAGAGATAAACCCACACAGATGTGGTCCCCTTATCTTTGATAAAGGAGGCAGAGTATACAGTGGAGAAAAGACAGCCTCTTCAATAAGTGGTGCTGGGAAAACTGGACAGGTACATGTAAAAGTATGAAATTAGAACACTCCCTAACACCATACACAAGAATAAACTCAAAATGGATTAAAGACCTAAATGTAAGGCCAGACACCAAAAAACTCTTAGAGGAAAACATAGGTAGAATACTCTATGGCATAAATCACAGAAAGATCCTATTTGACCCACCTCCTAGAGAAATAGAAAAATAAACAAAAATAAACAAATGGGACCTAATGAAACTTAAAAGCTTTTGCACAGCAAAGGATACCATAAACAAGACCAAAAGACAACCCTCAGAATGGGAGAAAATAGTTGCAAATGAAGCAACTGACAAAGGATTAATCTCCAAAATTTATAAGCAACTCATGCAGCTCAATAACAAAAAAACAAACAACCCAATCCAAAAATGGGCAGGAGACCTAAACAGACATCTCTCCAAAGAAGATATACAGATTGCCAACAAACACATGAGAGAATGCTCAAAATCATTAATCATTAGAGAAATGCAAATCAAAACTACAATGAGATATCATCTCACACTGGTCAGAATGGCCATCATCAAAAAGTCTAGGAACAATAAATGCTGGAGAGGGTGTGGAGAAAAGGGAAC
>NC_041231.1:42289451-42289925 GCF_002837175.3 Physeter macrocephalus | reverse complement strand
TCATCAAAAAATCTAGAAACAATAAATGCTGGAGAGGGTGTGGAGAAAAGGGAACTCTCTTGCACTGTTGGTGGGAATGTAAATTGATACAGCCACTATGGAGAACAGTATGGAGGTTCCTTAAAAAACTAAAAATAGAACTACCATACGACCCAGCAATCCCACTACTGGGCATATATCCTGAGAAAACCATAATTCAAAAAGAGTCATGGGCTTCCCTGGTGGCACAGTGGTTGAGAGTCTGCCTGTCGATGCAGGGGACACGGGTTCATGCCCAGGTCCGGGAGGATCCCACGTGCTGTGGAGCGGCTGGGTCCGTGAGCCATGGCCGCTGGCCTTGCGCGTCCAGAGCCTGTGCTCCACAGCGGGAGAGGCCACAGCAGTGAAAAGCCCGCGTAACGCAAAAAAAAAAAAAAAAAAAAAAAGAGTCATGTACCAAAATGTTCGTTGCAGCTCTATTTACAATAGCCAGGA
>NC_041231.1:42223042-42288955 GCF_002837175.3 Physeter macrocephalus | reverse complement strand
TCTCTTCATGTCATTTTTTTTTCTTAGATTCCATATATATGTGTTAGCATACGGTATTTGTTTTTCTCCTTCTGACTTACTTCACTCTGTATGACAGACTCCAGGTCTATCCACCTCATTACAAATAACTCAGTTTCATTTCTTTTTATGGCTGAGTAATATTCCATTGTATATATGTGCCACATCTTCTTTATCCATTCATCTGTCGATGGACACTTAGGTTGCTTCCATGTCCTGGCTGTGGGATAGGGAGGGTGGGAGGGAGGGAGACGCAAGAGGGAAGAGATATGGGAACATATGTATATGTATAACTGATTCACTTTGTTGTAAAGCAGAAACTAACACACCATTGTAAAGCAATTATACTCCAATAAAGATGTTAAAAAACAACAACAACAAAAAAAAAAACCACACAGCAGGGTGGTGGCAGAGCTGAGGCCAGAACACAGGTATTCACCCCATCCCAGGTCAATGGGTGAAAATGGTGAAATAACAGTGTCATCCTGGCTGCAGTGGGGAAGACACAGCTGTTTAACAGACTCACTCAGTCTTTCCAGGAGCTGATCCCATCCCCTGAATGAGTGAGCCTCTCCCATTCCCCACCCTACCAACTTTGCCCCTTCTTGCCCTGGGCGGCTTTTGTTTCTTGGGAGCCAACCACAGAGATTCAGGTTAAGTGCTAAGTAAAAGCCACCAGCCTCCTTTCTGCAGAAGCTGAGCCCCCTCCATCAGCACACAGCCCAGGCTAGTCCTTCTTCATCATTTCTAGCCTTTGGCAAATGATTCCACATCACTGTGCCTCAGTTTCCTCATCTGTAAAGCAGGCATAACATTCCTTGTCCTGCCTCCCTCCTGTGGCATCGTGAGGTTTAAAGGACACATACCATGTGTGTAACTCGGTCGGGACTACAGACATAAGGCCACCCAGATGATGGGTGAGACCCACCTTCCTGGGCAGGGTCGTAGGATGCTGCCCAGGGGTCAGTCAGAAGTTGAGGATGCTTGGCACTGGTGACAGGCATGGATAGATGGGGGCAGAGTGTGGTGAGGATTGGTGGGGGTAGCGTGCGGGCCCGAGTGTCTGTTTTGCTGATTGCTCCTTTTGCTTTCAAGGAGATTAAACTATTTTTAGTCTGCGCCACTGCTGGTGAGACGCCAGAGGAAGCCTTTCCATCGCCGAGATTTTCTGGAAGCTGCCAAGTGTGGTCTTCAACTCCATTCTGGGAGCCTCACCAAGCAGGCGGGAGGGTACATCCCTGTCTGGGGGTTGTGGGGACAGGTTGGTGCGCTGTTGCTCCCCAAGGTCCTTGCTGCGCTGGCCTCCAGAGCTGCACGGCCCCAGACTGTGGAGACGAGTAATCTGATGCGCCCGATGTTTGTAACGCTGTGTTTAAAAAAAGTAATTTATTTTCTAATTATTCCTTGTCTTGCATAGCTGTGCATCGCCAAAATGTCGCTATTTAAAATATTTATCTCTCTACGCCGCAGGAGCAGCTCTGAAGCGTGGAGGGGGAAGAAATAAAAGTCCACGTACTGGTCGCAGGCATATAACTTTGACTCGTCCTGGCAGTTTTGATGTCTCCCTGTAAATACATTTATATTTCATTAGGATGTTTCTGAGCTTGTGGCCCCTGGAGAGCCGGAGTGATTACGCTGTCCATCTGCGGGAGATGCCATAGAGAGGTGCTCGTGGAATGAGGTCCACCAAACACATCCCACGCCTACCTGTACCAGAGCGAGTGTCCAAGCGAGTGTGGCCTGGGGTATGCGTGTGCAGAGAGGGTGCAGTGCTGGGCTGCATGGAGCTAGGTGGGCCGCATGGCCAGAGACTTTGGTCATTTGGTTCCATGGGAAAACCGGGCGCAGAGGGAGTCTGCTTTGGAATGGAATCAACCTCACTGGCAAAGTAGACAGTGCACTTGTGGCCTGTTCTATCTGAGGGGCTGACGCTTTTCACTACAGCTCAGCAGGCTTTGAGATTGGGATCAGAGAAATCCTGGGTGGCTTCAAGGGGTACACACATCCCAGAGGCTTGAGAAGAGGGCCCATGGCTTCCCAGCACGGAGGACGGGCACCTGACTCTTCCCCCTTCTCTGCCCCTCCCTAGGCTGCAGGTTTGAGCCTGTTGCAGCGGCTGTAGGCATCTGGGGGCTGGAATAGTACCCCTCCTTCAGCCACCCGGGAGGGCAGGGACTGGACCTGGCTCCTCCCTCACTAACAGGCTCTTTTCCAATCAAAAAAATTTTTTTCTTTTTTAGCTCACTGAGCCTAAGAGAGAGTTTTATGCTGAATTTTAAAATACCTTATTTTTTCAAGTCTCTAAACTACTAATCTCCTGGGCTAAGGGATTCTGGGACAAAGGCGAGGCCTCGGAGTGGAAATCTGTAAAATTAGCTTCAGCGGTATTAGTGTTTGCAGTTGGAGATTGAAAAATTGCTTTCCCAGGGTCTGATTGGAGGTTCGGCTCTCCTCAGGGAAGAGGCAAGAACTTGGCACAGAGACACCTGGGAGGGCGGGGGCTGGGAGTGGGGGCAGCTGAAGGACAAATGCTGGGAGGTTGTTTTGGGGTTCAGAAAAGCTTCTCCTAGGAGGCCCTCTCCTGGGGCCCGTGAGCTGGATGCTCTGCAGAGCGTGTGCTGGTGTGAGTGTAGTTTCTGCCTGGGTCTCCCACATCAGTGCACAGCTTCTCCAGAGCTCTGGGTACACAGCAGGTGCCAAGTAAATGCCATGGAGCCCAGCTGGGTCCCTTCGCCTTCTCTTACTGAGGCCTCCTGGTTCCCCGATCCCCACTCGAGTGCTCCCACACAAGGAGGGGAGCTTCCGGAACCTGACTGAGGGGCCAGCTCTGGTGCCGGTTGGGGCGCCCGCCCGTGTGGCCCATCAGGCCTCTTGTGTGCTTGATTGCCTCTGATTGGCTGCAGCTGAATTCAGCAAAAGCTATTATTTGCCCTTGATGAGCCAATCAGATCGCCTCATTGGCCATTCAGAGCAGGCACCAGAACCTGGGTGGGGGGAGATGGGACACAGCGAGGTGGGGGCAGGGCAAAACAGATGCAGGACCCGAGCCTGGTCTGTGTCCACCACGACCTTCACACAGATCACACCTCCCTTCCCTGACCTATCCTCCCAAACCAGGGCTCCTTACCCGCCATTAGGCCTGCCTCCTAGCCTTTGCCCTCACTGTTCCCTCTTCCTGCAAAGCCTTTCCTTGCACATCTGCCTGCCAGAACCCCTCAAGACCTCCTCCGTGAAGTCTGTTTCCATCTCTCCAGGCCAAGGTGAGCTGTAGCCTCCAAGCTCCCAGAGCCTGTTTGCTGCCCCTCTCACTCTGCCAGAAAATACAGAAGTCACCAGGATGGTGGTCAAGGAGATTGGGATAGATTGGGGTTCAAACTCTGATCAGCCCCTTCTCACCTGTAGGTACTTGGACGAGCTAGTTCCCCTCTAAAGCTTTGGTTTCTTCACCTTTAAAAGGGCCTAATAATCGTAGGCCCTTCACATCCCCTAACCTCCGCATTCAGGCCCCACCCCCACCTGAAGGGTGGGTATGACTGTGAGTATGGGCAGGGGAGCCCCATAAAAGGGCATAAAAGGGCAGCCCCAGCCTTGGAAGACATCCCCAAACAAACCCAGACAGGGGGCCTGAATTCCCTAATCACCTGGGCTGCTGTCACGCTGTCCGAATGGTGCCACTGAAGGGCACCTGAAGGGGGTGGGACCTGAATGCGGAGGTTAGGGGATGTAAAGGTAGGCCGGAGGGGACTAGAGGTCTAGCAGCCACCATGGCAGGGCTTTCTTGAGCCTCTGTAGCCTGGCCAAGGGTTTGGCAATGGTGGAGGCAGACAGCATGTCTTAGGTCACGTTCGTGGGAAACAGGCTCTGAGACGCTAAGGTCTGCACACAGAAGGTTTATTTCGGGGGGAGGGGCTGCTCTGAGAAACACTTTTAAGGGGATGTGTGGAGCAGGCCTGGGCAGGGAAAGAAGCTGACCACAATGCAGCTGAATGGAGGTCTCACCGAGCCCTGTGGAGAGCTCTGGGGCTGGAATGGCTCCTTAGAGCTGTCCTAGATTGAGGCCAGGGGTCCTGGCTTTTGTACCCTGCACTACCTGGTCACTGGAGCAGGCTGCTCCTGGGGAGGGGGCATAACCATGCATGGGGTGTCTCCCTTTAGTCAGGGGAGAGTCCCAGATAGGCTCAGCTGTGGGCCATCAGCATCTGGCAATTGGAGAATAAGCACTAATCCTGAAGGGGGACTTTCAGCAGTACCCACAACAGCCCACCTCTTGAGTCACCTGGACCCTGAGCTTCATATAGTAAATTTTGTCCATGTGGGAGCTCACTTGCTCTAGAATTCCGGTTGTTCCCTTTTCCTGGGAAACTTGCAAACAAACTGTCTCCAACACAGAGGCCACAACTGGTATGCATCCTCTCCTTCCTTTACCACCCATCCTAGATTCCCTTCACCCTGACCCAGGCCCTCATCCCTGGTGGGTCTGAGCCCCTGCCCATCACGCCCTTCTCGGGCCATGGCTTATGCCCTTGTTCATCCTTCATTAAAACTAGACAGGGGAGTACCAAGAGATGCCCCAGTGAGTCACCTGGGTGTCCAACATATTTTTCCCTGTCCCAGCATCTCTTGATAATGAGAATCAATTATTATTCCATGACTGCTGCTCTCTTGGCCTGAGGAACCTAAAGTGACAGGCCAGTAGCATATTTTTCTCTCTGATGCTTGTGCCCTTCTCACTAACACAGTCCTTCTCACTTTGGTAAACAGTGTTCTCTGGGCCCTTCCACGGAACATGGTCATGAGAGGTTTTCTGGCCTTTTGTGGTAGAACTACTCTGGTATGTCCACTTGTCTAAACCTTTGATCCCTTTCTCAATTTTGCTATGGGAGTTCTGGCATTTCAACTTCTCTTAGTGTGGGCCATTGCTTTTTTCAGGTTTCCAACATCTCTTCGGGTCCTTTCTGGGGTGTTAGATTCTGTATCATGAGAAAGTGCTCTCACATCAATTACCTCTCCCATATCCAACCTTATCTTCTACTGTCCTTGATCCAGCAACCTCAGGATCCAGTCATGCTGTTGGCTAGATACTATAGTACCTTCAGGACATAGTCCTTTTTTCTTCCTTAGCAGGCCCAGTGCTTCCTGGGGTTGGTGGGTTGGTTATGTTGTGACTTGATCCTAGTTTTTGGTCTGGTGGGTGGGAAGGAGGGGAGTGTGTTGTTTTGTAACATGGAGGCCTCTTCATCTTTAAGCAAGGGGGGGTCCTAGCCTTTAACAAGGAGCGGCCACTTCTGTAGGCTCAGAGAGTTTAGGGCAGGTTTCAAGGTTCTCGAGTGCAGTGACCCAGATGCCCCCACCTCACAACTCAGGGACCCATTCCTTCCCAATCAGGGTCCTGACCTTGAGTAGCCAACCTGCTGAGATTGAGGCTGTAACTCCCTCTGGATCTTTGCCACTCTTCTAATTAAGTCCTGTGCCTGACCCTCAGCTTTTGCTGCCTCTGGCTGCAAGAGATGAGACTCTTTTTATATCCTACCAAGGGGGCTTCTAACTTTCACACTTCACCTTAAATTCGTGATTAATCACACTCAGCCTTCCATTGTCTCTTTCCAAAGCACTGATAGCCCTCAGCAACAGCCATCCTATTCCATAGTCCTTATAATTACACTTCCCTGAAATTCTCAAAACCTGAAATATTGCACCCATCCATAGGTATCCCATTTCAGTTCACGATGTGTGAACGTTTGATCAGTTGTACCTTTATTACACACCAGGATCGTCAGCGCTCCACCGACCACCGTGGTGAGGCCCTCAGTGCCATTAGGACAGCTCCCACTTAAGAACTGGCTTCCTGGGACCACTCCCAGCACCAGCTGTAGCAAGGTCGGGTCCCTGGAATCAGACTCTGAGATGGAGGTTTGTGTGCAGATGTTGGTTGGTGGAGTACTCTCAGGGACCACACCTGTGAGGGACAAAGGAGGCAGGATTGGGCAGCAGGAGAAGTTTGGCTGTGATGTAACAGAAGCCATAACAGAGGCCTCAGCCAATTCCCCATTGAGCACTGGAGTGGCCTCACCCCTCAGAGTCGTGCCTGATTGAGGCGGACCTTTGTACTCCTCCACTTGACCTGTGTGTCAGGCAGAGCGCGGTTGAGGCAGCTCCCTTGTGCTCAGGCCATAGCCTGGGCAGGGACTCAGTTGAGAGCCGTCAGCAGGCAGCATCTTGGCTGCTGGGGGAGTGAGGGCCTCGTCCCGATGGGAGGGTCTGGGCGGCACACCACAGCGTCCACGTTGTGGTGCCTCACACCTCGGATCCTGGTTCTGGTTGTGCCTCTTACCAGCTGAGACCTGGGGCAAGTCCCAAGAGCTCTCTGAGCCCAGTGCCCCTCCTGTAAATGGGGCATTGCCAGGCCCCCACCTCCTGGGACTTCAGGGATGGGATCTGAGGGTGGCTCAGATTGGTGAGAGCACCAAGACTACACACGTGTGGCAGGGCCAGGGCCAGTCACCATCCAAGTGGGGGCTCAGGGCTCAGGGACCTCCAACCCCTGGAGCCACCAGGCTCCCCGCCTTCTCCCTTGACAAGGAAACCAAGGCCTGGGACCGCCCAGGTTTGGAGAAACGGGAAATGTGGGCTAAGTCTTCACTGTTGATAAAACCTCATCAGGTTTGACTGGCTCCTGGCAATGAGTGAGATCAACCCGGCACTTGGTCAGGGGCTCAGGGGTGAAAATACTGTTTCCTCTGAAGGGACAAGCAGAGGCTGTCTGCTCAGCCTATTCAGTGAGTCAATAAATTAGTGGCACATAGAGGCAGCCTGGGTTCTGGGGGCTGGACTCCAGGATAACGGGTATTATTTGTTCAACAAAGTGACCAGAGAGTAGGTGCCATTAGGCATCTAATAGAGGGGGATAAAAGCGATGATGGGACTAGCAGAGGCAGCTTGGCTGTTCATGGCTGGCGGGGGTACTAAGGGCCAGCAGGCTTTGGACGAGAAGACCTTGCAGAGGCCATGAAGCTGGTCACTTCTATTGAGGCCTCTGTAGGCCAAGTGGCTCTGGGCCCACCACAAATGACTCCTCACTTGCAGGGGCGCCATGCAGGTTGGGAGATGGCTCAGAGGCCGTTCCCATGTCCAGGGTCTCTGACCCTGGGCCACGTTAGCCAAGAACACCCATGATGTCAGCTGTGTGGCTGGTGTGTTGGAGCCTGACTGTGGGGGCAGGCGCCTCAGAGTTGTGGCTGAGGGCAGGGAGGAGATGGCAAGCAGAGAGGAAGGGAACGTCTGGGATGGGCATGCACGTGGCGGGCATGCCTTTTAAAACGATCATCAGCCTTAGTGTTCCAACAGCCTCTTTCACTTTGTAAAAGCCTTTTCTTTTGAAAAATAAAAGAAGATTGGAGGCAAGTACAATATTTGGCTGTGGCGGCTGCTAATTTGGCACTGAATGTCACCTCCGCTTTTCTCTTCCCTCATGCCAAGTGCTCCTTCCCTGGCTCTGGGTGGGTGGGCGGGGTGATGGGGGTGCAGGGCGGGCTCCCGGAGCCTCTTAAGATGCGAGATTCATTTCCTTAAACACACATTGTCTCACTCCAATTTCACGTCCGAGCAGTTCTGGCAAGGAATTAGCAGCCCCTGGGAGAAAGCGGGCAGGTTCTATTTACACGGGGTGGGGGCAGGCTGGGGGGATATAGGGGTGGCAGTGCAAGCAGGGGGCTTGGGGCTGTTTGAACAGGGAGTCCCCAGAGGACCTGGGTCAGGGCCTGCCTCGCCTGGCCAGACAGCTCTCGAAGGGAGCCAGGCCGATCCTCTGTCAGTATGCAGAAATCCTGCCCCATTTGAAATGTCCTGAGTACATGGAGGAGGGAGACTATATAATGATTTGGGGGCAAATTGAGGATATCAAGCTTTCAGGTCAGAAAGGACACTTAAGACCATTTGGTCCAACCCCTCATCAAACAGGACTTTCTGAGACCTGGGTGCCAACTTCTGCTGACCCCCTCTGTGAGGGGGGCTCACTCACTAAGTGGAGGCCGCCCTTTGCTTTGAGTAAGGCCCCTGGACCTCTCCTCGACTTGGCTTCTCACCTCGGCCTACGGGTTTCCTCTGTGGCCCTTGCGAGCTTAGGCGGCTACAGTCCTGTAGCTGTGTGGGAGAAACAGCCCCCTCCGTGGGTGGCCCCCGGGACCCAGCGTCAGGTCCCTCCCCATCCTGGTCAGTCCTTAGGGCACAGGCTCCCACGCCACAGGCCTCCCCCGAGCCCGGCCACTTCTTTCTTTAAGGCGTTCAGGCTGTTGTGTGTGTGGTGGTGATGGTCTTAAGGAGGAGTCAGGAGGGCGATGCTTCAACCTCCCTCCTCAGTGGCACCCTTCAGACAGCGTGACAGCAGCCCAGGTGATTAGGGAATTCAGGCCCCCTGTCTGGGTTTGTTTGGGGATGTCTTCCAAGGCTGGGGCTGCCCTTTTATGCCCTCCCCCTGCCCATACCCACAGTCACCCCCAGCCCTCACCTGCCCCCACCTCTGGGGAGTCTCGGCACTGGGCTGGGCACCCCCATAGATGCCAAGTCAGAGCTGAGCCTGAGGAGTACTGTGGGGAGGTGGCCTGTGCCCCAGCTCTCCTGGGCAGCTGCTCATTCATCACCTTTTAGAGGGGAGACCTGCTAATTTGTCGGCCCATTAGCTGGGCACAAGTAGCATATGGACCCGGTTCCTGTTGCCCTCCTTCTGCCTGCCTCGGACAGCATCATCTGGACTCACTGCACAGCCCAGTTCAGGTTTGTATTGTGGCACGGGTTTGGGGGCACCATTTTGCCCCAAGGCTGAGCCCTTTGGTGAGGCAGCCAAGGGTTTAGTGGCTCTTGGCTTCTTCAACAAATCTACGTTTGGAGTTAGTGACAAAGCCTCTCTAAGCCATGAGCTGAGAAGGGCCCTGCTTTCAGGAAAACTGGGCTTTATTTTTAGTGTTCAGAGAAAGATAATTTTTTTCTCACCCACTATCAGTAAGGAGATCAACTGTTTTCATGGTGCTTCTGCATCCTCTTGTCTGTGGGTGGGGGTGGGCAGGAAGGACCGCCTTGTCTGCTGGTTCCATCGTCACTCCCCACGCGCACAGAAGGGAATGTGTGCCCTGGAGCTCTCTCTAATGCAGCCTGGCATCGTCGTCAAGAGGGGTCTCTGTGTCTGTGGGGTCAGTGACTGGCAGGAGGCACCAGCCCAGTATGGCCGGCCTGAGTCTGAATGGGTGACCAGTGCTGGGCTCCAGTCCCTCTGAGACGATGGTAAGATGGGCAGGGGACTGGGTCTGCTCAAGGACATCCGGGCCTGTCACATGCACATAGATGTTCCTGAGGCCTACTGTGTGCTGCACTTGAGCAGAGGGATGCAGGGGACTCGGGGCTGCACTCAGGGAAGGATGCATCCCACCTCATTCACAGCGAGCTTTCCACCCACACGCACGTGTGCCTGGACACACACCAGGACATGTGTTTGCGCATGCATTGCACACACACAGCAACACTATTATCCTTCCCATGTGCAGGCTGGTGAACACTTGTGTATACACACCCCACCGTAAACTACACGTGATGCCTCCCAACATACACATATGGACCCACACTCAGGCACATACACTGGCATCACCTGGATTTATGGCAGGAGATAAATTTGCAGTTTAGCAGCCCTAAACTGCTAGCTCTATAAACTCAAAAGAGCCTGATAGCCGGGTCTTCACAGCGTGTTGGCAGCCCAGCAAAGCATGGGACCATATAGGAGGGGGTTCCCAGCCAGTTTAGCAGGCCAGCCCTCTAGGGCAGAGTATACCCAGGCCCAGCTGGCAAAGGGACCTATGCTGGGACTGCCTGTGCCAGGCAGGGGCCAAGAGGCAGGACACCACCTTGCGGCCTTGGCCTGAGGCATCTCCAGTGCTCCCCAGAGGCCCTAGGATGCGGGGAAGAGACAGCGACTCAGAGGGGTCCAGGCCCTGGGGTCAGGTTGGAGGCTAGATTGTGCATATGGCAGGGGCAGTCCTGTAGCCATGAGGAACTGGCTGGTCTGGCATCTTAGCCTGGTTCAGGGTCTGAAGGAGGGGCCTTCCTGCTTGGACCCCTACGAGGCACCGGAAAGAGCAGAGCTGAGCCATGTTCCAGTGGGGGTGTGGTAGGGCAGGGACCATAGCTGCATTCTAGAGAGGCTCAGAGTTCCCCAAGGCTCCATGGTGTCTGGGGCAGGGGAGAGGCCTGGGGCGTGGAGTTCTGGGCAAGCAGGTGGGGAGGCTGCCTACCCTAGTGTACAGGCAAGAAAACCAGAGGGGCTAAGGTACGCTCAGACACCTTCAAGGAACAGTGATTGAACAGGGCCGATCCTGATTGAACAGGCCTCTTGCCCTGATCTTACCCTGCAGGCCACAGGAAGAGGGCCAACTGGAGTCTGTCCCCAAGATCCTTCCCCAGAACCTCAGATGACCTGGGCTCAGAGATCCTACTTGGGGGGAACCTCTCAGTAGGCCCCCTGTGAGGGGTCTCCCAGCAGGTGCAGTGGCATAGGTAGGAGTGGGGTAGGAGGAACATAGTTTTCCAGTTCTCTCCCTGCTAAGGAGGAAGTAGGGCCACCTTACATAATTGGGGCAATTTGTTCTGCTCTTGTCCTCCTGGCATCGTTGCCCTCACTGCCTTCTTGCTCAGGGAGCCCTCGACAGAGCTGGAAGCTCAGGCATCACTCCCTCCTGCTGGAGGTTGCTGAGCAGAGGACGCGGGAGCCCGGAGCATCTTTGCTGCTAAGACCTGAGGTGCCTAGGCCTGGGGAAAGTGGGGGGCAGAGGGGACAAGGTCATTCCATGTGGAGGGACCCAGGCCTTCTGCCCCCAGCCCACCAGATGACTCCACGGGTTCTCAGAGAGTCCACGCCAGCAGACTGTCCCCCAAGGCCCTGGTGAGGGGTGGGGGCCGGAGCTGCCTCTACCCTGCCACTGGACTTCCCCATCCCCGGCAGCTTTCTTCACAGGCCCTTGTGCCTGGACGATCACCTTTGCTGTTGTTCCCCTGCCAGGTAGGCACTCTCTCGGCCCATCCATTCACAGCCCCCTTCTGGAAAGTCTTCCCTGACCTCCCGAGCACAGAAGAAGTGCCAGTGACTGGAGCCTGGGACTTCCTGGCCCTGCCCTGCTGCTTACCCCTCCCTCTTGGGCCTCAGTTTACCCATCTGTATCCTGATGGGTACAGGATACCCATCAGCCTGGGCCGATGTCTTTGAGAGATGAGCTCTTCAGGGACATTCAAGGCAGGATGAGGTTTGCAAACACCAGACTCAGCTGACCGCCACTGACTTTCATAGCCCTGGCGGCACGCGGCCCCACAGACATTACTAAGGGGGCAGTCAGAGCCGCTTCCCAGAGGAGGGGGCCTGGGGCAGCATTGGGGCTGAAGAAGGTCACAGGATCCCATGGAATGGAGATAAGCTTCTGAGAGGTGGGCACGGAGGTATGGAACAAGGTCTGTGTTCAAGTATGTGGTTAGTCTGTGTCACCGAATCCCAGCTCCACCAATTACTGTCTGCCTCAGTTGCCTCGTTTGTGAAATGGGGACGATGACTGGGGACTATAAGGGTTTGATACTGTGTACGTCTAGCATGGAAGCTCACTTGGTCCCCATTGGTGTTGGCAGTTATTCCTGTGGCAGTCATCACCCCATCAAGCAACCCCCAAAGCTGGGCAGTGAGGAGGTGGCCCACCTGGAGTGTGAGCCCAGGCGCAGTGTTTCTGCCTCCCCTGAGCACAGCACACTGACTTTGAAGTTCGTGGCTGTTCAGACCAAGGGCCCTCGCAGTGTTCACTGGCGTGGCCAAGCACTGGGTCCTGTTTGCACAGTTCATTTGCATGGCAAACATTGAGCACGGTCACGGTGAAGATAAATGTTGGCTGCTGAGGTTCTTGCATTCATGGAGAGCGAACCTGGAGCTGGGGATGCCAAGGATTGTCCCTCTCTCCCCACAGTGAGGTGAGGGGACGCTGAGGTGCAGAGAGGGACCAGGGCCCGCCCAGGAGCCCCAGCTGGGAGTGGGTGTGGGGATCACTAGCCTACCAGCTCTAGGAAACCCTGTGTGGTCACCGCCCTGGAGTTTTCCACCTCTCCTATGAGGGCTCAGGAGAGCCTGTGAATGACGGGAGAGAGTGGGTTCCCTCTGGGCATGTGTCCCCAGCATGTGTGTGTGTCCTCAGTGCATGCATGTCCCTAATGTGTCCCCAATGTATCTTCAGCATGTGCAGGGCCTCAGTGTCTTCATCCTGTTTGTTTGTTTATTTATGCCTCCAACTTATTCTGCAGAAGATTCAAGGGCATTTCACAAGGTTACACAAAATTCAAGAAAAACCTATAAATTGGAAGTAGGAGAAATATAAAAGGAAAACTAGCAGAAGGACTAAGAGAGACCTGGGAGATGCCGACAGAGGAAGTGAGCAAGATAGCCCAGGCGCGGGTGTGCCCCCTCGTACACTCGCTTGGACACTCACCACCAGCGAGGTTCTGGTCCCCACTGCCTGTCAACACCTGACACTCGGGCATTGTGACCAGAGGGAGCCCAGCCCGCCTGGGAATGCTGATCCAGAGGCCACAGTCAGTCAGGCCATACCCTTCCCCCCAGCAAGCCCCTGAGCCCTCCATGCTGTTAGGAGCTTCTCCAGTGCAACGTCCAACAGGAAGATTCAGGGCCACAACCTTCAAGTAGCCCCAACCATCTGGGGCCAGAAAAATCTCACTGCTTAAAAACATTTCAGATGGCTGCAGACCACCTTCTGAGGTGCAGATGGAAACCCACAGAGACTCACCCAGGCCTGGGGCTGCTGGGCATCCAGTGACAGTGGATAGGTCCGTCTGGGCTGGGGTGCTTTTTCTGGGACCCTAAGTGTGAAGCATGGACAGGATCTGCAGGCAACTTCCTGGGCACTGGGTATGAATGTGGTGAGGTTGATGCATGAGCTGCTGTGTGAGGTCAGGCACGTGTACCTGGAACTATAGTGAGCACGTGGGTAGGGGGTAGGGCCCTGGGATGACCCTGCCCCAAAAGGAGCCCTTGATACCATGGGAGGCTGCAGCCACTCCCAGGCTTACCTCCATCTCTGCCTTTATCCTGTGTACCTGACATGCCAAGATCCGGTGTTTTCATGAGAGCAGCCAACCCGAGGACTTCTTGTTGTGATTGGCGCTGTCATTATTTGGCAACATCTTCAGCAGCAAATCTCAGCAGCAAAGGGCAGACTTCCAGCCTATGAGGCCTGGAAAGTCAGGCCCTGCAGGACAGTGTGGGGCAGGGAAAGCTCTCAAGGCCTCGGGAGCAACCCTGGAAGGAGGCCCCATGAGAAGCCAGCAGCACCTTGCATCTGACCTTTCATCTTTTAGGAGCACCCCACAAAGCCTGGCTGAGGAAGCTCAGGGCTGTGTGGGCACTGAGGGTGAAACCTCGGGCCATGCCACATGGCTGGTAAAGAGCAGGGCAGGGATTCAGACCCACGGCTTTTTAGCCAGTTCTCAGCTGTGAGTGCAGGGGACTCGGGGGTGGGAAGGTCTCCCCTTTGGACAGATTTTGACCTTCCTGGTATTTCAGTTTCCTCATCTATGAGATAAGAAGGGTGCCCTCCTGGTGCCCTTGTCACAGCTAAGGGAGAGAGATGGATGAAGAAAAATCTGATGAGGCCCCCCCCACCCAGGAAACCCCCCTGGGGACTTTTGAGGAAAGGTTGGTTTCTGGCCACTGTGGAGTCCCTGAGATCCCTGCCCCAGCCCCTGAAGAGGGTTGCCCACCCTGGGCTATCAGTGCTAGGAGGGGTGGAAAGGAGGTGATGCGGGCAGAGGAAGCCGACTTTGTCCTTTGCTCCCTGGCCTTCGGAACTGTGCCTCAGGCCCTGCCTCAAATCCATATCATGAGGGTGTTTGTGGGGGTAAATTTCTGCCAGCTCTGGGCTGAAGGACAGTCATCTTAGATGAGATCTTGATAACAACTGGATCTGTGAAATGAGTAGGAGCCCTCCTTGGCCCACCAGGGGTCTGCTGGAGCCTCTGTCCACCCTGGCTCCCAGAGCCCTCACCCCACCCTGCCAGTACTCTTGCTCCTGGGAGTGGAGAGACCGGACCTTACAGAGCCGAAGACAAGAGACTCAGAGGTGAAGGGGTCAAAGAGGCCAGATGGCAGGCCAGTGCCCAGGCCCTGGACTCTCTCCTGGGGCTGTTGTGTCAGGGAGAGGGCAGGGTCTGTGTCTAAGACCACTCTGGGCCAGGGCTGCTCAAGGTAGTGACCCAGGTAAAGGGCAGACTGGGCTTGTCTGTGGGGGGGGTGGGATGGAGGGACCCTGGAGCCTGGAACTGATGACAGGGGCCTGAGGAGCCCAGTGTCACGGGCTCCTGCACTCACTGCCTACAGTCTCCAGCCATTTTCCCCACCTGCCAGAGCCTTGCTTTCTTCAGCTGTAAAGTGAGGGCAGTAATTATACCTGCCTTTTAGGATTGTTATGAGGATGATTCAGTGGGTTATGCGCTAAGCCCTGTCTGACCACATGGGCCTGGGGGTGCCTGTCATCACCATCCTCATCCTTCTGCCGTTGAGAGGCTGAGGAGTCCTGGGGGAAGAAAGGCAGGGCCACTGGGTGGGGAGGCAGCAGGAGGGAGCCGAGCCAGGGTGGGCGGCGAGGGGGCCCAGACGCAGGCACAAACAATCTGTTTCCCGTAAACATGGGCGCCCACACCAGCCGGCGACACCCGGCGACTTCTGCGAGTTGGGAAAGTGCGGGTATGTTTACTCACACTCCCCCGTGCCAGCTGGCATGCTGGGCACAGCTTCCCTCCCAGCTGCCTCAACAGCCGGCGGCTCCCAGATCAGGGAGGGGGAGCAAGCGGGGCCCCCGGATCTCGCCTGTAGTTTGATTCACTTTGGGCTCACCCCCTCCGCAATCCTGATTCTATCCTGGACCAGATCAAGAGGACAGGGGGCCCTGAGAGTCTCCATGGCAGGTCCACCTGGCCAGGCCATGACACAGTTCCCCTGCTGTCCAGGATTACCTGAGTAGACAAAGGCGTGAAGGCCGGGACCGTCCAGGGACCCTGTTGAGTGTAGGCAACAGGTATCCCTCTAGTGGGGTCCAGGCCCCTGTCCCTCCCCCAAATCTGGCTGCCTTCTCAGAAAGTGCTTCCCACTGGGGTGTACACAGCACCGACACCTCAGTCCACCCAGAACTGATGGTGTGCACATTGCAGGCGGGAGCTGTTGCAGGGCTCCTAGTGCCCCATGGGCCCTGGGATGCTGGGGGCTCCACATCTCAGTTTCTCTGCTCTGGGAAAGCCTTGTCTGAGCTTGGCAGTGGCAGCTGCAGGAGCTGCATGCACCTTCCCCATGAGGTCAGGGCAGACTTTTGGCTGGGAAGGAGTCTTCGTGACACGGCACCACCCCACCACCAGGCCTGGGTCAAGCACCTTGGATTCAAGGAGTGTTGGGAACTTGAAGGAAGGGGCTCAGAGAGGGGGCTTCTTAGGTAGGCACTAAGCAGCCCATGCTCGAGCTTTAACTTCTGACCTTGGAGCTGGGTGGTGGGTGACGGAGACCTGACCGTGAAGCATTTGCTTTTGAAGTACACAAGCGTGTGCCCCGTCCCCAGCTCCCATGGACTTGGCCATCTGGCATTGTCACCCCTGTGGGATGTGGACACCCCTGTCAGATTCCTTTCTCCCCTCCCACCTGTCCCCAAATAGCCCCTTGACCACCAAGGGAGCCAGAACCTGGAGAAGATAGAGTCACAGACTGCAAGCTTCATGTAGGCATACAGCCATGGGAATGCTGTTATTTAATGATGGCAGCCTAGAGTCCAGCTACTGTGCAGGGTGACCATGGGTGAAACCCTTCTCAGCATCTCTGACAGGTGGGTTTGCATATTTCCTGTGATGGGGAGCTCACTATCTATCCAGACTCTGCTCTTAGAGTTTGAGAGCCTCGAGTGTGAGAAAGTTCCTCCAGTTTCCTCTGAGCTGGAATATGCCTCTCTCCCCACAGGCACCATCAGGAACCTCAGCGTACTGCCCTCAGGAACCTTGCCTCTCACTCTCGGAGCTGGGTAGAGGCCAGGACACTCTCACCTATATATACAAGCCTTAATACTAGAGGCCACGTTCCAATCAGGTCTGGAATAACAGGTGGATAATCAGGATTGCCACGGTTTTAAAGTCAGTTTAGAAATTCACATCTGTTTCAGAGGAGCAAACACTGACCACGCCTAGGAGTGGGCCACGCATCAGCGCCCCCTTGTGGTGGGTCATTGCCTTGCCCCAGGGCCAGCGTGGGACAGGGCCTTGCAGAGGTGGGGGGTCTGCATGGAGGCAAGTGCAGAGAGGTTGGCACAGACTGGCCCTAGCTCAACTCGGAGGATTTGGTTTATTGTTTTGTACTGGGTTGTGTGTCTTTTGAAAAACAAAGAGACTGAGCCCTTTTATGACATGGATTTTACAGTGTAACGAGGCAGCGTAATTTCCCATTCTCAGCAGCAAGTGCACTTTTTACACTAATTGCATAATTAGACATAATGTACTAATTGCGGTAATGGATGACAGTCAACTAAACTTTAACTTTAAAAACAGGGAGGCGTTGCTGGGGGTGGCGGTGGGGGCTTTGTGCCCCTGTGAGTTTTTCAAAAGGAATCTGCTGGTGAAAACTCCTAGCAGCTTCCTCTTAGGAGCCAAGTGGCCATGGAGCCACCAGGGCCTTCTCACCTTGTGAGCTAGGCTACACCCCCTCCGTCCCTGAGGACCCCCCCTACTCCACCCCCCGCCACCTGGGTATCTACCTCCCTTCCGGTCGGAACCTGTCCCCCCAGCTTCCCTTCTGCCCCCCCACAGCCCCTGTGCTCCTGCCACTGAGCAGTCCATTCCCTCCTCCCAGCCCAAGGGCACCTGCCATTACTCCTGCCTAGAGTCCCTTATCCCCCAGTCACCCCCATGTCTGTCAGACTCCTGCGCAGCCTTTCAAACTCTGCTTAGATGGCCTCTCCCCTGAAAAGCCATCTCAGTCTTTTCCTTCACACCCCCAGCCCCCGCCCTCCCCAAGCAGGCCAGTCTCACTCGCACATGTCTCCTGCACACCTCTCCCCACTGCCACCTCTCTGCCATTAGCAGTCTGAATGGACATCTGTCCCCTCTGGTGGTGAGTACCAGGAGGGCAGGGACAAGGTCTGGTCCATCTCTGCTGCCCCAGCCTCAAGAGACCCCAACAAGATCCTGTGGCATGAACATGAGTGCCCCAGTGGGGATGTAAGGACATGGGGTGGGGGTGGGGAGGAGATGGGGCCATTTATGGGCCGCCAACCCAGGAGGGCCACATCCTCATCTGCTCCTGAAAGCCAGGTCAACACTGCCTTTGTGTCCTCCATCACAGCCCATCATGGGCCACATTGCAATGGCCTGGGTAGGCATCTGTGACCCTCTCTAAACAGAGTGTTCATTCTAGAAAATCCCTATTCAATATGAAGGTTAGTTATTAATAATGTGACAACCAGCATCACAATATACAAACCCTGCTTGTGACGTGACACCACATGTAGCTAACTAACTGTGGAGCCAGCCCACCACAGGATGGTGGCAGGGTGGCATGGCCACGTGGGACCCTAACGTGGCAGCTGGTGATTGTCAGCAGCTGACGAAGCATGCAGCCGAGTGGGCCATAACCCACAGCCTGTGCGCCAACTGTGTGCTCTGAGGGCTCTTGGGGCCCCTTGCCCTTGTCCTACTGTAAGCCCCACACCAGGTGGGCCAGAGAAGGGCCACAACCCCTGCCCCAGGGAACTTTCTGCTACACACACAGTCCAGGGCCTAGTGTGTCCCTGGAGCAGCTGGGTCAGGGTTTTCGTGCACCTGCTATGAGCAGCCCCAAAGGAACTGGGTTGTGGGGCTCAAGGTTGGTTGGGTGTGGGGAGCGTCCAGGATGTGCAGCCTGTCCTGGATCTGACCTGACTGCTCTCAGTGGGAGGGTCTGCAAGTACCTGGCTACTCCATCCACCCTGTGGTCTTCAAGGGTGATTATTAGCAGCTATGTCAATACCCTTGATTTTCCCCACGAAGGCAGGAGACAGGGGCAGCAGCCTGGTGGGAGGGCAGGGGCCAGCATTGCCCTGACTGACTGGGGTCCCTGAGCTTGTCACTACCAGTCCCTCCATCCCTCCACCTCCCTCTTGGCCCAGCTCAGGATCTCTGGGCCACCGTGAGCCCCCTATCCTCCCACTTAAGGCTCCCCTGATCCCTGGCACAAGTGTACCCCTTATAGCAGCTGGCCCTTGTCTCCAACTCCAGATCCTGTGGCCACTCCAGTGCTTGCCCATGCAGGCCGGCCTAGGGAGGCCAGCCCACCATCTCTAGGGACTTGTTGACATGAGGGCTGGGCAGTTAAAACTCCTACCAGCTGCTCCTTTCAATACCAGGGACCAGACACTGAGACATGGCTAAAGGGGGCTGGAGAAGAGCAAATCCCCCAGGAAGGTCATATCATGGGGTTCAGCTCCCCCCACCTTTCCTGTGCCCTGCTCAGCACCCTGGGCAGGGGAAGGGGACAGAATGCTGAAGCAGCCAGATGAACCCCCAGCTGAGCTTGGGCCTTTGAGGAGACAGGCAGCAGCAGGGCCCAGCCTGCATCAAATCTTTCTCGTTCCATTTTCTTTCTGATTTAATTTTCCAGAGATTAGGGCCCGTTCACCTTCGCTGCAGAGAGGAGCCTCGCACGCGTGCCTGTTTTTACTCCCAGGGTTGGGTGGTTGGTTAGTTGATCAGGCTGGTTCTGCTGGTCCTCCCCCTCCTCCCCTCCAGAATGGCCCTCCTGCCTTCCACGGGCCTCAGGCTTTCAGCATCACTCTGGGTCCCCCAGGCCCCTTTCAGGCCCCCCACATTCCCAGCTGATACCCTGTGCCTCACCTTCAAGTTTGGGGATAAATGCAGGGAACTGGACTGCACAGAGTGTGACCTAAAGCAAACACTTTGGATAAGACAGACTATTCTTACCTGAGCTCTGCCGTGTAACATATCCTCTCTGGCCCTCGGTGTCCCATCTGCTAAACGGGTGTGATCAGAATGGTCCTTCCTCAGTGGTTGTACATCAGCGAGGTCAAGTTTGTGAAGCACCTGCCCTTAGGTGGCTAGAGCCATCACTTGGCAAACAGGGCTGTATCTGCAGCCTCCACAGTCCCTCTTCCCTCCTTTCCCCTCCTCTCCCTTGACGTCCTCGCCCTGCTTTTCGTCTCCATTTCTCCCACCTTCTAACCTGGGCAGGTTAGGTGCTGGCTTAGGTCCAGGCCCCACTGCTGCTGACCTTCTGGGACTTAGCAAAATGCCTCAACAGTCTGATGGGGGCCTGTCCAGGTCACTGGTTCTGGGGCCTTTTGTCTCCTCTGGTGGCTGTCTCTATGTTCAGGTGCCTCAGACCTTATTCCCCTCCCAGTCAGGACTGTTTGGAGCTGTGAGGATGAGGCTGGCTCCATCTGCCCCTGCAAGCATCCAAGCTTCCTGTCCAAGGTAACTGTTCCTCCACGTGTCCTCCATGCTCACCTCCCCCTTATGTAGGGACACCTATGGAAGCAGGAGGCTAGGCAGAGGGCCTGGGGACCCTGACGAGGCCTTGGCCCCCACAGGCCCTGGAAATTCCGAGGCCCAAAGGCAGGTTGGCCAGACATGCTGCCTAACAAAAGAATTACTAGACCTGAGAGAGGGTTGGGGTAGGGGGCCAACAGTGCGGGGGGTGGGGGACGTTGCAGGAAGTGGGTGGTGGGGAGATGAGAGACATGGAAGGACAGGTCTTGATAACTGGTAGGGGGTGCCTTCAAGGGGAGGAGGATGCCCGGGCGAGCGCTGGCCATAGGTATACGGTACAGGATGGGGGAGCCAGTAACTCCTGGGAACGAGGAGCTGCAAACGGCCTCCTGAATTATCCCTCGGGGCCTCAGCTGCCGCTGCTCTCCCTGTTCCTGTTCCTCAGCCCCTCTGTCGCTGTGTCTCCTGCCCTCCCCCACGTGTCCACCTGGCTCCAGCCAGCCTGTCCCCTAGTCTGCTGCCCTGTGCCACTACCATTCCCCATCTCTCTCATGGCTGGCATGGAGCTGTCACAACCTGTAGACCTGCTGGCCCCTGTTTCTCTCCTTGGTCCAGCTGCCTGTGCAGAGCCGGGGGCCACGCAGGCTGTGCTGCTGTGGGGGCCATTGGGTTTTTCCAATTGCCTCTCTGGGCCGAGGACACCAGCGGCATGCAGTCCTGCTGTGGTTGTTGAGGTCCTGCCCCCGGTGCACCCTGGCCTTCCTGTTGCTTCCAAGCTGACCCCAGGGACCAAGGCTAGAGGCTGGGGTTGAGGGGAGCCAGCCCTGGCTATGCCCTGGAGCTGCCCTGGGCTCTCCTGGGCTTCCTCCTGGACCTGCAGGTAGAAAGCACCTCCTCGGACCACATCAGTGGAGAGATGACCTATCCCCCAGTGTGGGACCATCTGCTGGGCTGTGTCATTTGGATCTCTGGGACACAGGGTTCAGCTCAGGGCCCCACCCCAGAGGACAGGGACAACTGGAGCAGGTCGGGGGGAATGTTGAGAGGGGTGAGGCACCTGGCATGGAAGGATCGAGGGCTGTTGCATCTCAAGGGCTCATTTGTGATTGGGGGACAGGCTTGGCTAGTAGCTCAACCAGCCTCTGCAGTTCTGGAATTCTGCCCTCATCTCACCAGAAACTCCTTCAAGCCCATTTCCCTACCCTCACTCGGGAGGATTTAGATAAGCGGGGAAAGGAGGAAGGGAAGTAGGCACAGCGTAAGCAAAAGTGCAGCAGTGGGAATCAGCATGGGCTAGGGACCCAGAGGCCTGCCTGCAAGTGCCAGGTCAGTGAGCTGGAGAGGCCTCGAATGCTGGCACCAGGGCCCAGCAGAAGGATGTCATGGTGGGTCTTTGGGTAGACCCAGGAAGAAAGCATGGCAGACGCAGCCCCAGGTTCCAAGGGACGGCACACCTGCAGGCAAAAGTGGTGGAGTCAGACCTAGGTCACACTGGCTCCAGAGCTCTGCTCCTGAACATGGAATTGGGCATATGCATTGGCTGAGGATCCACTGCACACAGGCCTGGTGCCTGGGGAGAGATGGAAGGGAGCTGGCCATGGCTGTACACTATCCATGGTGTCCCTGTGTCTAGACTCCCCTGTTATCACCACCAGGGCCGAGGCCAAGGTGCTGGGGACAAAGACAGGATAGCTGATGGAGGGGGTGCTGTCCAAGGAGGCCCTGGGTGGGGCTGGAGGGGTACAGACCCAGGGAGACCAAGGCTGCCTACCCAGGAATGGGAGCCGATGACTTTGGATCCTAAGTGTGCAGATCTAACCAGGAGAGAGTGGAGGCAGGGAGAGGACTGTGATTCCTTCTGCAGAATTCTGGTGATCCTAAACAATAGCAGTCGTGACAATAGTATAGGCTTCTCATGGCATGAATCTTTTGGTCCTTGGTCCGCCTGTGAGGGGAGGACCGCCATTCTTTCATTTAATAGATCGGACACTGAGGTTCAGAGATGGGGTAATTCTTAGCAGGGTCCCTGCTTCCAAGCCCTTGCATCAACTGTCAGGGTCCTCGGGTGTGACCCTGCCACCTGGAAACCCACTCCTTCTGCAGCCCCTGAGCCCTGGTTCAGTCACCATGCCAGGTTGCAATGGGCGTCCTGGACCCCGAGGGGAAGGACCCCCAGGTTCCCTAAGGAGAGTTGTCAGGAGGCTGCATGGTCCAGCCTCCAATACTAGGGCTGCCGCCACTATGGACAGCCCTGATTGGGGCACCTGGGAATGACCTTGACAGGGGAGTCAGTTATGAAAACTTTATCCCCTGCCCTGAGAAGCCAGGTGGCTGCGCCCCCTGCTGACGCCAGTGGGCCGCAGTGTGCTCAGCCGAGGTTTCAGCCAGTGTGGCTGAGACGAGGCCTCATCACACCCAGGGGCAATGGTCCAAGATTGGGAAAGGGTGTATTTTTAATGTCTTGAAACCTGGGAAGAAGGTGTCAGGGAGGATGGGTGACTGGTTTTTCCACTCACAGTCGTGTGGCCTTGACCTGTCCTCTCCTATTTCTGAGCCTCGGTTTCCCCAACTGTGGGCACCAGGCTCCCTGCATTTCTCAGTGATCCCCAGGGTCTGACCCCTCCTTGGCCTCAGCCTCCATCGCTGTCTTCCATCCAGGGGCCTCTGTCCTGAGGCAGGCCCTGGGGGGCCCAGGGAACAGCCTGGCCTGGTGCCCACTTGGGGCCTCCATCCTCCCTAGCCGTGTAGCCAGGCCTGCGACTCGCCCTGTAATCGCTGCTTCTCTGTGGGAAGGAGCGACTTCACCACAAATTATTTTGTTCCAAGAGAAGGACAAAAAGAAAAGAGAAGCCGGGAGGGATGGGGGGCGGTGGGGGGAGGAGATTGCCTGAGCCAGCTTTGAGCGGTGCTTTAACCCTTGGACTGCCAGGCGCTGGGTGGGCAGCAGAGCAAGGGCTCTGGAGGCACCTGGTCCCCCACCTCCTCCCCCTGTCAGATGCCAGAGGCCTTTATCTCCCCTCCTCTGGCTGTTACTCTACCGACCTTATCTCCCCTGCCTGTCTGTCTCTCATCAGCGGCCTCTCCCACCTCCTTATCTCCTCCTCATCACCTCCTCTTTGTGTCTCTCCACATCCCTCCACTTCTTCACAGCCTGATGGCAGTCTGGTGGCAGCAGCTCAGTTGTGGCGACCAGCCTGTGACCTCTGGTGAAGGAGCCAGCTTGCAGCACGGACTTCCTGGGGTAACCTGGATGGACACATGGACTCATTCAGGCTCAGAAGCATATGCAAGGGTGTGCAATGCATACACACACATATGCACACACGCATGCACGTGCACACACACATGCACATGCACACACCCAAGACCCCAGCCATGAACAAAGACGCCCACAGAAACCTGCTTCTACAATTCCCATACAGCGCCCAGGCTTTATCTAGTGGCCCTAACCCCACCCACCCCAACACTCAGACTCGTGCACACAGGTGGATGTGCGTTGAGCCATAACACACACATTCACACATGCAGATGCAGACTGTCAGATTTACACTGCCAAGTGCATGTGCGCACAGGCTGACCCCACCCCCCCCAAGGAAGAGGGAGGGGGCAGATTCATTCCCCCCATATGCCTCTTCCTCCCTGGTCCCTGCCCCCATATTCTGCGCCCAGAATGACAGAGGAGCCCCTAGGGGCATCCAGAGCTCCAGCAGTAGTTTCCGCAAATGCCCTGAGGGAGCACCAGCGAAAGGGGGCATGGATTCCTGAGCCTGTGTGGAGAGGTGGCTGCGCGTGTGATGCATGTGTGAGCGTGTGGGTTTATGTACACACGTGGGTGTGAGAGCGTCTTCTTGTTGGTATGTGGTATACAATGTGTGTCTGTTGGCTCCATCTCCCCCCGACACCCTGCCTCCCATCCAGCCCCCCCTCCCCACTCTGCTGCTCTTAGCCACCCTGAGCTGGTCAGGGAGGTGCTGCTTATGGCCCCTGGAGGAGGAACCCTGAGTCCCAGAGAAGGTGGCGACAACCTTGTGCCACCAGACACACACAGCCAATTCAAGTTGTGGAGCTCATGGCCTTGCATTTCTTCCAAGTCTATCAGAGCACTGGGCCTAACCCCACACCTCCCTGTTCTCTCTCAGTGGCCAAAGCCAGGGTTGAGGTGGGGGTGAGGACTGTTCTGTGGTGAGCTATGCAGAGAGGGTATACGGGCACCATGACATGGGAATGTGGGACCACCCTGGCCTCACCCCAGGCTTCTGCTTCTTTCCAGATCTACAAAGACAACAGGAATCTGTTTGAGGTGCAGGAGAATGAGCCTCAGAAGTTGGTGGAGAAGGTGGCGGGGGACATTGAGAGCCTGCTGGACAGGAAGGTGCAGGCCCTGAAGGTAGGTGCGGTTGTTTAGGTTGAGAGAAGACCAGGCAGAGTGGCCTGCACTGTGAGGGCAATGTCCCCACCCACCATGAACACACAGCCCTCCTGGCCCTCTGAATTCAGGCTGGGCCATCACTGGCAGAATGTGCCACGTGGACTGTGGCAGCTGTGTCAGGAGCAGGATAGTTTCATCTGGAGTAGGCTGCGTAAGTGGTGACCTGGGGCCTCGGGGGCCCTGTGTGGGTATGATGGCAGGCCCCACCTCTCCCTTCTGTTGGGAAGGTGGGCTGCAGGCTGAGGCGGAGGGAGTGTGGAGGGCCCTGAATGCCTTGCAGAGAAGGCTAAGGCCACACGATGCTGGGATCTGGAGCTCCAATTCTGCCCACGATTTCTCCGCCTCCCTCTGGGCCTTAGTCTGCCCATCTATACTGAGTGTGCCTGTGAGCTCCAAGGCACCATGGTCCTGTGAGATTACAGGACCTGCTGGTCCACCCTGACTGGGTCTATGAAGCCCACAGACCCCGGTACTCAACCCACCCCAGGGAGAGCAGGTGGGAAGGGGCTTCTGGAGATGCAAGGTGCCCTGGGCATGTGTGCAGTAAGCAAGGGAGGGGGGTTCAAGCTTCCCTCAGATCAGAGGCATAACTGCCATTGCCCAAGCCTGTGTCAAAGAGATGAGTCCAATTAAAAGGAATGAAGTAGTGATACACATGACAACATGGATGAACGTGAAAACTACACTAAAGGAAAGAAGCTTGTCACAAAAGACCACCTATTGTGTGATCCCATTTCTGTGAAATGTCCACAATAGGCAAATCCATAGAAACGGAAAGTACATTAGTAGTTGCCTAGGGCTGGAAGGGAGGGGATAGGGAGTGACTGCTAGCGGGTACAGGATTTCTTTTGGGGGTGATGAAGATATTCTAAAATTAGATTGTGGTGATGGTTGCACAACTCTGAATACACTAAAAAAAAAACACTGAATTGTATACTTTATGTGGGTGAATATTACGGTATCTCAGTAAAGCTATTTTTTTTTTTAATGAGCAGGGCCTCACATGCCATGCCCAGGCTCGGGCCAGAGGCCTGGCAGGGTCAAGTCAGAGCAGCCAAACCCCCACCACATCCAGGCCCAGGGAGGGAACTGTGACCCCCTTCTCCAGGAACTGGGCCCTACTCTCCCCCTGAGATCCACTGCCTGCCCCTGTGTGAACTGGGATCATGGACTAAGGAAATGCTGGCCTCCTGGGACCAGAGGAGGTGGGCCCTGAGGGCCTCCCACCCAGTGTGGAGCCGGAGGACCCAGAGCTGGGCCCAGCCTGACCTTGGGGATCTCCTAGTCACAGGTAGGGACAGTTGGGGGAGTGAACTGTCATGGGGAGGAGGCAGAGCCAAGCCTTCAGCTGGGCCGGCCATCCCTGTGGGGGTCCAACAGTGTCCCCCTCGTTGTAGGAACCATCTGCTTGCCTCACGCAGCCAGCACGCCATGTCCCACCTCCTTGCCTTTCCTAGAACCGGGCACCACCTGGACACTCTCCCCTCCTTTCTCTCGTTCTCTGTCTCTTAGTCTCTCTCTCCCTGCTTCATTCCAGACCCCCTGTTTGCCCACTACTTCCTTGCTTTGCTGCGCCCCCCAGCCCAGGGCACAAAGTACAGGCCACCAGCCCTGAACTTGTGTCGAAACCATCTGATAGATTTGGGAAGGGGCACCCTTCATGCCTTTAGGCCTGCCTCCCACCCCAGCTTCAGGACGAGTTGCCTTGCCAGGGGGTGCTGAGTGGTGGCAATGACAGATGCCCGAGCTGCCCTCTCCATGTGGAGCCCAGGGCCCAGCCCCTGCCCATCCCCTCTGAGCGTCACAGGGCTGGAGTCGTTCCCCAAGCTCCTTTCCCCACTCCTCGAGGAACAGGCAACCCTGACAGCTTGAGGGTGGGGGAACCCAAAGCCCGGGGTCCCGACCCGAACTCTCTCCCTATACCCCACACGGCAGGCTCTGCCCGGTGAGGCAGTGCAGATGTCTCCCTCCTTCCCACTGAGTCTGCAGCCCAGGCACCCGTGGCCTGGTACACAGTTGGTTCTCAAGGGAGGAATGATAGGAAAAGGCATTCACTGATTAGGTACTCAGCGTGTGCTGAGTCTGTCACACGTCATTCTCACAGCAGCCCCCTGAGAGAGACACTGAGACTCGGACATGCCATGCATTAGGCCAGGATATGGCAGAGCCAGGATTTTAACCGTGGTCACTCTGACCCTAAGCCAGGCCCTTGACTGCCCACATTAGTCCAGAGGTGTGCGTGGAGCCTAGCACTTTCCTGGCCAATGAACTTTCCCTACCGCAGCGCCTCCAGCTCCAGGCCCAAAAGATGCTCCTGTCCATATCCCCAGGCGAAGGAGAGGACTGTCCTTTTCCTGCCTTGGTCCTAATTGTTCAAGATGAGCTTTGGTCTTAATTATGTTTTAAATTTGCTTTTAATCAAGTTCTGGCTCTTTTCTCCTTTCCCACATTTGTTTGCAGCCTGAGTACATATGGAGGGAGGAATGTTGGGGGTCTGGACCCCTCCACACTCCAGTGTCCCTCTCTCCCTGGACCCCATCCAGTAATCCAACTTAAATCCCCTTGCTCTGGTCTGGAATTTTAATGTGGGGCTTGCAAGGAGGGAACTGAGCAGCGCAGGACAGAAGTTCATTGTCTCATCTTATCAGGGACAATCAGATGTTTGTAACAGGTTTCTCCAAGCTACACAGAGTGTTTTTCCAGGCCAAGAATCAGGCAGAGCAGGCCAGGTCAGGGACTTTGCAACACAGGCAACCATCATCCCCAAGTCCAGGAAACCTGCTGGGGTCTCAGCTTAGGAGACATGGAGGGAACCTTCTAGAAACTTCTGCTATCCAGGCAGATGGGTCCTCTGAGCCAGGCCTGCTCTGTTAGGGTCTTGAGTCCCAGGAGGGGTAGGGAGGTGACTAAGTTCTTTTTTTTTTTTTTCTTTTTTTGATTATTTATTTTTGGCTGCATTGGGTCTTCGTTGCTGCACGCGGGCTTTCTCTAGTTGAGGCGAGCGGGAGCTACTCTTGTTTGTGGTGCGCGGGCTTCTCATTGCAGTGGCTTCTCTTGTTGCGGAGCACGGGCTCTAGGCACGTGGGCTTCGGTAGTTGTGGCACGCGGGTTCAGTAGTTGTGGCTCACGGGCTCTAGAGCTCAGACTCAGTAGTTGTGGCTCACGGGCTTAGTTGCTCTGCGGCACGTGGGATCTTCCCGGACCAGGGCTCAAACCCATGTCCCCTGCATAGGCAGGCGGATTCTTAACCACTGCGCCACCAGGGAAGTCCCAGGAGGTGCCTAAGTTCTTGCAGCACATTGGAGGCAGAGCTGGACCCAAATCAGTACTCTCCTGTCCTCCTAGCTGGGGCCTCTCTCAGAGCCCCTTTCTCAGAAAAGTCATCTCTAGGTTGTATTCCTTCCTCCATCCACTCTTCAACATTCACGAAAGGCCTACTGTGTGCCAGGCTGGTGCTGGGGATGCAGTGGGAAAGGACAGGCCCTGGTCCTATCTTCATGGAGCTCTCAGTCACATCCCGTCCCAGGCCTTAGTTTCTCCCTCTGTAAAATGGGGACAGGAGACTGTCCCTGCCCAGTACTTCTGGTTTCACAGCTCCAGGAGTCATCATTTATAAAGGCCACAGTGAAAACAGTGTCTCTGAAGGTTGTGCCACCTTCAGCACCATTCCTGGCACCCCTGCTGTGTGGCTCAGGGGAGAGGCCATAGGAGGAGGAGGTGAGGAGTGACCCCAGTGTGGGGCATTCCAGCCTGCTCTCAGGGATAAGGCCAAGGGCAGTGTGGCTCAGTGGGCTTGGTTCCTGGAGAATGGGAAGCCCAGGGCCAGAGCAGCCAGGCCAGAGCAGGTCCTTAAGGGACATCAGTGTGGCAGCTAGAAGCCTGAACTCAGGGACACCCTTTCACCTCCATCCTAAAATAAGCCAGAGGCAGTGAAGAGTCCTGGCTGAGATCCAGGACCTAGAGACCTTGGCCCCTGAGCTCTGCCCTCCACACCATGCCCATGTTTCTCATGTTCCACCTCAGCTACTTCTCACTGTCCCAGGGGCCAAGACCCTTCCAGATGCCATGCCTTTGCACCTTTGCCTTCATGCAGTGTTTTTGTTTTGTTTTGTTTTTTATATATCTTTATTGGAGTATAATTGCTTTACAATGTTGTGAATCAGCTATATGTATGCATATATCCACATATCCCCTCCCTCTTGAGCCTCACCTCTCCAGGTCGTCAGAAAGCATTGAGCTCATTTCCCTGTGCTACGCAGCAGCTTCCCACTAGCCGTCCATTTTACATTTGGTAGTGTATATATGTCAATGCTACTCTCTCACTTCGTCCCAGCTTTCCCTTTCCCCCACTGTGTCCTCAAGTCCGTTCTCTACGTCCATGCAGTGTTTTTAACCCTGTTGGCACATTGGAGTCACCTGCAGGGCTTTTAAATCGTGATGCCCAGGCCCCACCCCAGACCATGTATAGCAGATTCTGTAGGGGTGGGGCTGGGCTTCAATATTTTTCAGTGCTCCACAGACGATTCGGTGTAGATTCAGAGCTCAGGACGTTTCCCCTAAAATGGCAGAAATAATTCCTTCCCACGATTACTGGCCTCTTTCTGAGTGCCTACCAAGTGTGCAGCCTAAGATGAACCAGAACACTTCAGAACTCTGCAAATCGTCCCTACAACACAACTCTCATCCCCATTTTACATCTGAGGCAACAGCCACAGCGAGGTTACACCACTGGCCCCAGGTCTCACAGCAAAGTCAGACTATAGATCCAGGCACTTGGGCTCCAAACCCCAGAAACTGCCCCTCGACACTGCCCTCCTCTGTGCTATCGCTAGTGGCCACATGGCACTTGCTATCCACAGGGGGACAGGGCCAAAGGAAGAGAAGATGGGTCCCCTCTGGCAGGGGCTTGCTCTGGGATGACCTAGTGACCTTGGGCAAGTCCTTTTGCCCCTGCAGCATCTTCCTTGGGCAGTGGAGACAAGACACTGAGCAGCCCTCTCAGCCCACCCCCATGTTGCCCAGATGGATGGGACAGGGGGAGGTACGTCTGTGGCTCTGGTTCTGGGGGCTCCAGTGGGCAGCGTTCCCACCATCAGTGGCCTCTCTGGGGAGCAAGCATCATTTAAAGAGTAAAATTAAAAACCCTTCTGCACACAGCCACCCTGCTTTTGCCACTAATGACCACTTAACCCAATTAAACTGGTGCATTGTTGGCAGTGGCTGGGTCCTTTCAGGAACCGGGCTCTGGGCTGGGTGTTCAGAGGAGCAGGAGGAATGAGCGAGGGAGAGAGCCAAGGGGCCAGGGCTGTGGGACAGAGCCCTCCACCCCACCCCAGTCAAGAGGGAGAACGTTCTGCCTAGCTCTCACTTACTCGCTGCTTCCTTTCTCAGGCTTCGCCTAATGCAGGATTTCTCAGTGTTGGAACTATTGACATTTTAAGCAGGATAATTCTTTGTTGTGGGAGGCTGCCCCATGCATCGTAGGATGTTAAGCAGCATCCTTGCCCTCTACCTGCTAGATGCCAGTGGTACACCACTCCCCCAGTTATAAGAACCAAAAAAGTCCCCACTGGGGGCACAGTGCCCTTTGGTTGAGAACCACAGGTCTAACGGGACAGAGAGATGCAGCCATATTAAATAGAAGCCCCATAAGCAGGGGGACATTGGGGATCTCAGAGAGGTACAGACAGAATAGAGCAGCCCCAGCAGGAGGAAGATCCCTTCACTTCAAGGGGGTAATAGCAGGCTTGGGGCTGGCTGGAGGAGGCATCAAGGATTTGGGGGAAAATGTCGGCACTGGGGGCAGCTGGAGGCAAGTTCAAAGCTGAGTCCACAGATGCATTCGTTGATGGGGGTTGGACAAGTAGATCGGCCCTGGGAAGACATGGCCAGGGGTATCACCTGCTGCCAAGGCCTGGCCCAGAGTAAGAGCCTCATGAACATTTGTAGAACAGATGCCAGGGCTGTGGCTCCAGGCTCTGGCTGGAGGTCAGCCTCTGGGGTCTGACTCCAGACCAGGGAAGCTCTAAACGGCACACTAATGGTGGACAGACAGGCAGAGAATTCTGCCTGCCTCCACCCACCCTTCTCTGGGCAATTAAAAGGTGTTTATGTGGGGCTGGCGGTGGCTTCTGCCCCCTCTCCATTACGAACATTAAGCGATCTTGACCCTTCCACTTTCCTGCTCTTGAAAGGAGCTGCAGACACGTGGAGCCAATTAGGCACGCGCGTGGGCGCTGAGGGCCTGAGCAGCCTTTTCTCCCTGATTGCAGCGTTTACGGCTGATTATTCTCCCCTCACCCAAACAGCGTCTCCGCATCCTGGCAAGGTGCCACTGCCACCCAGAGGAGGCAGCTGGGGCCCCCAGGGATGGGGGAGCGTTGAATTAGTGAATGGGCATCCACTGAGTGCTGATTGTGTGGGAGCCCTTGGGCACCCCTGCCTGAGAGCGACCACTCAGGAATTGGGGTCAGAGGGAGCCCCTTGGAGGAGCCTGCCTGCCTGGGTCCACTCGCCATACACTCCAGGGTCCTGGGGCTCATCATGAGCTTTGAGTAAAGATGCTACTCCCAGCAGCTGGTGGACGTGCATGTGGGACGGCCTCCCCTTCCTGCATCCCTACCAGGTGGCTGAGAACCCAGAGACCCCTCGAAGTCCCCTCGGCTGAGCTGGCAGGACAGGGAGCTGGCCTCCCTGGAAGACAAAGAGGAAGACAATGCAGGAGGGGCATGGCTAGGGAGTGGCCGAGGATCCTCAGGGAAGATATGTCATTCCCTCCTCTTTGCCCACCTGCCCGAGCTAGTGGGGGTCAGGAAGGGCTGAGCTGTGGGTTTGGGGCTGGACTTCCCTGGTCCCGGGATTGCCCCTGTGGAGCAGGCCTCTCTCCTGGCTCCTCCTCCAAGGTGCAGGGGCCTCAGGAGGGGTCAGAAGAGCTGTGGTCATTCCTCACATCCACTAGCCAAACGAAGGGTCTAGGGGCCTGGAGTGCGATGTCCCCGAGGCCCACAGAGCCTGGTGGATCAGCCTTACACGCACCCACCCACCCTGTGGCTCAGTTCTCCCCCATGACTGAAGGTCATGGGGAAAGGCTGACTGCAGCCACATCAGGCATCTTGCTTACCCTGACCGACAGCGCCCACCACCTGTGAGATGCGTGGCTGAGGCACCCCAGGCTGAGGCACCCCAGGCCCAAGTCTCACCCCAAGGGGGGGGTGTCTGAGCCTCTCCTGCCCGATGGCCCTGCTCATGATGCCAGGTGCATCCCCTGGGAGCAGCAGTTAGTTTCCCTGTCATTCACTTGCTCACTCAGTCATCAAGCAAACCTTCTCCTCTGCTCCCAGCCTGACCCTAGGCGTGGGTGCCTTTCTCCACTCACTGTGGGGCAGAATTCTTATTTTACAGATGAGGAAACAGAGGCTCAGAGACGATGCCAGCCCAGGCACTGCCTGGCCGAGACAAGGTCACAATTCCCCCTGCTCCGCTGGCTCCTGAGCCTGTGTGCCCACCCCTCCCAGAGCTCCCAGGGATTGGGAGAAAGCAGAACCATGCTGGCTGGGGCAAAGAGGAAGAAGCCCAGGGTTGGGAAGGGAAAAGGTGAGGGTCTGCCAGGCAGAGGACAGAGCACAAGCAAGGGCCTAAGGGCAGAACCTCGACTGGAGGACCCTGGGGAACAGCTGGCGAGGGTGGCTGGGTTGGAGAGGGCTACAGATGCAGGCTGGGAATCACTGCTGTGAGTTTCCTTTTTAATACCCCTACACCCTGCCCACCGCAGGAGGAGGAATCTAGGGCGTGGGGGGTGGGTTTGGCCAAATGGAGAAAATGAACCCTGGGACCAAGGGTGATTCACTGGACTCCACTCCCCAGAGGCCTGCATTGAGGGAGGATCCTCTCCTGCTTCTGCCCGCCTCCCTGGGAGTCCTAGCTGGCAATGGGGGGCAGATGCTACGAAGCAGAGTAAAAGGCCTGCAGGTGCCACAGGGACAAGCCAGTCTAATTCAGGATCAGAGAAGTGAGAAATTTAATTGAGTTTTAATAGCGTCTGGCCCTTTGTTCTGAAATCCTTGTGTACAAGGACTGGGGGAGGTAGTGTGCATCTAAGGCAGAGTGAGCCAGTGGCCCTCCAGGATCTTAGACTTCGAGGAGACAGACAGCAAGCTACGAGGTCAGTGTGCAGAACAGCTGACATGGGAGGGGCAAGTCTAAGAAGACAGCCTGGAGGAGGTGGCGTTTGAGCTGAGCCTTGGAAGGTTGGGGTGGGGGATGCCCGGGATTTCCAAAGCTGGAGAAAGGGAAGAAGGAAGGCACTAAGCCCTGGCCTAACAGTGAGTGGGAGCAGAAGTGACTCAGGCTGAATCTGCTGAGATAAGGGTTGTGGGCTGGGAAGGGAGCCAGGAAGGTGCAGCCTGTGCATAACTGTTTCCACTGACGGGGAGAGAGGATGGGAAGGTGACAAAGGCAGGGGTCAGGGCTCATCGCCTGAGTTCTGAGGTGGTCACTGTATATCCGCAAGCATGGCCCCTTCGCTATACAGGCAGTCCTGGGAGCAGCCAGTCACCTCTCTCAGCCCATTTTCTGTGGCTTAAAATACATGGCGAACAGTGCCTCTGCTGTGGCAGAAGAAGTGAGTCATGGGGGTGCTGGTGGGGAGAGCACAGTGCCTTGGACCCAGCCCCAGGGTGGGGGGCTCTGGGGTCCTGAGAAGGCCCTCAGGCCCCTCATGGATCCCTCAGCTGTCTTCTCTAAGCCCACACCTGAAGGCTGGACCAGCCCCCAGCACCATGGTGACCCTGGGCAGGGGCCCCCGAGGTCGACCTTGGCTCACCATGTCATGGGATACCAGTGCCTCAGGTGTCCTTTGCTTCCTTCAGCCTCTGTTTACTGAGTGCCAAGCACCTGCTGTGTACAAGTGCCATCCTAGGTTACTAGGTACAAGGACAGTGTACCTGCAGGGTGCCTCCCTTGAGGAATACAGTTTGCTCAAGGTGACAGTGATGTGACCCATGCCATAATATGTGGAGCCGGGGTGGTAAGCCCGTGGATATTGACCAGGCCTAGGGGACTTTGGGGGGAGGGGAGGGTTACTGGAGACACAGCCAGGCAGAGGAGAGTAAGGAAGAGGGTCCAAGGCAGAAAGCACAGCAAAGTGCAAAGGCCAGAGGTAGAGTGTGTACGTGTTGGCATGTTCGGGTGTCTGCAAGCATGTGCTGGCAGAGGGCCTCGCTGCTGGCCCGGCTCTGCAGAGCATGTGCACAGATGCACCGTGAGGTAGGCCTTGAGGCAGAGGTGGGAATGGGCTGTGCCCCGCGCAGGTGTCGTTCCTTGGAGTCTGGCTGAGACCTCACCTAGTGACCACAACCTGCACAGTCCTGACCTTACACTACCCCCAAAAGGACCTCTGGCCAAGAGTCCCCCTCAGAAAGGTGCAACATGGCATGTAATACATGTGACCAAGAGGTGGCCAAGAATTAGGGGCCTCACCCTCTGCGGTGCTGTGGCCCCCACGCTACACTTGAGTGGCACCGAGCCCTTGGCAACTCACATTCTCTGAGTCTCGGTTTTCCTGCCTGTACAGTAGAGCAACAAACATAGCCTCACAGATCTGTCATCAGAGTTTATGCCCAGGCCTTGGTGACACCAACTGAGCAAGGGACGCTCATGGGGGTATGATGTGGGATAGGCCCCAACGGACAAGACTGACCTGTGCTCCTTCAGCTCCGCCCCACGTGTGGGCCAAGCCTCGACTGTAGGACCTCGTGCCAGTCCTCCCCTCTCTGAACGCCTCATCAAGGGCCCGTCCCCAGCTCCTACCTCTGTGGGCCACACTGTCCAGGCTGCTTGATGCTTCCTGCCTCCTGGCACAGGCCTTGGGGCCCTTGTTCGAGAGGCTGGTCACGGTTGCCAGGCCCTTTGTTCCAGCCGTCCTGTGTTTGCCCACTCTGTGCCTCGGCGAATGGCAGTTGCAGCATGTTTGCTGTGTCAACACCAGCTGGAGCCTAGTTATCAAGAGAGCCGAGGTTACGAGGCCCCATCCACCAGCTGCCCGGGTGCCTAGGCTCCAGCCACTTCCTGGCCAGTTGGGATGGGTGGGTGAGTGGGCAGCTCCCATTCCCTACCCATTCACCCACAGGACTGCCAGGCCTAGGCTGGGCAGGTGTTTGGAAGCAGCAAAGGCAGCCCCAGGCAGGGAACAGGACTTAGGACGGGCCAGCACAGTCCCCGCTTGGCACGGCTCAGGAGGCCTTCCTGGCAGTCAGCCTTCAAGCCATTGAAGGCTAAGTTTGGGGCTTCTCCACCGCCTATGGAGAATCCCTTTGACCTCCCCAGTCCCAGCGCCAGCCCCCTCTCCTCCCTGGGTTCCCAGTCATCAGATCCAGAAGTGTCAGAGGAGAGGAGGCCTGAACAGTCTGGCAGATGGACAGATGGATGGACAGGCAGTGAGACAGGGTCCAGGCAGGGGATCAGAACTCCAGGAGAGGACTCAGGGCGCCTGAGCCAGGCAAGCTGACATCCATGTGTGAACTGTGCAGGCGTGGGAAGGTGGGGGAGCCACAGTTCTGGGGAGGGCAGAGAAGAGCAGCCTTTGGCTGGTGGCTGGTACTGAGGGGTGCCTGTCAGAGACTGACAGGGGAACAGAGGTCAGAGAGGGGGAGCGACTTGCCCGGAGCCTGGCGAGAACTCGGTTCCCACCCTTCAACCAAGGCTGTCCCACCACCTGGGGGCCTGGTCAGTTGGCCACATGGCAGAGCTGAACCTTTAAACCTTACTTCTGAATGAGACCCCCACCCACTTCATCAGTAGGTTTTCCAGAAATGAGCCTTTGAGGGTGATTCACCCAGGAGACAGAGGTCTCTGAGGCATGAACCATGCAGCTGGATCAAGAGGCAGAAGAGCTGAGTGAGGTCTCAGCTACAGCACTGGTGCATCAGCTGCACGGCCTTTGCTGGTGATTTCCCTTCTCTGATTCTCAATTTCCTTATCTATAAAATGTGGTGATAAGATTGCCGGGTGGGATTGCCGAGAGGATCGTCTGAGGTGAGACCTGGCCAGCTCATAAACACGTGCGTGCCATGGGGTTATCGCTGTTACAGGGAGGGGGCTTGGGCCACAGGGAAGATCCCCGTCCCTTGACCTCACTTTGGGATTTCATGGAAAAGCATCCCAGTTACCTGGAAGCACAGAGAAGTGGCACTGAGGCTGAGGCTGGGGGGATGGAGAAATTTGCCTCTCAGAGGGCGGGGAAGAGCATTCTGAGAAAGGGAACAGCGTGAAGGGGCCCTGGGGGTGGGGATGGAAGAACACGGAGAGTCCATTATGGCTGCTGGATTAGGTTGGGGTAGGGGAGCAGGGCTGAGACCCTCTGAGTCTCAAATGTTCACCTGCAGGACCCCCACCACAAGTGCAAGCCCCAACCCAAAGATACAAGCTTGTTGGGGAGAGGGTAGTAGTGGAGGAGCACATGAGTATGGGCGTGTGTGTGTGTGTGTGTGTGTGTGTGTGAGAGATAGAGAGAGCTCCACAATATCCCACTGATGACACGGGCCTTTCCCCACCGCCCATGTGCGTACCTAGGCCTCCTTTTATCAAATATTCTTCTGCTAATCTCATCTCCCTGGGTGACTGCTGTGTAATTAGCTCATTTTGCAAAATATTGCATCTGTCATATTTTCCTTGCTTTTTCCTTCTCCCAGTAAATGGTAGGAGTGGACAGGGACGGGGAAGATGTCTAGGCATGGGGCCACCTCATGGGTCAGCTCTGGCCCTGCCCCCTCCCTGCACACAGGGCCCCCCACATGCACCGATACATGCACAAGCCCCCCTCAACACACATCCCAGACCCAGAGCCTGGTGAGCAGATGGAGGTCAGTGGGCAGAGCCTGAGAGTGTCAGAGCCCTTCCAGTGTCGGAAGGAAAGGATGATGCAGGCCTGACCAAGCCCTGCCCTGAGGGCACCTGTGCACTCCCGCTCACACCCAGAGACTGCTGAGGCCCAAGCTGGGATCAGACTAATGAGCTACTAAGTGGCTTTGCCCATGGTGGACGTGTATATGGCAGGCAGGCTGGAGGTGAGTAGGTAGGGACGAGGCAGGATGCCACATGACCTCTGCTCGGCACACGTGGCCATACATGGACGGACTGAGCCCCAGGTGTGCAGCAAACACTTGGTTAATAAGAACCCCAGTGATCTTTCATTATTACCTATCTGCCCACTGTCCCCCATTAGACAAGGTCACACAGAGGGTGGGTTACCCCAAGCCCCCACCCCAGCCAGGATCTGGTCCAGCTGTGAGATGGGGGCTGTTGGAACAGTGGACTGTGGACAGGGCACATGTGGAGCACCTCCCCACAGTGGGTCACATGTGGCCCAGGCCTTATCCCTGACCCAGCATGACAGCTCCAGCCAGGGAGGTACCAGCGGGGTACCAGGCCTCAACCTCATCCCTGGGAGCAGAACACCCTCCCTCCCTGGCCCCAGAGGGAGCCGTCTCTGCTGAGCCCGCTGCCCCCACCTCCCCCACCCGTTCCCAGATGGAAAACCAGAGGTTTCCGAGGCCTCATCTGCACTGAGAGCCGTCAGTGGCTCAGAACCTGCTGCAGCGGTGGACTCCGGGCGGCTGGAAGGATTGGGCTCAGAGCCCTCAGTCGGTGTGGCCTACTTTCCCTTGTGCCCGACCCCCACTGTCTCCCTGCCTTCTCTTGCTTTGACTCCGTCGGGTTGTGAATTCTCTTAAACTTTTAATTAAAAAACATTCTCCTTTCTCCCCCCAAGGTTTGCTTCCCTGTGATTTTCCTCTTAGAAGGAGAGATGGGGGAAGGGGGCAGAGGGCAAGCAGTGGAGGCCAGGCCTTCTTGGATCTCCATGGGGGACCCAGGAGAACCAAGACCTGGCCCAGAGGAGGCTACTGGCTGCCCCCTGCCCCGTGTCACCCTCCCTGGCTTCCCAGCTCTGCCAAGGGAGGCCTTTCTGAGGGCTCCGACCCTGGGTGCCGCAGCCAGATTTGAGGAATGGCACCAGCTCCCAAGGGCCCTTTGTGCACTCCTACCACATCCCACAGAATCACTCAAGACTACGACAGCACATGCCCAATTGCAGTAAGTAGAAGGCACCCCTGTTTTCCTGTGAGAGTGCTGTGAGCTCTGTTGGTCGCAGGTCGGGGAAGTGTCCCACAGGGTTACTCATCAGGTGAGGTGCAGCCCTGGGTTGTGTCATGGGCCTCAGGGTCACCAACTGGGTCACAGATGCTTCATATGTCAAATTCCCAGTTCAGTTCAGGGGTACAAGTTTAGGTCCTGATTCACAAGATCAGGGCCTGAGGGATGCTGAGGACACAGATCCCTGATGTCAGGGAACCAGAACAGCTTCTCTAATTAGGGGGCTGGAGACGGGCTGGCCTGTCCCCCATGCCCCAGGCATCAGCCCATTAGCCTAGGCCTGATTCTGGAGGGAGATGCCACCATGTCCTCAGGTTCCCATTTCAGAGTTGGAGCCCTCTAAATATCTGGAAGTTCTTCCTTGTGTCAGACCATGATCCCTCTTGCTGAACCCTTTCCTTGGCTCCACCTCTAGAGAACTTTTAGACCTCCTTGTCCGTAAGTCCTCCCTTGCCCAGGAGACACTGAATCCCCAACTCCCCATGTTCCTGTCACCTCCCAACTTGTTTGCAGGTGAGGGCCTCCATCTTAGGGCTTCCAGGCCCAGCCCAGAAAGCCTCCCATAAACTCACTGCCTCCTCCAGGCACACCCCCACGTCCCATCCTGAGATGCTGCCACAACAGGTTGTACCTCTCCCACCTCGAGAGGCCAGGCTTCCACCTAGCCCCCAAAGGCCAAGGGACTCCAGCCAGGCCCGAGCCCAGGGGAGGAGCAGGGACATCGCTAGCAGGGCCTGCGCCTCCATGGGGCCCACCCCACACCCCCTCACCTCTTTCTCCCACTCCAGCCTGCAGCAGTGGCAGGGGACACCACTGGCCTTCATGGGGTCATCAGGATGCCCCAGAGAAGGGGCTGCGATGAGGGCATTGAGGGGCTAGGACACTTGCCTCCTGGGGTGCCCTCAGCACCCTCCTGACACTCCCTGCATGTGTCCTGCTTCACAGACCTGGAGGCCATGCCAACCGACCCTGGGAACACTCAGGGAGACATCCCCACAGAGGTGGGTGGGGCCACGGCAGGATTTGGGGAATTGGCTCGGAGAAGGGGTGGGCAGGCCAGATGGGGATACAACACAAGCAAAGGCAGGAAGGGGCTCTGAGCAGGGACTGGTTGCAGGTGGGGGCAGTGCTGGGCCAGGAAAGTAGAAATGGCAGTAGGAGGCCTCGAACCCCAGGCACAGGGACCTAGACCCCAGGCACCGGAAGCCCTGGCAGCCTCTTGAGTAAGACGGGTATTACTCATTTTATAGCATATGTTGAGCACCTGCTGTGTGCCAGTGCCTGTGTTGTGGCCTGACCCAGCCCCCAGGCAGTGCCCACTTCCCCTACAGATGCTCTGTGGCCTGGGATGGCAGAGTAGGGGTGACCTTAAGGGAGGAGCCTGTGCATCCCCCACGGGCGGGGGAGGAGAGGGGCGGTATAGCCTCTTCTGGCTAATAGGAGCAAAAGTATGGTCCTGCCTCTCACTGCCATCTCCTGCCTCGCTTCTCCACAGGACCCATTCAATTCCAAAGCTGATACAGATAGGGACGGAGGGCTTTTCCTCCCATCACAGCACATCTCAATGCTCCCTGAACCTGTCATGCCAGGCTCCACTCATGCATTCATTCCCCAAGTACACACCTGTGTCTACTGTATGCCAGGCCCTGTGCTGGCTGCTGGGAACTTCACAGTGACAGAGGCAAACCTGGTCCTGCCTTCTGGGACCTTGTGGTACAGATGGAAGGCAGAGGGTAGACAAGTAATGTGAGGATGTGTAATGGGGTGTCAGAGGACAATCACAGCATGGAGGCCAGGGGCATGTGTCAGCACCCCCGCCCCCCTCCACAAATGCAAACCTGGAGCATAAGCAGGAGTGAAGGCAGTGAGAAGGAGGAGACAGCCCTTCCTCCTGGCTCAGGGTGGAGCCCCATCTCCCCACCAGGGACACAGCTTCCTGAGCATCAGTGGGGTCTCCCGTGCCCCTGCTGGGAGCCTGAGTGGGCAGGAGCATCCCCCAAGCTCTGCAGACACCAGCCTGTGCCCAGCAGGGCCTCTGTGCAGGTGGTGAGACAAGCAGGGTGGGCACAGCAGGCAAGTGCTTCATCTTCCTCGGTTGCCCAGCCACAGGCCACCCTGAGAAACTGCTGGTGTCAGCAAAAGAGAATTCCAAGTGCCCTTTGGAGTTCACAGCAATGATGGGGGGGGACCCAGGGGGGGACCCACCCCCCCACCCAAGGCCAAAAGGCAAGTGGAATATGTGTCTGCTCATGGAGGGTTGTGTCTGGCTGGAACATGCCCCATGTGCACATCAGGGATGGTACTGGATGGATATGCACGCCCGTGTGTATGGCCAGTGGGGTGATGCCAGGACTCTGGAGCAGAGCCTGTGTGCATGGGGGTGTAAGAGACGTGTGTGGTATGTGCTGGAAGAGTCAGAAGAGCTGGGGTAGGAAGGGAGTAGAGAGCTCTACCACCTCGAGGTTTCTACTGCACCAACATGGGCCATCTCACTTGTAGGCACTTGTTTGGGTGTGCTTCAGGCACCCACAAATGTGTGTGTGTGTGTATAAAACCATGTGCCAGTGTCCCATCTCCCGGTCTACAACCACAGGAGCACACTCAAGGCCCAGGCCCTCACGTGAGTGCCTACAGTTAGACGTGCACACACTCGTGCAGGTAATACATGTACAAGTGTGTGTCTTGGCCCATGCTTGCCCACATGTGATATCTATCTGTGTGTACCGGGTAGACACACACGCACATACACATGCCTGCCTAGAAAGCCCTTGTCACTCCTGGTACGCAGCCCCGTCACAGCCGTCTCATTTCTCTCTCCAGTCCCCGCACCACTGCACCAACAGGCAGGCAGGCTCAGGATGAATATCTTAGTTTACAGATGGGGAAATTGAGGCACGGAAGGGGAGAGGGACTTGCCCTAGACTCACTAGCTACACCTTGGACCCAGGTCTCCCAAGATCCCATCTAAGTCTGAGATGGTCCCACTGCTTGTGCAGTGTCTCCCCCCTACTCCCCTGCAGCACCCATGGGGTCCAGGACAGAGGGTTGGGGTTTGCAGCGCACCCCCATTCTTGTCTGCTCTCCCCTTGAAAGGGGCTCCCTGAGGCCCACGGTGAGGAATGCCAAATCAGCAGGTGTATCCAGGGTCTCCCCACAATGCACCCTCTGAGCTCACGGTCGTAACATCATGGGGAAGAGAAACTTTTTCCCTCTGGGCCTCACGCAGAGGTCGCCGGCCTACAGGAGAAATAAAGGTCTCAGCCAGGCCTCTATCACCAGCTGCAACACTTTGTCCCCCGCCGCCTTCCCGGGACTCTCTCCTCTCCTATCTGTCCCTCTGGCCCTGCCTCCTGTCTTCTTACCCCTCCCCACTCCCCTCTACCCTCCAGGGGTATTTCTGGGTTTGTTTCAGCAGCTCCTGTCAAGCTGCTCAATCTGAGAAGCTCTCAGAGGTAAGCCGTGCCCTCAGCCCCCACAGACCCAGCTCTGGCCCCAGGGGTGACACAGGAGGAATCAGACCCCACTGTGACCTCAAGAGAACCTGGCCTAGGATGGCCAGCCTTGTAAACCAGACTGGCTCCTGCCCTACGGTAACCATGGCTGTGAGAGGCTAAGCAGGAAGAGGCCCAGCACAGAGTGCAGCTGAGCCGGGCCAGGCAGAGGAGGAGAAGGCATTCCAGGCAGAGGGAGGGAGCATCAGGTGCAAAAGCATGGAGGTGAGAGAGTGTCATGATAACCAGGCATTATCGAGCCCCTGTCTCATGCCTTTGAGTGGCTGTGCAGCTAGACATTCATTCATTCTTTTGTTTATTCACCAAATAATTACCAAGAGCTGGGTACTAGGGCCACTGGGATGGAAAAAACCAGCATTGTCCCTGCCTCAGAGAAAGAACAGTCTGCTGGGAAATTATAGGACAGAGCAGTGAAGTCCTTGATGAGGGCACGCAGGCACTGATGGGGATACACAGGCATCGGAGGAGTACGATGGAAAACATATGGGCATTGTGGGACCGCCAAGGAGGGGTCTGGCCAGAACTGGGGCTTGTCAGCCTTTTTTTTTTTTTTCTTCATTTATCAGTGCTTGGTACCAGGTCCTCAGAGGCCCTCATAGCTGGAAAGGCCCTTGGCAGTCCAAGTCTATATCCTTCATGATATAAACAGTGAATCGGAGGCCCTAGGCCCGGAACTCAAGTCTCCATGGCTCCTTTTCAAGAGTGTAGTTGTATTGGATAAAGCAAGAATTGTCCATAGCTAGAACCAATTCTGGACTCACACAGGACTCAGTGCTCCCTGTGCAACAGCTCCTGCAGCCTAGAGGTAGAATTGCAGGCCCAGGAGGCTGCTTTGGGCTAAGTGCCCTCAGAGCGGGGTCTGTGTCCTTCTCCGGCTGGCAGGGGCAACTGGGGACCTTGGGCATTTCATTGAGCCTCAGTTCCCACCACAGAATGGCAGCATAGCTCCTGGCTTGCCCACCACACTGGGTGGTTGTGAAGATGGGGAGTGCTGGCTCTCATGACCGAATCTCTCCGGGGGACTTTCTGCCTGGGCGGGTCGGGGGGGGGAGGGGGGAGCAGTAGCGGAGGTGACATGGGGCTGCCCCCCAGCACAGCAGCAGGGCTGATGGCTGGCTTCCCTTCCTCCTCAGGGCTCCCAAGCCATCCGTCACTTATAAATTCTCTTCATTTCTAAATAAAATGATTTGTTAATTTGAGTGAGTGATCGCCACTCGTCCGAGCCTTTTTGCAGGCTCGGAACAGCTTGTGGGCTCCTGGAGCCCCACGCCGCCAGCCTGGTGCAAAGTTGGAGGGGTTGTTTTCGATTTAAGTGTGAATTGAATGAGGAGAAAAATGTTTCTCTTGGCAATTCCATAGGAGCTCGCTCTTCTGACAGATGTTGGAGTTTATTATCCCATCGGGCCAGCGTTTTGTCGAGCAGAATTGCTAATTATTTCAGAGGCCCGGCCACAGCCGAGGAGGGGAGGGAGGTGGCAGGTGCGGCTTTGGGTGGCATCTGTCAACAGACGGGCACACTGGGATGCTAGGCCCAGCCTGCCATCTCCCCACTCCCCTCCCCGGACCTGCAGACATTTGTGGGCAGGGGCTGCCCTGCCCCCTTGGTTTCTGCTTCGTGGAGTACCTGGAGGAGGCAGCAGGGTCTGTTCTTGCCAGCACTGCTTTGGCCTCACAGTAAGGACTTTGTAAGGTCACTTTGGGAGCCCTGGATTGCTTGTGGGTCACGGGTGGTGAGCGGGAAAAGGCTCCGGAGAGGCCGGTGCTCTTCTCACTGTGTGAAGCCGAAGTTGTTGATTGTAAGGACCCACCTGGGCAGGGGCCCTGATTGCGCAGGCGTGTGGCTGGCTATGTTCACAACCGTGGGCTCTGTGTGGTCACACAGGGGTTTGGCATGACCATGTGCTGTGCTTGCGGGTCACGAGCCGCCTGGCGTGACTGCATGTATCTATGAATGAGATGTCTGTGGCTGAGCTGCTCAGGCCTTCGAGGTACAGCTCAAATTCATTCTGTCCCTGGTCCCTGCACTGCAAGGCGAGGGAGGCCTTGGAAGACAGGTGGCCAAGGGGACTGGACCTCAGGAGGGGTGGGCTAAGGCTGGTCAGGGTGCTGCTCAGCCACTATCGGGGTGCCCTGGGTTTCACGGGGTCCGTGGTGAATGGACTCTGGGGGTGGGTTTCCTGGTCTCTGGAGATGTGGCCCTGGCAACCAGGCCCCTAGCCTCCCACTCCATCCAGCCCAGGGATATTAACCTCACCCCTGGGGCAACTTAGAGCAGGGGAGCAGGGCCAGGTCCCCTGACACCCAGCAGGGGACCCAAGATTCCTGCTGGACTGGGTCTGAAGGCCTCCTGATTCCACACAGCCCGTGTCTGCCTCCAGTTCACCTCTGATGCTGGGAGGGGACAATTCCTCCTGCAGTATCCCCTGAGAAGCACCCCCAGTGAGAAAGCCCCCACCTCTGCCCCCTTCCTTACCCTTTCCTGAGCCCAAGACAAGAGGCTGGGTGCCCTGACTGCCCCCAGTCCTAGCCAGCTCAGGATCCAGCACTTTATTCTCCCCATCCTTGGGTGTCCGACACCCTCCCCCTCTCTGCCTCCACCCCTATTCTCCACCCACCCCCAGTTCCAGGCTAACTGAAGCTCAGCTCCCTAGGTTAACATGAAGGCAGCAGCAGCAGCTGGGCAGGATTTTATAACCCTGATTAACACAGGATTCCCTGGGGTCCCAGCTCTAGAATTGTGATGCAGGCCAAGACCAGCAGAACACAAGGCAGGGTGGGTCCACCCTGGTGCTGGGTCAGGGGAGATGGTGACTGCAACTGGGCCCCAGAAGATGACAGGGAGGCCTGTGGCCTCAGTCTCTCCCCACCTTAAGTCCTGGACCCTGGCAGCCACCCTAATGGGGGGGTGGGGAGGGCGTGCCCAGCCACACCCAGGCTGAGATCCTGCCATGCATCTCTGATTGACCATGTGTCCCTGGGAACCAGGCCCTCTCTGTCCTCTGGATAAAACTCCACTGTGACATCCTTCCATTAAATAGGGCATGTTCAGAAGAGAAAATTGCTACCATTTTCCCCTTTTACTTCACTGTCATCAAAAATTGATCCCATACTGCATCCTTATTTCAAAGAATGAGCTAAAAAAATAAAATAAAAATTCCCACTCCTCAGAGTGGCAGCTGCATGAAACTTCCCATTCCTCCCACCTCGCCCCACCCCCCAAAAAAAGAAAGGAAGGAAAGAAAAATGTGGCCATGGAAGGACCATGCAACTGCCAGCCCTTCTGGAGCTGTTGAATGTGGCCTGGCTGTGGCTTTGGGAGAGAGGAGGGGCAGGGCCCAGTCTGCGGGCAGAATGGGATTTCTATCTGGTGAAATGTGATAGAAAAGGGGTAATTGGTGGAGGTTAATTTGGATCTAAATGGAGCGATTCGTTATCTCAGTAAGAAGCATCTCGTTTGCCAGGGAGACGGCTGTGCCTGCCAGCCAGATGCTGGCCTGCCCGTTGGCAGGACAGTGGCTCAGAGCAGGGACCTGCCGCCCCCCGTCAGGCGGTCTAGCCTCACAGAGCCACTCACTCTCCTTGGCTTGTGGGGTGGGGGAGGTGAAGATAGGGGTCCAGGAGGGGGGAAACAAACTGGGGAGAGTGTGACACCCCACAGAGCCCTGAGGCCTCCTGACCCCTGGACAGTTTTCCTTCCCATGGGTCTAGCTGCTTCCTGGAAGAGTAGAGAATGGGTGGGGTGAGGAGCACAGTTTAATTTAGTTTATTTCCCACTTCATTCGGCAGAGTATTGAGCAGCTCTTCACCAAAGCACAGGGTTTTTAAAACATAGAATATGAATAATAAGGATGAGACAAAAGAGCCAAGATAAACAACCTCAGGACCAGGTGCTTGGTCTAGTTGAGCCTCCTGATAGCCAAAGGAAAAAGGGATACCCAGTGCTTTGTGTTCTAACCACAAGAGGTGAGACATTTAGATCAACTCCCCGCAGAATCCAAGTCTTGCTTCCCATGGATTGGTGTTTGGAGGAGACTTTCACGATGTGCCTCTCAGCTCCTCCCACCTTTCCTAGGAGCAGGGTCCGGGAGATGGCACCTGGGCTCCAGTCCTGAGCATGTCCCTCCTCCCCAGGCCTCAGATCCCCATCTGTTCCTTGCCAGGGATTACAGGCAGGAGCTGCTGACAGTGCTGGGATCACTGGTCGCACAGGTGTGGCCCACACAGGCTACATTGCTTTAGGCCTGGGCTCAGCATCTGAATAGACCTAGGTGTGTGTCCTGGTCCCACCTCCTGCCAGTTCTGTGACCATGGAGTACTCGACCACATTGTTCTGAGCCTCCTTCTTCTGGAAAATGGACCAGTAGCACCAGCCTCACCCCCCATGGTTGTATTAGTCACAAGTGGACTGTAGGCCCCCATAAGTGATAACTGTAGTCACAAGAGCACCTGGTGGGCAGTTGGTGTGGGACTGGTGCACAGGATTTCCTTGCTCCAAGTATGTGTCTAGCCTAGTTTTGTCTGTACCTTGAGTGCGGGGTGGGGGCAGGGTGAGCATGGAGACAACTGGAAGCCTCAGCCCGTGTCTCTGGCTCAGGCACAGGCCATGAACATGGTTGCTGAAAGAAGAAAGAGGAGGGGCCCTGGGCATCTCGTTTTTGTTTATTCCATACTGTGGCATTAGTTGGGGTAAGATAACACAAAACAAAGTGACCACAGGTGGGGTAAGGGATGGGAGGAAGGTAAACTAATGGACAAATTGAGGGCACATTTGAGGAGCAGATCACTAGGTGTGAATGAGGCAGGTGGCAAAATGAATCAGAGGGCCTGTTTGGCCAGGCGTGCATGGCAGGCAGTAGGGCCTGTGGGTCCAGGAGCCACGGGCCCAGTGAGCTACCTCAAACCCAGCCACAGCAGGAAGCAGCCCTGCCCCACCTGTGCCTTAGGAGGTGAGCTCAGGACATGAAGGTGAGGACCCACCTACCATGTGCAAATGAGCCTGAACACGTTTGCATGCATGCATGCATATACGTACGTGTTCCCATGCTCATGTGCACATGTGTTCACATACATGGGATGTTTTATTTTTTATTTTTTAGGTCTGCACTTGTGTTCACATGCTCTCATGCAGGTACTCGTGTGTGTACATTCAAGTGCAAATGCACACAGTCCTCCTTCTCTAATTCCAAGCCCTCCACCCCCAGGATTGCAAAGCTGTTGACCACAAAGTCAAATGGAAGAGGCCTCTTCTCCCACCAGCTACTGAAGCCTCTTCTCCCCTACAGTCCTCCTGCTTGGCAGACCTCCCTCAGCGGAGGCCCAAGAGTCCTCAGTCACAGGAGTCCCACTTGCCCCCGCTTTCCTGTAGGAGAGTACTAGGAGGCTCTGGGGTAGGGGCAGGGCAGGGGAATGACATCAGGCTCCAAAATGCTGGGGAGGGAAAGCCCCCAGGGCCAGGACCCGAGAGTGGGCCAGCAGGAGTCTGGGAATCAGTTGGCCTGGAGGCCTTGAATACCTTGGTGAGGCTGGGCTGACACCAAGACACAAAAACCCCCCCAGCCCCAGAGAGTGCCTGGCTCTGCATTCAGGGAAGGGAAACAGACCCGAGGGTGGTGAGCAAGTTCTACACTTAGCCTCACTGCTCACCCCCACGCTAGGGGAGTCCCACCTCTTGCTGAGCTTTGATCCCACCTGTGAAGTGGGATGAGGACGGCTCGTGGAGGTTCTGCTCTGATGGGCATGAAAGGATGGCCCTGGGGCCAATCCAGCCAGCCCAGGACTCAGAGTCTGCTCCTCTGGGGGATGGACTGGCCCTGGCCTTCTCCATCTCCAGGCCCTTAGCTCAGGCAACACCCTCAGATCTAGGCAGAGCCAAGCACAGCTGCCCCCAGAGGATCACTAAGCTCAACAATGATGAACATAAACCCACAGCAGCACTCCTGCCCTGATGCCATGAGGGTCACAGGCTGTGCTCGGCAGCCATGCCAGAGGCTGACCACAGGTGGAAGAGGGCTGCTGGGGGCCAGAGCTCACTGAGTGACCTCAAGGACACACAACTCCCCACCTTCTTCAGGTATCCCTCCTATCTTCTCTGGCCTCAGCCTGTGCCCTGGGAAAGGGGCAAGAACTCCAAGGCCACCCAATATGACAAGTGCAAGGTCATGCCGTGAAGCTGAGGATGAGCTCAGGCCCACCCAGGTGTCCTCCTGACCCCTGGATCTCTCACCCAGCCCCACAGTGTTCCCCCATCCCATGCTCTGTGATCCACAGCCAGCCAAAGGCTCACTTCCTCCTCAGAGGGGTTTCAGGGTCTCAGAGGGGGCTGAGGATGTCTCGTGGGTGAATCGATGAGTTGGGGAGGGAGGTTTAGTTACACAGTCCCAGCGACAAGCCCCCACCCTGCCCTCAAAGAGCCGTGACTACAGACAAACTGAGTAACCCCCTCTGAGCCTCAGTTTCCTCATCTGCAAAATGGGTTTGGAATGGGACCTGCTTTGTAAGGGTTCATGAACAGTGCTGGGGCACGATGAGTGCTCAGTGGTGTGGCCATGACAACAGGTCCATGTGAAGCACAGATCCTACAAGTGCATTTCCAGGTGCAAGAGTTCCCTGCCAACCGTTTATATTTCAGGAACACTCAAAGCCCCACCTGATCACCTGGCCATGGGTTTCTCCTCCCTGGAAGACTCCTGGCCCTTCCCTGCAGTTTGCTTTGGCCCCACTCCAGGAGCTACTCCCTTCTTCAGGAAGCCCCAGGTCCACACTCCCCCTTTCCTGATGACATCTGACTCTCTTACTGGCCCTTCCTAATAAGCCCAAGTGCCACCGGGCTCCATGTGGCCAGCACTCAGCATTCTCATTTTCTCACATTCAGTGATGCTGGATGGTGCCATTTTCCCATTTCACAAGGAGGAAAACTGAGGCCTGGAGAGCTGAAATCACCCAATCAGGATAGATCTGAGTCCACTGTGGGTCCATCACTAGAAGGGTCTCTCCCACACAAAGTCCAACCGAAAGGGCTGAAAAGATAAGGGGCTGAGGTGGCCTTAGCCAGCTGGGATTCAGGGCTTCCTTCCTGGGAGGTGGCATGGTAGAGAACAGACTCCCAGACCCTTGTCTCAGGGGAGAGGGGCTGCAGCGTGAATACAGGTGCGGAGGCAGAGATGCCCCAAATAGGCAAGCATGTGCTACATGGCTGCTGCCCCACACTCCCCAGCTGGCGCCGTGGCTGTGTGGCCACTGCTAGGCATCTGTAAGGCCCAGGTGGGCCCTACCTGTTGTGGAGCAGCCGCGCAGTGTGGGGTGGGCACGGGACCTGGGCAGGAGCAAGGCCGCCTCCACCTGCCCGCCCTCCTCTCACTTGGCAGCAGCGAGCAGAAGCCATTAGCGCCTGGCAGCCCGTGTCCCACGGCTCTGACAAACGCCTTAAATGTTGTCGCCAAGGCTCCAGCTGTCCCTCCGGCCGCCTTTACTCCTCATAATGACCAAGTGTCGAGGCTGATTGGAGCAGCGGGATGCAGCCAGTATTCAGAGCAACTTTTACCCTGGATGTTTCCACCTGGCAGCCAAGCTGTGCCCACCCCACCCTCTGCCTCCAGGCCTTTGTCTGCCTGTCGCCTCTGCCCAGGCCCCCAGCATCACCCCCGGGCCAACCAGTGCCCAGATTTGTGTCCCAGGTGGTGTGCCCATGCTGCTACCACCAAAGGTGGTGGGCAGCGATGGGCTGGAGTCTCAGGCGTCCACACCCAGCAGAATGGCAGCCCGAGTGGAAAGATCTGGCTCTAATTCCCACTCTTCCCTGTGACCTCTGTGGGGGAGCCCCTACTTCCTCTTGGTTTGGCTTCATCTCTCAGCCTTGGTGTCCTTGTTGGTGTAATGGGAATGATGACTGGGCTTCATAGGGCTTAAATGGAACATATGTGTGAAGCAAGGTGTGTATCACCATGTCCCGTGGAAGAGGCTCAGCCACACTGAGACCACAAACACCCTTGGACGGAAGGAGGCTCAGGAGGAGCAAAGGCCTGCATCAGCTTCCCTGGCCGAGACCGCCCTCCTCTCCACACAGCTCTGCGCTGCTGAGGCTCCCATTTGGAATCCCCTTCCTCCTCTTCTCTGTCTGGCCTTGTCCTTCAAATTTGGCCTGCTGTTCCCTCTTCCAGGAAGCCCTCCCAGTTTGATCTAACCACACTCCTCTCCCACAGGTTTTATGTGACGTTTTGAGTGGGTCTTAGATACTCAACGTTCTCTTATTGTTTGCCTTCATCCTCGCACAGCCTTGTGAGGTCAGGACTATTAGAAGCCTCATTTTAGAGACAAAGTAGTCAAGGTTCAGAGGGAGGCTAGCGTCAGTCGCCCATGTCACACACAAAGCTCCTGGCTCCGCCCCATGGGGCACTGTGGCTGCTGATCAGGGGAGTAAAGTAAGCCCTACCCCCCAGGGACTCTGCCAGAGAGGGCGTGCACCCCCATCCCACCCCCTGGCCATGAGGGCTTCCTTCCTGAGACACCCAGTTATAAGCACCAGTGTCCAGGCCAGATTTGGTTGGTTGATTTATGAGGTCTCTGATCACTGAATCATTTGTTTACAGGTTCCCTAGCCTTCCAATGATGCTGGAGGGTGATGGGCAGAGAAAGGTAAAGAATGAGTAGTCTCTGCCCATTCATCAGACTTTCCTCAGGGATGCAGAGGTGACGGGGCAGGTGGTGGTGGTGGTGATCACAAAGAGACGTGAGATGCTAGCGGAGGTACCACAGTGGAGTGATGGCCATACTAGTGACGGTTGTGGTGGTGGTGGAGGTGATGTTGATAGTGGAGTCGGTGGTAGATGGTGATGGTAGTAGAAGTGACAGTAATGGTGTTGGTGACTGTGATGATGGGGATGAAGGTAGCGATGGTGGAGCTACTGGTGATGGTGGTGACGGTGATGGGAGTAACATTGCTGATTGGTGATGGGAGTCCCACTGGGGATGACAATGGTAATGGTGATGGGAATAACTTTGGCAGTGATGATGGGAGTGGTGCCAGTGTGATAAAAATAATGTTGGCAATAGTGATAGGGGTCGCAGTGGTGGTGATGACGGAATAATGTTGGCAGTGGTGATGAGGAATGTTGGCGGTAGTCATGGGAATGTTGATGGTGGTTAAGTGGGGATCAGTGGTGATGATGGAGGTAATGGTGATGGTAGTGCTGAGAGAAACACTCTGGTGGGGGCAGAGGTAATGGTGGTGGTGGTGATGGGGTTGACAGGGCTGTCAAGGCTTCCTGTGGCGTATCTCTCGTGGGAGAGTTCACCAGGCAGCCCTGTCCCACATGTGGGCTGTGCCCTAGCTGGAGGCAGGACGCAGTGGGGCTTGCTTGATTCTCCTTTTCTTTTAACCTCCAGTGAGCACAGCCTTCTGGGTAATGAGATGCAAATTGACAGAAAAGACAATGAGCCAGGCTGCGGCCTGTAGGGCAGCTTTTAGAGTCAGGCTGATTGCCTCCGTGCCAATTTGCATGGCATTAGCTGTACACGCCTCCTCCAATGGGCTCGTGTGTTTCATCAGAGGTCACCTGGATTGTTGCATTCAACAAGGGATGGTGACCTGTGATCCAGACCAGGGCCAGGGGCAAGGCCACTCTGACCCTGACCTGACAGAGCTCCAGGGTGTGGCCCCAAGAAATCTGGGCCTGTGGGAAAGTCCAGTGGATGAGGGACTTCATGGTCAGCAAGGGATGACCATGGGTCTGGTTTGGCCAGCACCGTGGTTCCATCTGGGTATGTACTGCAAAGGTGACAAACAGGCCTCAGGCAAAAGGGAGGCCTGGCCCTGGCTTGGGATGCCTCAGTACAGGTCCAGGCTCTGCCCCTAACTGGCACCATCACCTGGTCAGTCCCTCCGGGCATTGGCTCCCCCACTGTGCAGTAGGGGCCCCAGCCTCATTGTCTCCACATTGAAGGTGATGATCATCAGGCCAGGCCCTGCCTGTGGTGTGCTCAGCCACAGTTCTCCATGTCAAGGTCACATGTTGCGGCCCGCTGAGAAGACCCATCCTGTCACTGTCACCATCACTTAAGGGCAATGCCTGGGATCATTCCTAGAGTGGCACCCATGGGGGCCTAGGCAGGGTGGGACCCAGGTGGTTGCCCAAACCCAGTCCTGCAGGCTGCCTGCCCATCCCTCCCACTCTGTCCAAGGTGCTGAAAATCCCGACCCAACTGCCCTGGGGTCCCTGCTGCAAGGTGACCCAGGGGCCCCTTCGCTGCTGCCCTTGCTCTCTGGCCCCTGCAACCTCTCTGACCCAGTGCAACCCAAGACTTCACCCCATACCCTCCCCCAGGACAAATGACAGTGGGACCAGGGGCTCTTTCCCTCACCCTCCACCTCCAGCCCTGCCAGTGCCCCTCTGGGCCCGCCTCCCTCCTCACTGTCCCACTGCCTCTCCCCCCGAGGTTGGGCCTAATCAGAGCTAATCAGAAAATTATGAGCTGCCTGATTACTGATTAGATTCCTAATGTTAATAGAGTCGAGAAGGGCCCGCTCAGGCTGTGTTTCAGGAAAAAGTATAAAAATAACATCAAGGGAAGGGAGCATGGCAGCTGGGCAAGGGCTTGGGCTCTGCTGTCCTCACAGGCAGGGGCTCAGGCTCTGCTGTTCTAGTTGGTGGGGGGCGCTCAGGCTCTCAGGTAGAAATACATTTCATAGCAGGAAGGCCTCCTAGCACCCTTAAGTTCTGCCAGTGAAGTTGCCACCCCAGGCAGCTCTTCCTGCAGAAGCCTCTATCAAGTTCTGTGCTCAGGACAGTGAGACTGAATTGTAGTCGGAAGATAGGGAAGACCCTACTGATGGTATACCACATGAGAGCAGGGCCGTGTCTGTACTGCTTACGGACGTACTCATGCCTAACACAGGCCAGGCACACAGTAGGTGCTTAATAAACATTTGTTGACAGGAAAGAGGGAAGGTCACATCAAAGCCTTCTCACTGGAACTACCACCCTCCCATGGTGGGGCATAGAGGCATCTGAGAAGGCTTCCTGGAGGACGATGTTGGAGCACATCAGGAGAATGCACTCATCTGGGGCCCGGACAGGGGGTGCTGAACTCCCCAGGGACCCAGCTCCTGGCTGACCTGGCCAGATGAGGGGCCCATGTCCATCACCCACTAGCCTCTTACTCCAGCAGGGCCCCTATGGCTTCTGCTTCAATACCACCTCATCACTGACTTGGCAGCAGCTGGGTGGGACTGATAGATAACATTTTCATGAGGTCCAGAGTGGGGTCGGAGTCCCAGAGAGCAGACCTCAGCATTTCAGACCCCTGAGGCAACCCCTTGGCCCCTCTACATAGCGTGCCCAGTGTGACCCATACTTAGACTCAGCCTCACCCTCACTTTTATCTCTGCACCACCTTGGATCCCTGTGCTCTGTCAGTGCTGCTTCTGGCCTGATCTATGAGTCTCCATCCCAGGGAAATCCAGGGCCTCCAAGACAGCAGGTCCCTAAGGGCACCTCCTGATCCAGCCCCCCACCCCACTGGCCATGGTAGAAGCCTGTGCCCAGCTCTGGGGCCACACCAATCCAAGAATCAAGTCCCTGTCCTCCAGAGACCACATCTGGGAGGGAGCCAGACACAACAGTGATGGAGACACCACAGGGGATTCTGGAAACCCAGCCTGGCAAGGGCACCAGGCTTCCTGGAAGAGGTAGATGGGCACTGACTCCTAACGAATGAGGTGGAGCTGCCAGGGGAGGGGGCAGGAAGGGCAGTCCAGGTTCAGGGCACAGCACAAATAAGTGTAGGGAACCTTAGCATGGTAGGTGGGCAGAGTTCAAGGTCAGCGTGGTGGGGGTGACGAGTTTGGCAGGACCAGGCCACACAGGGCCCTGTGAAGGATGGCAACAGGAAAGGGAAGAGTGGTCAGGGCATCTAGGAAGCACTGGTTGGGGACACAGGGGTCTGTGTGGGAGGCCTAAAGGTGTGAGGGCCTGGGGCAGATGAGCTCATGCCAAGCAGCTTGGGTGGGAGTCTGAAGTTGGGTTGGAGCAGGGGAGGGGGGTGTTCTGGAGAGGTCTGGTCTGGAAGGGAGAAAGGGGGCACAGGAATAGGGGGCTCTGGAGGGGAGCAGCTTCTAAGGGGTGACCTTAGGGAAGTGACAGCCCAGCTTGGGTGGGATTGGTTGAGTAGGACACTGAAATGGGACCTTGGTCCCTTCCTGGGGCAGGGCAGGGCTGGGCTGAAGGCCAGGCCAGGGTGCTGGGAGGCAGTGGACAAAGGTGGTGCTGAGGAGAGGGACAGTCATTTGGCATGAGCTTCAGAGGAGAAGAGGTCAAGCCAAGGTCAGAAGGCCCAAGAGAAAAGCTGAGGTTAAGGGGAGTAGTCAGTAGGTCCCTGGGGTGAAGCTGAGGGGAGGGAAGGGGCAACCCACTCCCTGGGACTGTATCTCCAATCTCGCGGGTGAGTCTACATCCTGTCTTCTGTTCATACCTTATTCACATCTCCACAGCCCTGGGAGGGCCGGGTGGGCTTCTGGTCCCTATCATGGACTTGAGAAGCTGAGGTCCAGAGAGAAGAGGTCAGTGCTTCCCAAAGTACATGCTGGGCCAGTCACCAAGCCCTAGGAGCTCGGGCCTCCCAAGTGGCAGGGGCATTGTCACACACAGGCACACACACACCCATGCCCACACATGTGTGTCTCTAGAACGTGGCCTGATGAGGGGAAAGGACGTGTTCCGTGGTACACTTAGACAAATGACGTGTTGCCTGCTCCTCTATCTCAAGAGTGGCCAACAGCCTTGGGCCTGATACCTTCATGTGATGCTCTCTGTGTGTTTTTTGCGGTACGCGGGCCTCTCACTGTTGTGGCCTCTCCCGTCACGGAGCACAGGCTCCGGACGCGCAGGCCCAGCGGCCATGGCCCACGGGCCCAGCCGCTTCGCGGCACATGGAATCCTCCCGGACCGGGGCACGAACTCGCGTCCCCTGCATTGGCAGGCGGACTCTCAACCACTGCGCCACCAGGGAAGCCCTCTGTGTGATTTTTAAAAGGGTGAAAGAAACTTTGGTGAATTACACCAAAGAGGGAGGAAGACCGAAAAAACTGGCAAATTTATGGGAAATTTCACCTGGTTCACCAGGGACTGGTTCACTGTGGAGATGTGCAGGTTTCATGCTGGGAACTGAGGAGGTGCCTGCTGGATTGGCGGCTTCTGACCCTGAGGGACTGTGCTGAGCAGGGAAGTGCCTTGGAAGGAGTCCCAGCAGCCTTGGAGTCCACATGGCCCAGCCCTTGGCTTGGGCTCCTCAAGGCCAAGGTGCCTCCATATGGCAGGGCTCCGGGGCCACAGCCCAAACACGGACCTGATGCGGTACGTGGACTTGCTGGCTTATCTCTCATCAAGGAACCTCTCAAAGGTGCCCAATGGGGGACCTAGGAGCAGCAGCAGTGACCCGGCAGGGCAGGGCCCCAAGAGCCGGGCCTGTCCTGCTGCCCTCAGCATGAGGCCGTGCATGGCCACATGCATCCCCTCCTGAAGCATCCTGATGCCAGAGTTGAAATCTCCTGAGAGTGGACTTCATCTGTGGTTCCTGAGAACTGCTCTGTAAATTCAGGCTGGCCCCTGCGAATGTTCTGCCCAGCCTCCAGAGCCCCTTTCCTCACCCCTTGCCCTGTTCACACGTTTTTGTATTGACCATGGTTCCCGTTGAAAGCTAAAGTGTCCATTGAAGCCAGTGGAATTTCTGTCATCACCTGAGTGTGGCTTCACCTCCTTTCCTTCCTGGGAAGGAGCATCTCGGAGCACATGGTTTTCCTTTTCCTGATGTGAAAATGTCCACGTTGAGGTTACATACCAGTAATAGGACAGAGTGGGTTTCTAATTTTTTTTTTTTTTTTTTTTCCAGGCCAGGGTGCTGGGAGGCAGTGGACAAAGGTGGTGCTGAGGAGAGGGACAGTCATTTGGCATGAGCTTCAGAGGAGAAGAGGTCAAGCCAAGGTCAGAAGGCCCAAGAGAAAAGCTGAGGTTAAGGGGAGTAGTCAGTAGGTCCCTGGGGTGAAGCTGAGGGGAGGGAAGGGGCAACCCACTCCCTGGGACTGTATCTCCAATCTCGCGGGTGAGTCTACATCCTGTCTTCTGTTCATACCTTATTCACATCTCCACAGCCCTGGGAGGGCCGGGTGGGCTTCTGGTCCCTATCATGGACTTGAGAAGCTGAGGTCCAGAGAGAAGAGGTCAGTGCTTCCCAAAGTACATGCTGGGCCAGTCACCAAGCCCTAGGAGCTCGGGCCTCCCAAGTGGCAGGGGCATTGTCACACACAGGCACACACACACCCATGCCCACACATGTGTGTCTCTAGAACGTGGCCTGATGAGGGGAAAGGACGTGTTCCGTGGTACACTTAGACAAATGACGTGTTGCCTGCTCCTCTATCTCAAGAGTGGCCAACAGCCTTGGGCCTGATACCTTCATGTGATGCTCTCTGTGTGTTTTTTGCGGTACGCGGGCCTCTCACTGTTGTGGCCTCTCCCGTCACGGAGCACAGGCTCCGGACGCGCAGGCCCAGCGGCCATGGCCCACGGGCCCAGCCGCTTCGCGGCACATGGAATCCTCCCGGACCGGGGCACGAACTCGCGTCCCCTGCATTGGCAGGCGGACTCTCAACCACTGCGCCACCAGGGAAGCCCTCTGTGTGATTTTTAAAAGGGTGAAAGAAACTTTGGTGAATTACACCAAAGAGGGAGGAAGACCGAAAAAACTGGCAAATTTATGGGAAATTTCACCTGGTTCACCAGGGACTGGTTCACTGTGGAGATGTGCAGGTTTCATGCTGGGAACTGAGGAGGTGCCTGCTGGATTGGCGGCTTCTGACCCTGAGGGACTGTGCTGAGCAGGGAAGTGCCTTGGAAGGAGTCCCAGCAGCCTTGGAGTCCACATGGCCCAGCCCTTGGCTTGGGCTCCTCAAGGCCAAGGTGCCTCCATATGGCAGGGCTCCGGGGCCACAGCCCAAACACGGACCTGATGCGGTACGTGGACTTGCTGGCTTATCTCTCATCAAGGAACCTCTCAAAGGTGCCCAATGGGGGACCTAGGAGCAGCAGCAGTGACCCGGCAGGGCAGGGCCCCAAGAGCCGGGCCTGTCCTGCTGCCCTCAGCATGAGGCCGTGCATGGCCACATGCATCCCCTCCTGAAGCATCCTGATGCCAGAGTTGAAATCTCCTGAGAGTGGACTTCATCTGTGGTTCCTGAGAACTGCTCTGTAAATTCAGGCTGGCCCCTGCGAATGTTCTGCCCAGCCTCCAGAGCCCCTTTCCTCACCCCTTGCCCTGTTCACACGTTTTTGTATTGACCATGGTTCCCGTTGAAAGCTAAAGTGTCCATTGAAGCCAGTGGAATTTCTGTCATCACCTGAGTGTGGCTTCACCTCCTTTCCTTCCTGGGAAGGAGCATCTCGGAGCACATGGTTTTCCTTTTCCTGATGTGAAAATGTCCACGTTGAGGTTACATACCAGTAATAGGACAGAGTGGGTTTCTAATTTTTTTTTTTTTTTTTTTTTGCAGTACGCGGGCCTCTCACTGCTGTGGCCTCTCCCGTTGCGGAGCACGGGCTCCGGACACTCAGGCTCAGCGGCCATGGCTCACGGGCCTAGCGCTTCGCGGCATGTGGGATCTTCCCGGACCGGGGCACGAACCCGTGTCCCCTGCATCGGCAGGCGGACTCTCAACCACTGCGCCACCAGGGAAGCCCGGGAGTGGGTTTCTTAAATGTCCTCCCATGGCAAAATATAAGCTAGCAACTGGGTGAACAGAATGATCCTGTCTGGTCTGAAATTCAAGCCTCTGGACACCAGGTTCCCCAGCTGCATCTCCATCTTCATCACAAGCCACCCCTCACTTCTTCATATTTTTCCTGGGAAATTAAAACACAGGCTGCCCCTTGCAGGCGGGGACCGAGAGGGCACAGGAATAGGTATTCAAGGCCAAGGTGCCCACAGGGAGTGAGCAAGCCCAGGCCCGGGGCTGGAGAGATGGGTGCCCCTTCCAGAGGGGAACAACTTGAATGAGTTTTTCCCTGTTACATGTATTCTGACCTTTTTTTTTTTAAGAAAAAATTCCATTTTACTAATTTTTTTATCAACTCGTGGAGAACACGTGTGGCTGGTGAGGGAAAAGGTCAGGAAGCCTGTCGCTGCCAACAACAGCGTGGGCCTCACGTGATGGCTCCCCCCTCCACCAGGCGCCCTTTGCAGCTAGGAGTGTTTGTTGTTTTCCCTGCAGTTTCGGTTGCTAGAATTTTGGTCTGGGTTTTGGGTGTTTGTTTGTTTGTTTTTCATCTGTTCCGGTGGTTGTTTCATCTTTAAGCTGGAAGCACGGCTAATACAGAAAGCGTGGGTCAGATGTGTTGTGGGACAGGAACCAGGTGTGTCTGGTGTGGATGGAGGCAGGAAGGGCGTGAAAGAAGGGACTTTGGAGAGAAGGGGTGGAGAAGGCGGGAGGGCTCACCAGAAGGCTGAGTGCTGGTGCTGCCCAGGAGGTGCCAGTGTCGGCAGCACATTTGACAGGAAGGCAAAGCCACCAACCTCTTCATCACCTGCCATGCATAAGTCATGGGTCCTGTCAGCCTGCTCTGCCCACACTGGTGCACTTCTCTTCACCCCTCAGAACCCAGCAAAATGGGCATCAGGACAGGACTGCCTTCAGCAGGTTGTGGTGAGTGAGGTTGTGCCCATAAAGCTCTGAGCAGTCAGTCATCAGGATACCCGTTGCTCACATAGCAGGCACTGTCTGCCCACACATGCGCCTTCCCCGGGCACAAGTTGTGCAAGAACAGGGCCAAGTTAGGATTCTCCTGGTCCCTGACTATGGGTGTACCTGCTTGAAGAAGGCAGTAGACAGACAGACAAACACCCATTCAGGCTGAGGTGGCAGGAAGAATGGACCCACGGGGCCAGGACTCCTCACTTGCCTGTGCATCTTGCCCTATCGTCAGCCCTGGGGCTCCAGTGCCTTCCTTGCTGAACTGCGTCTTGCTTCATTATTATGCAGATGTTTTGATTATGCAGATATGTTTTTTAGACAGTTTTAAATATGTATATTATTTACTCATTAGACCATAACAGCTCTGAAAATTGGAAATCTGCATTTAGTATCTATCAGTACACAATACAGAGTTAATACAGGGCCCAGAGGTGGGGAGGGAAGCAGGGTGGCAGTGGCGGCAGTATTGTGCTGGGCAGGGGCTTCTGGGCACCCTGGTGCTTACCCCTTCCCAGGGACTGGGTCCAGTGACACCAAGGATGCGGGGGATGGGCTCAGAGCAGCATCTGAGAGTCCAGTTACTGATCCCCTCTCCTGGGGAAAGGGCAAAGGAACCACTCTGGGAAGCAGGTAAGGAACACCTGAGCCCAACCAGCCACGCCCCACCTGGCCAGACCTGATGCTTCCCTGGGACATTCGGCATCCAACACTGCTGGTAGACCTACAGATGCCCCGTCCACCACTTCCTCACCAGGGGCCTGGGGCAGTGGCACTAATGCTCAGTCCCCTTACAGAACGGGGAACAAAAGAATCCACCTCTCAGGTGTCTTGCTAGGGGTGGGGTGGGGAGGGTGAGGAAGAGGTACAGTCTTCCACCTGCTGTTGGATTAACTGCACCTGTCAGCTCAGGGTAATTACAGGGGCAGTGTCTGGTATCATCCTGTCATCATTACCTTCTTTGCAACCCTCTGGCGGTGTTCTTGGGGCACCTGCTTGGTGCTGGGACTTTACTCTGGGCTTGCTGCCCCCAACCTCTACCTCAGAGCCCCCATCACAGCTTCTGCCAGGCTCAGCCCCCATTGGCACATATCTCAATATCCTGTGCCCCATGGGTTCAGGACCTTTTATCCTAAGCCTCTCATAACCTCTTGGAAGAGAAAGTAGCTATAACCAATTAAGACCAAAAAACTCATTCAATCTTTCCCTCTGGGCTGCACAAAACAAATCCTGTTTGATGGGCAGTTACTCTCCAGACCCTTTCAGGCTAGGCCAGCACTGGGTGGGGGGGTGGGGCTACAGGTGAGGGGGATGAAGGGAAGAGGCCAAGGAGAAGTGGGTTCACCAACCTGGGGGGAGGAGTGGGACCTCAAAGAGGATGGAGTGGAGAAGCCTGAGGGCCCCAACCCACCAGGCCCAAGCCCCGCTCCTCCGGTGGGGGCCTTATCCTCCAGGTGTTGGCCTTTGAGGGGCAGCCACTGTGGCCTCAGGTCCCTTATCTTAGGTCATGGTCTATCTCAGCTCCAGAGCAATTGAGAGACTTTGAACTTGGTGAAATTCAAAGGTGTCTGTAGAGTGGGCTGCTCCCCCAGGGGACCTTTGTCTACAGCCCAGTCGTCTGTCTTGCCCTTTCCCCTAAGAACAGTTTCCGGAGCTGAGAGAAATTGATTGTTAAGTGAAACTCTCTGATAATTGCCTCTGAAATGCCCGCTGTTATTGTAATTGACTTAGCCGCGAGCAGCCCTGCTCAGCAGTCCCACCACAGTTCCCTCCAATGCCTTGGCCGTGATGGAGACATCGCAGGCCAGGCAAGCCACCATCAGCAACTTTGTAGTAGCATCACCTTCATAGGCAGCCCTCACCCTCCAGGATGTGATGAAGAAAAAGAGTCTCAAAGAGGTTAAACCATACACCTAGGGTCACACAGCTGACCAGGCAGGTCCAGACTCAAGCCTTTACCCAGGTTCAGAGACATTCTGACTTTGATTTATCAGATGTTCATTGTGTACCTACTACGTGCCAGGGGCCAGGTTACTGTAAACTTGACAGCCGCAAAATACAGTGCCCACCAAGCTCAGCTCAAGGGGAAAAGCAGAGGGTTCTCTAAGTTCCATGATGGGGAGAGCTGGGAGCCTGGCATGGGTCAGGGAGTGGTTAGGAGGAGAATGGGGTCTAAGCTAACGCCTCAAGGGTGAGGGAATGAAACAGGATGGAGGAGTCTGGGCAAGAGTGCACAAGGAGGGAGCGGAATGCTCAGGGGCCTGGTAGCAGGAGAGCCAGAGACTTCAGGTGGCTCTGAGAGCAGAGCCCAGAGCCCGAACAGGGAGCTGGTCCCAGGGAACAGGTATTCAGGGTCAGGGATGGGAACAGAGCACATCTCCCCCAGACAGGCAGGAGCCCTGAGATGAAGTGAGCCATGTTCCCACCACTGCCCTTGCCCTGCTGGGAGTCTTTGTAGGTTCTCCCTTTACTTCTGGATCTCAGTGTCCTTCCCCATCCTGTCTCCCCCAGGCCATCAGGAAGACTTGGGGGAGGTGGGAGGGAAGCGCAAGGAGGATGAACCTCGGGGCAGGGCAGAGGCAGAGACAGGGCTGTGAGCAGTCTCCCAGCCAGCCTCGAGCAGGCCTGACTGTTGTGGGCTCTGTGAAGACAGGAGCACAAGTCTGAGTGCCTGGCAGAGGGGAGGGGAGCCCATGGACAGGACAAGGGCAAAAGGAGGCTTCCAAAAGAGGTGACAGTCTGATAGGACTGACTGAGATGATGGGGAGCACATCCCAAGCAGAAAGAGTGGATGACAGGAAGGCCCAGAGGTGGGCAAGAGGCTGTGTGCTTAGAGCCAGCAAGTGAAACGCCAGGGGGCTGGGCTTTATGGGCAGCCACTAGCAGTTGGAGCAGGGGGGCTGCCAAGAAACTAACTACCCTCTGCGTGGGTAAGGTTACTACTTCTGATTTATAGGCAGGAAATTGAGAGCCGGAGGGGGAAGCTGCAGTCTGACCCCAAGGCTCCAGGGTCCAAGCTCTTATCCCCACCTGGGGCCCCTCGTGCGTGCCATGTGTATTCCGTCCTCTTCCCTCTCACCCTCAGGCCTTAGGGACCGCGTGCAGCCACAGCCTGCCCCATCCACCCCCCGTTCAGCTGCCTCAGCCCTTCCTCCCGCACCACCAGGCCTGTGGATTTAGCAGTTTCCACACGTCCGGTGCCCAGGGACGGACTGATTGATCTGTAACACTGAAAAAATAATAATGGCTTGATCATTACTGAGGATTAAAAGTAATCCTTTCGCTGTGGCTATTGCAAGTCCGTTATTCACGAGTCAGCGGGCTGACCCGGGCCTTTGAGCCCATGGGACTCCATGAGTTCAAGGAGGCTGGGGGCTGGGGCCCTCCCTCCCTGGTCTCCCTCACCTTGGCCACTAGGCTAGCGAGCCTGAGGGCCCATCAGCCCCTGTGTTCCTGAGGCCTGTGAATCCCAGGATCAGACCTAAGTCCTGAAGGGTGAAGGAGCTGGCATCCGCTGGCCAGCAGGGGAGGTAGGGGCTGGAGAGGACAGCTCCTCAAGGCCATGGCCCAGTTTGGAGACTTCATCTAGTGTCAGTTTGGTGTTTGCAACCCCATCAACCGTGTGGCTTTTCTGTGGCAAGAGACCTGATCCGGTTGTTCCCACATGTGTCCCAGCCTCATGTCCATGAAGCAATGGCTCCAGGCCCACTCTGAGAAGGGTCTGGGATCCCTGGGAAGGGGATGGGCCACTGGGCAAGGAAAAGGGGTATGCAGTGACTGCCTAAGGCTCACCCCTCAAGATGTAGTCCCAGGGGATGTTCCCTGGGCTCCCACACTCCATTCCAGGTCTGGTGCCGAGCTCGCATGGTCAGTGCTCCGTTAACAGGAGTGACAAGTGTTATTAACCATGTGTGTCACACAGTAACGTCCTCTGCGGAAGGGCACTGCCAGCTTGTGAATCAGGATCCATCAGGGGGTCGGGCTTGGGTGGGGGTGTTTGTGGTTTAGGCTGAGAAGAGGACCCAGGATGGAAAGGGAGGGGCAGGAGTTGGGCACAGGGGGGCTCCTGGGACCTTAAGAAAGCTTTGCCTTTTCTATGCAGAGTCATAGGGAGCTGCCAAAGGTTTAGGGGTTTGGGGAGGAGGGGGATGGCCATGTGCTCAGATCCACATTTTGAAGGCTTCAGCTGCTGTGTGGAGAAGGATGACGAAGAGCAAGAGAGGACGCAGGAGCCTGGGCTGGGGATGATCAGTAAGGTGGTGTGAATAACATTAAGGGTGAGATGTAGGGGCAGTGGTCACAGGGTGGAGGGGCTCATTCTAAGAGGGGGTGTTGAAGCTCTGGTGGGCCTAAGGGTTACCCCAGAAAGGTATCCAGGAGCTCAGGAGGGGCCAGGATTGGAGGCAAGACCTGGGAGCCATCTGGGAGAAGAGAGGCCTATGGTTCCTGAAGCTGCATTATGGGGGTAGGGCCCACCCAAGGAGTCACTGCAGTAACAGGTGGGCAGAGGACAAAACCTGCAAAAAAGATGGGTGGGGGTGGCAGGAGGGTCTCAGCCATGTGAAGTGAAGGGGTTTGACTTTCCCACCCGGCCCCCAGGTCCCCCAGCCTCATAGCCTTCCCAGCATTCAGTGCTGGGAAGCATTCAGTGCTTTTGCCCTGAGGAGGAGGGGAGCCAGGCCCAGTGGGAGTAGGGATAGCTCTGGACAGCCCTTCTAACAGCCAGAGGTGGCATCCTGCCCAGCGAGTGGAGGCTGCGGCTCTACAGGGAGTCCCACCAGGCCCCCACCACACTGTTGCATGCTAGAAGGGAGGAAAAGCTGGTCTCCCATTTCCCCCAATGGGCAGCTGCCAGGCTTTATTTTAGAATCTCCCCTCTTGGGCCCACAAGCCATCAGGCCTGGACTGATGGATGGGAGTGTTTGTCTCGAATACCAAGGGGACAGGGCCCTCTGAGTAGGGGCTGGAGGCCAGAAGGCAGGACCCTACTGCTCCACTCATGGGGTCAAATAGGGCGGGGAGTTGGGGACCAGAGCCCCTTCCACACCAAGAGCTACTCTGTTCCTCCCCGGGCGTGGTGGGCCCTGTGGAGCATAACTTTGGACCTTGGTCATGGGCTGGGCAAGGCAAATTCGGTGGTGAGGGCCCCAGCCCAACCCAAAGCCCCTCTGTGACCTTAGGCAGGCTGCTCACCATCTCTGTGCCGGGTACCCTCATCTGAGGAGGACACGTCAAGCACGTTGTGAATGGTGACAGGTACACATGATGTGTCGCTGGCCTAGGGGAGGGCTTGGATGCAGTAGATGATCAGTTCAGGGTGACAGTCATCATTATGATGAACAGGACTTCACTGCACTGAGCTCTGCAGGAGGCCCTAGAGGGCCAGCTCAGTCCTGTCCTCAGGAGCCTCAAGACTTCCTAAAGGGGGACTTCCCTGGTGGCGCAGTGGTTAAGAATCCGCCTGCCAATGCAGGGGACAAGGGTTTGAACCCTGGTCCAGGAAGATCCCACGTGCCGCGGAGCAACTAAGCCCGTGCACCGCAACTACTGAGCCTGTGCTCTAGAGCCCGCAAGCCACAACTACTGAAGCCTGCGCATCTAGAGCCTGTGCTCCGCAACGAGAGAAGCCACTGCAATGAGGAGCCCGCGCACCGCAACGAAGAGTAGCCCCTGCTCGCCACAACTAGAGAAAGCCCGCACGCAGCAACGAAGACCCAACGCAGCCAAAAATAAATATTAATTAATTTTTAAAAAAAGACTTCCTAAAGGGACAGGATCCACGGAGGCACAAAGTAAGAATCTCTGGGTCAGGATTCAGGCCCAAAGGGTAGCGAGTTTCCAGCATCTCCTCCAGGAAGCCTTCCCTGACCTCCCAAGTTTCCACAATGCTGAGCTTCCCAGAAGCACCTCAGCTACTCCTGCCCTAGTTGTTCTGCCTGGTTATGTGTCTGTTTTCTCCTCTGAACTGTGGGAGGGCAGGGCTGGCTCTGCCATATCTCCACACATCAGCACAGTCTGGCACTAGGTGTATTGGGTAACAAGGTGTGGGATGGACAGACGCAGCTGTGCTCACAGGCACAGGGGCCTCAGTGGAGGAGGCCACAGGAACCAGCACCAAAGGATGGACCAGGCTTGTGTGGACAGAAGGCTTAGAGAGCCCTGCTGGGAGAGGGCTCGGGAAGCCAGGAGAGGGACAGTGGGGACAGGCCTGGGTGGACAGAGGTGGGCTGTGGGCACCTCCTTCTGGGCCCTGAGCAAGCTGGGGGTAAAGGTGCATCAGCGAGGCACTCTGTCACTTGTGGCATTTCATCTTTGGCTGGGCAAGGCCTTCCTCTTGACGCTGGGGTGACACTGGTTTGTAGCTAGTAGAGAGTGTCAGTGGGCTTGGCTCCAGGGCCTGGGTCTTCATATGCCTCAGGGGTCCCCCTGCCTTCCTGTGGGCAGGAAATATGGCTGCGCTGAAGTCCAGGGAGTCCCGTGGAGATGCCACTCAGGTCTGTGCAGGCGTCACCTTTCCTGTGGGAGCCCGATGTGGGTGGGGGAAGGGCCCACACAGCAAGCTGGAGAATGTTTGGGGCCCAGGAATCTCTGGGAGTCTGGCACGATGTCCAGGGAGTCCCTGAGCCAGCCTGGCCCCAGGGACTGCTGGGGATGGAAAAGGCTTTGGGCTGGGCACAGACCTTCCTCAGTCTCTGACCTCCCTGTGCTCTGTCCCTCAGAGATTGGCTGATGCTGCAGAGAACTTCCAGAAAGCCCACCGCTGGCAGGACAACATCAAGGTAAGAACTGCAGTGCCTTCCCCAGCCCCTAGGACCTGCCCACCTGCAGCAAGGGTGGATGTGCATGCAGAGGAGGAGGGAGAGGGAGCCTGCCCAGACGCACTGGAAGGGCACCAAGGGCTCTGTGGGGTGGAGCCGGGAACCTTTGCCCAATGTTCAGCAAACATTTGAGGCTCCCCATGTTCTGGGACACAGGGTGCAGATATGAACCTCTCATTCCACTCCCAGCTCCCAGAGGAGCTGTGGAGTCCCCCATGAGCAGATAGGCTGCTCTGAAGTGATGCTCCCCAAAGTTGGCATCCCCTTGGTGGTTAAGGAGGTGCACAGACTCCTTGGACAGCCCCTGGGGCAGAGAGGCCTCTTGACTCCAGGACTTCCCAGACTTTAATACACTGACCTGGAAGAGATGCTGGGGGAAAGGGACCCTATCCCCTTCCCAGACTTCCCCGAGCAGCAGCCTGTCTTCCAGAAGGCTGCCAGGCTGGGATTGGGGACCAGGCTGTCACAGCCACTAAATCCTCTCCTTCCGCCAGCAAAGCTCAGAAGGGGCTCAGGCGCGGAGCAAGTGGAGGCGTGAGAAGCTGGGAGCAGGACTCTTTTTGAGGACAGAAGAACCCAGAGTGTGGGGGAGGGAAGGAAAGCCTCATTGACCCCCAGCCTCATAACCGAGGTGGCTCACATATTCAGGCAGCTTGTGTTTGATTTGGGCAAGACTGGACACACCTGCACCTTTCCTGTCAGAGGATAACAGTAAACCAGAAGAGAGACTGAGGCAGCGTTCCTCCCAGACTCAGGAAACCCCCGATGCCAAGGATGACGGAACCCTCGGGGACCAGACCAGTTGGCAGGGCTCGCTGTGTCCTCCACAGCCGCTCAGGCATGTGGGCCACGCCTTCCGGTGGTCTCTGTGCTAAATGCAGGGAGAGGCACCAAGAGCTGCCCCCTGGGACCCAGGGGCCAGTAAGGGGGAGCAGGGAGGCCTTGACTCACTCCAGCTCTGAGCCTGGCACCTCTAGGAGGCAGAAGGGATTATTATCCCTACTTAACTGATGAGAACCCTGAGGCACAGAGTGGTTAGACCTACCTCAGGTCACCTGTTGGGGGCAGAGTCTCACAGCTGGGCTGTCAGGTGCCAGGGGGTGCATGCCTATGATGCAGGCCCCCTAAACCTGTTCCTTCTCCCCAGTCCCCATCCCCCCGAGGCCACCCTGAGTGCACACCATAGCACTCTTCCTTTGCTGCCTGGTGGGTGCTGGCTGCTGCCCTCAGGGAACTCACATGGGGTTGTGGGTAACAGATGATTGTTTACAGTGAACACATTAATGAACTAATGACTCCCTGGACCGGATCCTCCCTCCCTGGGAGCTGGGGGCTGGGCTTTTTCTCGCTCCCCATTCCAGCACTACAAACCCATCCCTGGGCCACCGTGCCTCCTCAGCCTCTTGCTCAGAAATACAAACAGCAGCCTCCATTTACACTCCCTGGCCACTTGGATGTGCCCCCACCTGCAAATAACCTCACCCTGGTGACTCCCTGCAATGCCCAGCCTGAGCCTGCACTCAAGGCCCCAGGATCTGGCTGTCCCTGCCTCTCTCGTCAACCTGCCTCCTCCCTCCCCTCCTCCTGTGCTCCAGCCACACCGAACACCGCACTCCAGGCCCATTCTTGATCTCTGCACCCAGAATGCCCTCCGTTCCTCCTTTTTTTTTTTTTTAACATCTTTATTGGAGTATATTTGCTTTACAATGGGGTGTTGGTGTT
>NC_041231.1:42201344-42222408 GCF_002837175.3 Physeter macrocephalus | reverse complement strand
CTACAGCCAGCATTGTTCTCAATGGTGAAAAACTGAAAGCATTTCCACTAAGATCAGGAACAAGACAAGGTTGCCCACTCTCACCACTCTTATTCAACATAGTTTTGGAAGTTCTAGCCACAGCAATCAGAGAAGAAAAAGAAATAAAAGGAATCCAAATAGGAAAAGAAGAAGTAAAGCTGTCACTGTTTGCAGATGACATGATACTATACATAGAGAATCCTAAGGAGGCTACCAGGAAACTACTAGAGCTAATCAATGAATTTGGTAAAGTAGCAGGATACAAAATTAATGCACAGAAATCTCTGGCATTCTTATACACTAATGATGAAAAATCTGAGAGTGAAATTAAGAAAACACTCCCATTTACCATTGCAACAAAAAGAATAAAATATCTAGGAATAAACCTACTTAAGGAGACAAAAGACCTGTATGCAGAAAATTATAAGACACTGATGAAAGAAATTAAAGATGATACAAATAGGTGGAGAGATATACCATGTTCTTGGATTGGAAGAATCAACATTGTGAAAATGACTCTACTACCCAAAGCAATCTACAGATTCAATGCAATCCCTATCAAACTACCACTGGCATTTTTCACAGAAGTAGAACAAAAAATTTCACAATTTGTATGGAAACACAAAAGACCCCGAATAGCCAAAGCAATCTTGAGAACGAAAAATGGAGCTGGAGGAATCAGGCTCCCTGACTTCCGATTATACTACAAGGTTACAGTAATCAAGACAGTATGGTACTGGCACAAAAACAGAAATATAGATCAATGGAACAGGATAGAGAGCCCAGAGATAAACCCACACACATATGGTCACCTTATCTTTGATAAAGGAGGGAAGGATATACAGTGGAGAAAAGACAGCCTCTTCAATAAGTGGTGCTGGGAAAACTGTACAGGTACATGTAAAAGTATGAGATTAGAACACTCCCTAACACCATACACAAAAGTAAGCTCAAAATGGATTAAAGACCTAAATGTTAAGGCCAGACACTATCAAACTCTTAGAGGAAAACATAGGCAGAACACTCTATGACATAAATCACAGCAAGATCCTTTTTGACCCACCTCCTAGAGAAATGGAAATAAAAACAAAAATAAACAAATGGGACCTAATGAAACTTAAAAGCTTTTGCACAGCAAAGGAAACCATAAACAAGACCAAAAGACAACCCTCAGAATGGGAGAAAATAGTTGCAAATGAAGCAACTGACAAAGGATTAATCTCCAAAATTTATAAGCAACTCATGCAGCTCAATAACAAAAAAACTTTCCTCCTTTTGAAAGCCCAGCTTGTCTTGCCTCTTCCCAGTGAGGCTGCTCCTGCTGCCCAGCCCATCAGCCCCTCCACCTTCTGGGAATCCAGAACCCTTGGCTCCTGCTCTGTCCCTTCTTTTGTTTCTGACAATCTGCTTCCTCCCCTCCCCACCCAGGACAGACACGCAGAGCAGGCACAGGAGAGGGAATGAAGGAATCAGGAAATAAGGGAATGCAAGCCCTCGGCCTGGCTTTCTCTCCCTCCCAGTGTAGGCCCCAAACAGGAAGACGAAGAGGCTGCCTCGGCCCCAAACCTGTTTTTTCTTCCTGACTCTGCAGAAAACCCAAGATTTCCAAGGATCGTCCTACTGGACCCCTGACCCCTGATTTTCAGCTACTCCAAGACAGAAACGGCTTATCGCAGGCCAGAGTGGGCACCACGGGGGCCTACTGGGAAGGAAGGCCCAGGTCTCAGCCTGTCCAGGGGATGCTGAGACGGTGCTACTTGAGGACCCACTCCCTGCACACTGGGTCACAGTCCCTGCGGGACCCAGCAAGGGCTCACCCCTCTCTGGGCTTCAGTTTTCCCATTTGGCAAATGACCAGCTGGTGTCGGGGGCTATCTGTCAGCTCAGGTGTGATGTGTGAAAGGGTCGGTCCACACATCAGGCCGTGTAGGTGCAAGTTGGTGATGGTATGGGTGCATCTCTCTGGCCACACCAGCCCATAGGCTCTGGGTGCTTCTGTCCTAAGGCAGAAGAGGGCTCTGCTGGCCCCATCCCCCTGGCTTGACCTGAGATGCCCGCAGCTATGGGTGTGACCACAGGGCCAGCTGGGCCCAGCCTTGTTTGCCTTATGCTCGTTGCCCACCCCCACCAGTCCATTAGTCTACCTGTTTGTCTGTCCCACAGGTAGCTTGGGCAGGGTGGAGCTGTAGGCGCCCCCTCCTTTCCAGCTGTGCAAGGTCAGGGCCCTTCTCTTCCCCAGGAGCGCTGAGCTGCCCAGCTGCCGGGCTAAAAGGCATCAGTGCTAATGATGGGCCCATTAGCTGATTTGCCAGCCAGCCCTGCCTGGGCTGCCAGGGAGAGCTGCCAGGGTGCAGACTGTCCATGCCATGGGGGATATGGGGACTTCAGTCTGCAGAAAGGATGATGTTTTGTCCCTTGAAGGCATACCACCCACCCTTGAAACTACGTCCTTCCCAACAACGTTCAGGAGGTGACAGATAAGGAGTCATGTTCCTTCCCAGCATTCAGGAGCACACCCAGTGGCAAACTCAGGCCCTTCACACAAGCCAGGCCTTCTTAGGAATGCCCTTACCTCCTTCAGAAGGGCAACACCTCCCACTCCAGTTAACTCCCTAGAGCTCCTCTTTCTGGCCACAACTCTAGGATTAGCCCCCACTGCCCACAGCACCCGCCTTTGGTGCCCCCATCACAGATGGTTCCCAGTGCAGGCTCCCAGGCCAGTGGCCCAGTGGGCTCATCTGTCTGCCCCAACTGGCTCCTCTTGGCCAGAAGCAGTTGAGCCTGACTCAGTGCTGCCCAATCACCTGTCCATGTGCCCAGCCAGGACTCAGTCTTCTTACCTCTGAGGTGGGGAGGATGGCAGTCAGCAGTTCTGGGCACAGAGGAAACCCTTGACCCATGGGGCCAGACTGGAATCCACTGCATGATCAGTAGGGTGTGGCCCTTCCTGTGTCAATAGCACACAGTAGGTTTGCATGCAGACCTCTGAGAAACGAGCAATGGTGTACACACATACACACAAACACACACAAACACACACACACACACACACACACACACACACAATCACACCATTGACACCAGCCCAGGGACTTGGGGGATCCTGAAGTCTGCAAGGTCAAGAGAGACAAGAGAGTGGGGGGAAAATATCTGGATGTGAAGCCATGCTCCTCTCCCTAGTCCCAGGTCATGACCCCACACTCCTTGCCATGGCAAGGGTAGGGAACCTGTAGCTAAAGCCCTGGCTGCAGCCCTTGGACACCACAGCCCTTGTTAGCAGGCAGCACCTCCCATGGCCGCTGTAGACAGGCAGCAGGTGCTTTGGTGCCCATAACACTTAGTGTGGATGAAGATGGCCCACCTGCCGGACCCTGTGCCTGGTGCCAGCACCTCATTGTGCCAGCATTATCTTCTATCTAGACGGCCACCAAGGAGGAACTGGGCCAGGGCATGGGTCAGGGAGGCAGAAGAAGCCATTGGTTCCAGGGCCTCAGTGCCAGCCCCCGTGCCTGCAGGAGACAAAGCCCTGCCCTGGGAGTCTAACGGGAGACATAGCTCTGCCTGGGAACCTAAAGAGAAGGCTGTGAAGGCTGGGCCAGGCCAAGGAGCTGGCTGGACAGGACAGGTGGTTCCCCGGCCTGAGGTCTGCCCCAGCCACAGGGCCTGCTGCCTGCCTCTCTGCCAAGCCGGCGACAGATGGCTCTCTCAGAAAACAGTCCTCTTGGCTGAGCTGAGCTGGCAGTGAGCCAGGGCAGGAAGGCCAAGCATCCTCACTGGTGCAGCCGGGTAGCTGCCTGGGTCCTGCACAGGGGCCTGGTGAGCAAGCAGCAGTCAGGTCTGACCAAGCCACAGGAGCCGCCTTCCATGGCACCAAACGTAGATGCCAACTGCTATTCCCCATGTTCACCCACTCTCACTTCCTCACCCTGCTGCCCACCTGTCAGCGTCCCTCATGTTCTCTCTTGGGCTCACCTCCAGCTAAGGAGAGTGTGTGTGTCATCTATACAAGGGCCGTGTGGGCCCCCTAGCCCCACTCCTCATGTGTCGTGTATGCACAGAAATCCACTCTGGGGGGAGGCATGTGTGTGAGTTCAAAGCGGGTGATTCCCCCCACTCCCTGCCCAGTTTGTGCAAAATGGCCCCTAAAATACCATGTAATGGAGGGGGTGTCAGAAGTGTGTACCCTGGACATTAAGGACACACGTTTCACCCCAACCAGAGGGTTTCTTCCACATTCAGACCCCTCCCGGGCCTGTGAAGTTATAAGCTTAAGGGGGCCACTCATGGGTTGAGTTGGCCCGAACCCCTGGAGAGGCCTCCTCACTCCCTGTCCTCCTAGCATCATCATTCTGATTTTACAAGTGGAAAATCAAAACCCTGAGGTAAAGCCTTACTGAGGCTGAAGGGTTTAACAGGCACCCTTGCCTCATCGGTGAGATGGAGGTGACCTCCAGGAGTCCCCGTGGGGCCACAGGGACTTGTGAGGCTTCAGCCTCAGTCTTCACTCACTGCTCAGTATCCCAGAGCTCACAAGTTCAGGTCAGGATTTGAGGCCAGGACCCTTTGCCAAGTCCCCTGCACATAATCGCTAGGTAGTACTGCCTCCTTGTTGTGTCCCAGAGACAGGGCACTAGTGGTGGACACTGGGGCACCCGCAGCCCAAAGCAGACACAGAGGCCTTTCCAGGGACCCTCCTACCAGACCCTAATGGCCCCATCCTGCCCCGTCCCCAGCTCCACATCATATCAAACATAGCGACCACAGCTGGGTTTACAATGTATTTTCACACATGTGACCTTGCCCGCCACCATCCATAGCTAATGCCACTCTCTACCAAGGAAGGGACATGGGCCCTCTCAAGATGGGAGGGGTAGGGAGGAGTCCTGCCCACGTGTATCCGAGCCCCTGGGGCACCAAGACTGCATACAGATTCCTGAGCCTCACCTGCAGTCTGAAGGCGGGGGCTAGAATCCTTCTGTGTGATACATTCCCCCTGTGTCACTGATGCCACCAACATCTCATCCTCCACTGAGTCCATGAAACAGCAGGACAAAGAGACAAAGGGAGCCATTGGAGTAGCTGGAGGGGTGGCCCAGGTGAATGCCAGGTGTGCCAGGGACAGCCCAGGTCAGGCAAGACCCAGGCATGGTCAGTGAGGGGAGCCCAGAGGAGGGCCACTATGAAGGTCACTCTGGAGGCCTAGAGCCACCAACCCCCACCCATCACCCATGCCCTTTTCCGCCCTTGCAGAAGGTTTGCCTAAAAAGTTGGTGAGTGAAGCCCCATGTTCTAATCTGCAGTCCTCCCCCTGTGCCTGCCTATTTTCATTACAGAGGGAAAGAGCATCAGAGCCGTGTTTATAACCCCCTTTTAGATAACAAATCACATTTTCTTTTTGCCAGTGACTGTGTTGAATTGATATTTTTTCCCCTGGGTTTAATAGGTTTGTGTGTTCAGGAATGATCTTCATCAACCGAAACTCCTTATTGTGTTTGATGTAATGTCAGCTTTCATTACGCGCTTGGGTCAGAGCTGGGCCCAGGGAAAGGCTGAGCACCCTGGAGCCTGGGCCCCGGCCCTCACCCCCACCCCGGGCCCACCTGAGCTCCAGTCTCTCTGGACTGGTGGTTGGGCAGGTGTGGGAGGGGTTGGAGATGAGTCGAGAAGGCAGAATGGAGCCAGGGTGCAACGCCTTTTTTATCCCTGCCTTATCTTCCTCATCTGTATAACGGGGTCATAGGGCTGTTGGGAGAACCCTGTACCGCAGTGAGTGTGAGGCCTAGCTAGACACAGCAGATACCTCACAGGACTGAAACTTCGGTCTTTCAGTCATCAGGAGGTGTGGTCTTGCCCAGGCGTGGTGCCAGGCCTGTAGTCAATGTTCCAGAATGCTTGGACTATACCTATAGGTCCAGCCAGCGTCCTGCACCCCCCCAGACCTCTGGTGGGAGAGAACCCATGACTGTTCCCCACAACTAGCCCCGGTACCAGCCACCTCAAACCGTGGCCTCAGACCCAGCACCTGGACAGTCACCAAGGCTAAAGTCCCTCCCTCCATGAGGAGCCTGAGCTCAGAGAGGGAACAGTGCAGCCCTGCGGTCACACAGCACATGGGGCCCAGCCAGGCCCAGGCAAGGGGTGGCCCACCATGGAGTAAGTGCTGGCTCTGTGCTTGCTGTTTTACACCGAGACCCTTGGGAGCACACTTGGTCATCACCCCCATTTGCAGACCACAAAGAAACAGGCTCCCAGTGAACAAGGGACTGCCAGGGCCATGCTGCAGGTTTTTGCTGTACAAAACAGGGCTGAGGAGCACCAGGGGAGGGTGACTCGGACAGTGGCCCTATCTTGTGTCCTGGCCTTAGGGCCTATCAAGGCAGGGGTTGGGGTGGCCCCTCCTGAGTGGGTGGCACCTGATGGCACCAGATTTACCTTCTGGCAGCTGCTGTCAGCCATGCTCAGTTCTGATTAAAGATCATTAAACATGAAATTAGCCCGTTTGTGTTACGGGTCCCTGGGGTGGCCGGTGATTATGATGTGCAGATGGCTGAGAACCCAGGCGGCGGGCAAGCGGGCGAGGCCAGGACACGCGGTGCTAGCAAAGGCAGGCAAGGGCTGGGAGGCAGGCACGGGGGCCGGGCTTTGTTTTCTCCCGCTCCTGTTGTGTAAACCCCCTTGCATTTCACAACAAATCACAGATAATTAATAAGTACATGCTCGTAATGAGCAGGCTTTTTAATAGAAGAAATTGGAAGATGCGGTGTCGAGTCATTATTTCACTCTTTCCCAGACTCGGCTCTATTTTTCCATCTTCCTCAATTCCCCCTTGGTACTGCCTCAGCCAGAGTCTCTGCAGATACGCTGGGTCTAACCTTACCTCCCAGCAGGGCTGCAGTGCAGAGACCCTGATCCTAGAGTCAGGGAGCCCCGGGCGTACCGACCCGAGGTACCACATGCTCCTGGTGCCTGTGAGAGCTCCTGAGGACGGTCTGGCTGGGGTGTGGGTGGGGCATCCAGCCTGACTCATCCAGCCCTCCCTGGATGGCAGCTCTGGATGGGTAAGGGGGCGGTCTCTGCCCCAGAGGAATCTGAGGGGGCCATTCCAGGCCTTAGAGCTGGGGGTCCTGGCCGCACCTCAGGAGACCGTGAGTGATGAGGCTTCTCTTCCCCACCAGGAGGAAGACATCGTGTACTATGACGCCAAGGCCGACGCTGAGCTGGTAAGTGCCCCCACCCATGCTGGCAGGGATGGGGAGCTGCCAGAGCCACAACCCCTCTCTGGGACCTCACGGCCTCTGCTGTAAAATGAGTGTTAGGACTCAGCACTCTTCAGCATTCTGAGCTTGGCCTTGCAGAGTTGTGGCTGCACAGGTCCCCGCCCTACACCTCCCACAATTCCCTAGAGGCCCTGACCCCTCCAGGGCTGTTTCTCTGTGGCACCAGGGGGCACAGCTTCACTGTACAGTGTGGGGCGGGCCCAGCCCCATCCCTGGGCAGGGTGGTGAGGCTCTTGGACCTCCTCCCCTAGGTCAGTTCAGGTGCCAGCATCGGGAGGACAGAGGGATGCTGAGTGCTGCGAGAGTCGGGGAGAGAGCGAGCAGGCGGGGAGGGCTTCCTGGAGGTAGGCAGGCGGGGCCGGGATGCAGGTGTGTTTCAGGTGAGTGCAGGTACCCTTCCCTGTGGTGAGGGGAAAGTGGCTTCCGTGTGCTGACCACCCCACAGCCTGGCCCCACGATCAGTGTTGGCCCTGGGCTAAGTCAGTCTCACCCCAGCTGTAGAGGCAGCCCAGTCCCTGTGCCTGTTCTTCAGATGGAGGAGAGGGCTCTGACTCATCAGGGGTCACCACCCCGGCAGTGGTGGTGCTGGGACTGACCCGAGAACCCAGAGCTACGCTGCTCTTCTGCCTCACTGACTGGTTCACGTCTGCTTGGGTGGCCCTGTGACAGAGAGAGGTCCCCGTCACCAGAGGACTCACAAAGTGTGACCATTTGGGGTGTGAGGGGGTCTACAGAGGAGACAAGAGTGTCTGAGTGTGCAGGGCACTTGGAACAGACTGTTTTGGTGAACCTATCAAGGTCCAAATTCATCTGCCTGCTTTTGAGGCAAAAGTAGTTGAACCCGGTTATTTCCTCTGTAAACAGAGGTGTCACAACTCAGTCTCTGGGGCCCCACCTGTGCTGGCTGGTGCAGAAGACCCAAAAGCTAGACTCCCACTCTTGGGCCTATTGGCCTGGGGGGGTTGCCTGGGGCGAGCAGGAAGTATCCAGTGGCACCAAGAGGGGGGCAGGCAGGAAGGGATTCCTGCAGAGGGTCTGTGATGCCAGGCTGGCCTTGGTGAGCCTTCAGGAGGGCAGGCAGGCAGGCAGGGCCGCAGAGAAGGAGGGGTGGGTGGGCTAAAGCAGGTGTGCTTCCCCCTTGGCTGAGCCTCCGTGGCTCCCAGAGAAGTTGCTAAAATTAAAGCTGGAATCTGAAATTCAAATGAAGAACAAACCTTTAATTAGACCCTGAATCTAATTCCTTACCCCCCTCAGCAGCGGGCTGTAATTTTAGCAATCAGTGCATTAAATATAAACCAGGAGACTGCAGTTGCCCACCGTACAAAGCCCCTGGGCGTCGGGGTGACACTAAGGGGTCTCCTTGGCCAGTCTGTTGCCCGGCCCCCTCCCTGGACTCCCTGCTCCCAGCAGCCCCCAACCCCTGGCTCTAAATCACTGACTCCCTGCCCCCAGCCCCTTGGACATCTGCTGGGGGGCTAGGGATAGCATAGGGAGGGAGATTCACCCCGGGTGGGGCTGGGCCAGGGTCAATTAGGCCAAAATCCCAGCCTTCCCAGCCCCGGTATAAATATCAGCATGCACACATTCCCCAACTCTCCTGCCTGTTACGTTGTTTTGTTTTTTTAATCTTTGCCAGAGGTACAGTTAGAGATCTTTCTAGACCATTTACTTTTAAATTACCAGCCAGAAGGTGGGGGTAGGGGGGAAAGAAGGAAGGAAAAAGTTCGCCAGCTGATAGCTTATCAGAACAGAATCCAAATGTCACATTAGTTGGGAAAGTTGGGAGATTAAATTTTCCAGCGCCCTTCATCTGCCGCTGACATTTCAGGGGCTTTCTTCTCCCGCACTTCCCCCTCCTCCCAGCAGAACGTGAGTGGCTCACACCTCAGAGGCGGCCGGCTCCCTGCTCTGGCCTCCATCCTCAGCAGCTGCCTGCCCCAGCTTTACCCAGCATCCAGGAGCTTCTGAGGGTCCTCCTAGGGTGTGCCGAGGTGGGCAGAGGGGTGGCACACTGGGTGAGGGGCAATGGCAGGGCAGTAGATGGCTTGGATTTTGCTGTTACAAAATCCAATCTTGAAGAGATGAAAAGGGTGTTTGCTGCAGGCCCTCCAGCCAGCTGCACCCACCATCCAGGCAGTAATTCATTCCCCAGGCCTGAGGGTGCACCCAGAGCACTCCCTGGGCGGGGAGAGCACAGCTGGCTGGGTGGGGAGGCACGATCACCCTTTCCCCAGACAGACAGCCTGGCGGCAGGAACACGAGGGGTGTGCCCCGGACCCAGTGAGCAGTGGGGTCGGCCGTCACGTGAGATCCACTGGGGAGAGTAAATGAGCTGAGCCTGGTGCTGAAGGTGGTCACAGGGGCAGTGAGGGAACATGTGGCTGTTTCAGCTGCTTATACTCCCTCCTCCCAGGGCACAAAGACCCCCAGCTCTGCGCCTACCTCGCCTGGCTCTCCATCTCTCCTTGCCTCCCCATCGGTCACAGGGGCATTGAGGGGCAGTGAGGGAACATGTGGCTGTTTCAGCTGCTTATACTCCCTCCTCCCAGGGCACAAAGACCCCCAGCTCTGCGCCTACCTCGCCTGGCTCTCCATCTCTCCTTGCCTCCCCATCTGGCTTTTCTCCGTCTTCCCCTTCCCTCTCTACCTCCATCTTCCCTTCCCCCTTGCACACCTGCACCCGTGCCTGCCCACCCCCCACCTCGGCTGCGGCAGACCCACTCCTGCCAGCCTGTGGTGGTGGGCAGGGGCGCACGGCGCATGCCCAGCCTGCCTGGCCGAGAGATGCTGTAATTGGCACCTGTCAGAGGGCTGCGACTCATTTTAGAAAGTCAGCGGGGGGCCTTTATAGTCCTGCTGCTGCTAGCAGGCACCACAGACCCTCCTTCTGGAGGTTACCAGGTCTCAGTGCTAGCCCCTACCCAAGCCCAGCTCTCCCCCGGACTCCCCGCTCTCCAGCTCAGCCCCTAGAGCCACCCTGCTGCAGGGGGTGGTGCCCCTCCCCCAGATGGGGCTAGGGCCCTCTCCCTGGTGCCAAAGGAACTCCATGCAGGGGATAGGTGGGGCCAAATTGAGGGGTGTACGTTGCAAAGCTCCTGGGACGGGGTGCTGAGGCCGTCCTGTGATTACACAGAGCAAGTCCTTATGAGCAGGGTGTCTGCAGCCCACTCCTTCTCTCTAGCTCCAAGATTTGTCTCCTTCGCTGATAATTGGTTTTCAAGGATGTGAGGAAGGGCTTGGTTTGGTCTTGGCTCTGGGATTTGGGTTTAGTAAATGTGGGGATGGTGGGTGGGGCAGGTGGGTGTCACGGGCCTCCCAGGCAAGGGGTCCATACCCCATGTCTCTCTGTCCCTGTGTCTCTCCATCTCTCTCTTTGTCTCTGATTCTGAGATGCCCCTTAGTCTCTGATTCTGAGATGCCCCTATCTCCTAGATTCTGGCCCCCCTGCCTGCAGTTCTATCCAACCCCACTCCACCATTTCCCGGCCCTGACATTTCCATGGTTGGGGGGTCCCTTTCCACAGGACGACCCTGAGAGTGAGGATGTGGAAAGGGGGTCCAAGGCCAGCACCCTACGGCTGGACTTCGTTGAGGACTCAAACTTCAAGAACAAGGTCAACTATTCATACACAGCTGTGCAGATCCCCACGGACATCTACAAAGGCTGTGAGTGCGCAGAGTGATCGGGAGCAGCCCTCCCCACCCACCATGGGGGCAAGGTCCACTGCCTGGGCACTGCTAGGTCCCAGGTGCCCATCCACCTTCAGCCCCCTACACCCAAGGTCACACATGCTCACCTCTCAGACCCGCCCACATGCAGGCATCAAGCCACTCTCAGGCACAGCCTCATGCTAACTCTCAGCAAGACACAAAACACCGAGCCTCTCACCCCTATGCATGCACGGTCTCCTGCCCATGTGTATACACGTGCTGACACAAATGCATGCACACAACTCTTCCCCCACGTGCTGGGCCAAGTCCCCACCTGTCCCCAGAGCAGCTCCTCCCTACCCTCTCCCATTCCCTGGCCCCATGCAGGAAGGGTTGAGGACCTACCACATCAGATGCGCACAGGACAGGGAGCAACTTCTCATTCACAGACACCAACCCTGTAACACCTCCCTCCTTCTCCTCGGTGAGCAGGGGGAGGTGGAGATGGAGGTCAGGGAGATTGAGTAGGGGGTGGTTGAGATTCCAAGCTCCAGGGACAGTATAGCTTTGCACAATGGGGAAACCAGGTCACTACAGCTAGAAGGATTTGAGTCAGACATGAGGATGAACTTCCTGAAGAACTTGGGAGGTGTAGGGAGAAGAGGCCAAGAGTCAAACACTGAATGGGGAACTCTAGCTGCAGGATTTAAGGCCCCGGAGTCTCTTGGTTCTGACACAATTCTGTGGGCACCTACAGGGTAGCCTCAGAATCCAAGGGGCCCACTGGGTGGAGGTTTTTGAAGCAAAGGTCCCAGAACTTCTGCGTGGTCTTCAGAAAGCAGGGAATCCTCCAGGGTTCTCAGGGAGGCCCCTCCACCTTTAGGGTCAGCCAGGCCTTCTGGGAAGCCTCAGGCAGGAGTGAGGGTGGATGCCCCCCACACCCTCCAAGGGCCGCCCACAGGCCACCTGCCCGAGCCAGTCGAGGGGCACTATCACAGGCAGGCACGCTAATTAAAACAGGAGCCACACCGCCCTCCCTAGTCACCCCTCGCTACCCACACAAATTACATTTTATATGTTTTTTATTTACTGTGTCACTTTTAATTAAATCTGTAATCGCCTGCCTGAGGGGGCATGGTCCCCATTTCCAAGCTCAGTGTGATCTGAGGGTGTGGGCACGTGAGTGTGTGTGTGTGGTCACAGGGCTGAGCAGCACGCCCTTTCCAGGTGGGGGGCTGTAGTGTGTGCACAAGTGTGTCTCACAGTGTATGCGTGAGCGTGCATGTGGTCATGGCTACCTGCAGCAACAGCCCAGCCAGGTCTCCTCTCGGCCCTTGACCTGAGTCAGGGACACTCCTCTGCCAGCAGCAGCTAGAGGGGCTCCCAGATGGTCTGTCTGCTCTAAGCCTCTCATGTGCAGATGGGGAAACTGAGGTCCAGTGAGGGGTGGGACCTGCCAGGCAGACTCTCCCAGGGCAGACAGTACTGTGTGAAACGTTTGAGAGCCTGACTTTATTTTTTCCTTAAAGAGAAAAATAGAAATTGTACAACTCACTAAGTTTCTAAATTAGGAACAGGACCATAACATACTGTTCAATAGGCACAGCCAATGCTAGAAATGTGTTTTGTTTTCACATTATGGTTAGTTAAGGGGAGCTGCAGGGCCAGAGAGAAGGGAGTGGGAGCAGAGGGGGAGGACTAGGCCGCCGACAAGACAGCAGAGGCCCCCCAGTCTGGAGAGAGAGAGCAGAGGGAAGAATGCCCCAGAATATATTGTCGCCCCCTAGGCTGTGGGCCGAGCCTGGAGCATTTGTATCTTTAAATCACAGCTCTGGGAATTCCCTGGCGGTCCAGTGGTTAGGGCTCTGCGCTTCCACCGCAGGGGGCACGGGTTCGATCCCTGGTCGGGGAATTAAGCTCCTGCATGCCAGGTGGTGCAGCCAAAAAATAAAATAAAGTAAAAAATAAATCACAGCTCTTCATCTGCTCTAAGGGTTTCTTCTCTGAAAAGAAGACCAGAGCCTTTGGAAGACATGCTCTGGTTCCCGTTTGGGGAGTGGATCTTCGGGGAGAGGTGATGGTGTCAGGGCTCCACCTGGAAAGAAAGGAGGTGGGAGAAGTTGGAGGAAAAAGTAGCCCCCAGGGGAGGGGGTGCAATACAGAGGCCTGGCAGTAGCAGGTATCCAAGTCCTGCTGTTTTTTCTGAGTGTCCCACACGCAGAGACAGGTGCACTGCACATGTGAGAACATGTGCCACACACACACATTGGGCAGATTTAGGGCTGTCCTGAGTTGGGGGGCTGCATACTGCTTAAGCCATCCCAAGTCTCTGCCCGGGTTGCAGATGGATGGAGTCCATCCATCTGAGAGAAGCCTTGCTCTGTGTGTGCGGGGCTAGGTCTGGCCAGGGCGTCACACCTGTGCAGCCACAGAGGTTGAGGGAGGGGGAGGGTGGGGTAACTTGTGGTGGGGGGTTGTGAAAGCAGGACCCATTGGTGTCCTCTTGTAAGGGCAGAGTGGTGTGTAGGTATGAGCATGTGTGACCCTGTGCCCATGGCAGCAGTGAGGCTGCTGGGCAGGTAGGTTTGGGGGTGAGGGGATGACATCCGGCTGGAAACAGAGGTTAGATGTAGGTACACCTGTTGTATACCTGCATGCAGTATACAAGTGCAGGCTGTGTGTGTGTGTGTGTGTGTGTGTGTGTGTGTGTGTGGAAGTGCACGTGCCAATGTTGCAGCAGGATCATGGCACAGCCCGTGCCCCTCCGAGAGCCCCCGCCCCCACCCCTGCCTGCTCCTGGCCCCAGTTGATTAATCATGGAGCTGAGTGGCTTCCAGCTTATCAGGTACCTTAATAGCTGAATAATTCCAGCACCATCATCGAGCCCTTAATTGCTTTCTTGTGGCTGCAGCCCGGAGTGCATGCTGAGTGGGTGAGCTCCCAGGGGACCAGCCGCAAGCTCCAGGCAGCAGGCTGGATGGGCATCCCAGCTCATAGCTCCCTGCCACCTGGGTGGCCCCTCTGCAGGGGCCACAGGCCACAGCTGCCCTGCCTGATCATGTGGAGCCTGGCCGAAGGGTAGGCTGAGCTGTTGCTTAGGATGAGGACAAGGATGTCTTCCTGGAGGAGCTGGTGCAGCCCCAGCTGAGCCCTGGGAAGTGAGGGAGACCTGGGTAGGCAGAGAGCAGGTGAGGCTTTCTAAGTGAGAGGCACCGTGCATGGGTGTCGCTGCGATGAGCTTCAGCGGGGGAACAGCCGAAGCGCTTCCCACCCCAGCCCCCTGCTTCCCCCCTAGCCACCGTCATCCTCAATGAGCTCAACTGGACCGAGGCCTTGGAGAATGTGTTCATCGAGAACCGCAGGCAGGACCCCACGCTCCTGTGGCAAGTCTTCGGCAGTGCCACGGGAGTCACTCGCTACTATCCAGGTGAGCGCTAGCCCATCTCCCCAGTCCACTAAGCACCCCACCCTCCTCCATCTCCCGGCCCCCTCATCCTGAGGTGCGTGGGGTGGGATGGTCACCTTGCTGGTTGCGGGGTGGCCTGGCCACTGCTGCAAGGCCTGCTACCAGCCCCAGGCTCTTCCCTGCCTGTCCCCAGTCACCTCCTCTCCTCCCACAGCCACCCCATGGCGAGCCCCCAAGAAAATCGACCTGTACGATGTCCGAAGGAGACCCTGGTGAGCAAGCAAGGAGGGGCTGGGCAGGGACACCCCCTCAGCTCTCCCGCCTGCTCCCCTCCCTTCCGATAACCAGGCCTCCAAGCAGGGCGCAGCCAGCTCCATCCAATTTTCATTTCACACATCATTGCCACTGGAAAATGGATCCCATCACCCAAGCAGGCCTCCCAGCTGCCTCTGCCCCCCGTCCACTGCCCGGCACTCCACCCCCTCGGGACTGAGGGATTGGGCTAGTGGGGGTTCCCGAGGGTGGATGTATCCTCTGTAGGTTTGGCCAGCCCCTGCTGTACCCATCTGAGCCCTAGACACCCCTACCCTCTGCTCTGCCTCTCCTGCGGTACTCCCTGGCCTCCTCCTCTGCCACCTGTTCAATCCCATACGCAGCTATGACTCTGCCCTTGGTGCCTCATCCCGGGCCAGGGGAAATGACAAGCCACTGAGGCCATGGAACAGGCCTCCTAGCCTCTCTTGATCACCTGCTCACCCCTCCTTGGGGTTGTTCACATGTTGGGGGACCAGGTCACTCATGCCATGGGCAAGGACTGTCTGCTTTATTAAATGTGGTATCCTCAGTGCCTAGAACCCTGTTTGCCCCATGCCATGGATGCTCAATAGAAACATGTTGAATCAGTATGTGGGTGAAGGAAGGAAGAACCCACAAGGTCTCAGTGAGGCTGGCCCTAACTGAGGCTTCTCCTGGGCAGGTATATCCAGGGGGCCTCGTCGCCCAAGGACATGGTCATCATCGTGGATGTGTGAGTGAGCGATGCTGGCGGGTGGGGTGGGGGTGGGGCTAGGGACTAGAATCTGCTGCTGGGGAACATCATGGGGGAGCAGCAGGAGAACATCTGAGGCCGACCAGGTGCCTCCGTGACCCACCCCCCAGGAGTGGCAGCGTGAGCGGGTTGACCCTGAAGCTGATGAAGACATCTGTCTGTGAGATGCTGGACACACTCTCCGATGATGACTATGTGAACGTGGCCTCGGTGAGTGCCAAGGGCGGTAGGCGGGCACTCCCTCCTGCCCCATGCAACCCCTGCCTGCCCGGGCCAGCCTGAGGCCACTCACCACCCTCACTGTCCCTGCAGTTCAACGAAAAGGCACAGCCCGTGTCATGCTTCACACACCTGGTTCAGGCCAACGTGCGTAACAAGAAGGTGTTCAAGGAAGCTGTGCAGGGCATGGTGGCCAAGGGCACCACAGGCTACAAGGCTGGCTTTGAGTATGCCTTCGATCAGCTGCAGAATGTGAGCTCCCTGGGTGGGCGAGCGGGTGGCCAGGGACAGGCAAGGGCCCAGGCTTGGTGACACCAGGGAAATCAAGATAGATGGCCTTGTTAGCACCCAACAGGCAGGCTGGGCAGATAGCACTGTCTTACTGTGGGGAAGGGGAGCCAGAGGGCCAGGCCCATTCCGGGGAAGGAGACCCACCCGTGGACCGGGGAGGGGCTGAAAGCTGCCTGACCCCACACCTACTCCTGCCCAGTCCAACATCACTCGTGCCAACTGCAATAAGATGATCATGATGTTCACGGACGGCGGTGAGGACCGCGTACAGGACGTCTTTGAGAAGTACAATTGGCCCAACCGGACGGTGAGGCTCAGCCCAGGTTGGGGCTGCCCTGACCTGGCCCGGTACAGGGGAGGGCTGTCCTCTGGCGGCCACGGCAGTAACCTCAAGCCCCAAACAGGTGCGCGTGTTCACTTTCTCCGTGGGGCAGCACAACTACGACGTCACACCCCTGCAGTGGATGGCCTGCACCAACAAAGGTACCTTGTCCGGGTGTCACTGCCACAGGGCCTGCCTGCCGTGTCCTGCCAATCCATTGGGTTGGGTGTCCACGTGTCCTTCACATGTCCAGCTTTCCAGCTGCTTGTTCATCCAGTGTCTGTCTTTCTGTATATGTGACTGGTCATCTCTCTATGTGGCTAACTTGTCCATCTGACTCAGCATCTTTCCGCCTATCTGACTGTCCATTGTTCATCTGTCCGTAGCTTGTCTGCTCCTGCATCTGTTTTCTGGTCAGTCCAACTCTCCATGCAATCGGGCCTGGCCTCCAGGTGGACCCTGAATGTCACTGCCATCCTAGAATGAGGGACTTCAGGCCTCAGGCTCCTCCTTTCATCCCAGTTCTGCTTCCTTACAACCCTACACTCACAGCCCCTTCCATGTCATTGGTCCCGTTCACAGGGTAATGGCAGGGAGCACTAAAGGGACATGAGTTCAGAGGAAATGACACCAAAAAGAGAGGGAACCTGAGAGACCAGTCAGGGCTGCAGGCACACCCCAGGGTACAGGGCCTCCTGTGCCATGGATCCCAAGCAACACCCAGGCCCACTTCTGTCTCCCCTTCCCTCACAGGTTACTATTTTGAGATCCCTTCCATCGGTGCCATTCGCATCAACACGCAGGTGAGACTGGGGGCGCCCCTCCTCCCAGCCCCTTGTCTTTGCTTCGCGGGGTAGTGGGAACCTTGGGCTGCTGTGTGATTAGAGCGCCCCCTGGTGGCTAATTGACACATGGTGAGGCAGGACCGGGAAGATACAGTGGGAGGGGCAGACTCATGACCCCCCACCCCTGCCCCCACCACCTCCCCAGGAATATCTAGATGTATTGGGCAGGCCCATGGTGCTGGCGGGCAAGGAGGCCAAGCAGGTTCAATGGACCAACGTGTACGAGGACGCACTGGTAAGGCCTCGGGGCAAGGAAGGGGTGGGGCCGGTGACCTTCCCCCGGGATGTGCCCACAGGGTCAGGTCCCATGAGGGCCCCCTTATGGTGGTAAACCAAACAGAGGAGAAAGAGAGGTGGCCTGTCCCCGCACCCCTGCTCTGAACACTCAGGGTGGGGGCATGGCTGGCCACAGGAGTCTGACCCATCCTCCTCCTCTCCCTTCAGGGGCTGGGGTTGGTGGTGACAGGGACCCTCCCTGTTTTCAACCTGACGCAGGATGGCCCTGGGGAAAAGAAGGTGAGGTTCCCCACTGGGGAAGGGCTACTCATGCCTGGGGAGAGCTGGGCATGCCCAAAACAGGTCTGGGATGGAGGGGGGATAGGCAGACCTCTAAACTGGACAGGAGCAGCAGCTTGAGAGCAGCTTGAGGCCATGGGAATGGGCAGTTGGGCACAGTGGCTCCCTCATAGAATTGAGCCTGTTGCAGACCCCCTGCCTCTGCTCCCAGAACCAGCTGATCCTGGGCGTGATGGGCATTGACGTGGCTCTGAATGACATCAAGAGGCTGACTCCCAACTACACGGTGAGTGTCTACCTGCCCATCTCCCTGTTCTGCCTCTCCTGTGGACACAAGCCAGGCTCAGCAGAGGCTGATGGGGATTTCCACACCTCTGTGGAGTCCTCCGAGTTCAGGAGGTCAGGGAAGGCTTCCAGAGGAGGTGATCTTGGGCCTAGAACTGGGATCAGCAAACTTCTGTAAAGGGCCAGATTATAAATATTTTAGTCTCTGCCAGCCTAAATACTCATACTCAATTCTGCTGCATTGAGAAAACAGCCAGAGACAAAACATAAATAAATGGGCATGGCTATGTTCCAATACAATTTTGTTTATAGATACTAAAATTTGGATTTCAGATAATTTTCACAAGTCATGAAATAGAAATCCCTCTTTTTCAATCATTTAAAAATGTAAAAACCATTCTTAGCTCACAGCAGTACAGTAACCGGCAGCGGGCCAGATGTGGTCCATGGGCCGTAGTTTGTCGACCCCTGGTCTGTCACATAGGCAGGAGTGTCCTGGGTAGAAAGGAGGTGAAGGCGTACCTTGGAGGCAAAGGGAACTCTCTGGGCAAAGGCCTGAAGGTGAAAAACAGAATCATAAGCCAGGGAAGGGGCCAGATCAGTGTGGCTGACCCAGGGCCTATGGCAAAGGGAGTTTGGGACTTGGTTGTGAAAAGGTTGGGAGATGTGTGTCAGCATGCTTAAACCTGAGCCACATGAAGGCCCTGTGTCTTTGGCCTCCGTGTGCAGTGAGAAAACTGCCTCAGAGAGGTAAGGGGTGAGTCCAGAGTCCTGCTTTTCTTTCCCTTACACTTGGAAGGGACACCCCAGGTAGTCCAAGGGTACACTCGTCCCCCTGTGCTCTACCAAGATGGGGACCAGGAAGAGGCCGTAGTGGGGAAGGGAGGGGAGGGCAACAGCAGCCTTGTGGGGCCAGTGGAGGTGGAGAGGTTCCGCTGACTGATAGCGCCATGAGAACCCGGGGGAGGGGCTTAGAAGGCCAAATCACATTCAGGTCCCACAGAGCTGGCCAGCATGGGCCAGGGCTAGTGCATGAGGGGCACCAGCCTGCTGGGCTTGGCTTGAGAGGTAGGCTTGGGGCCGAGTGGCATGTGGGGGTCCCTGACCCAGGAAGGCAGATGGCACCCCCCAGCAGCGTGGAAGGCAGGATGAGGAAGAGCTCTGGAGCCCAGGAAATCCCTGCCCAACCCTCCAGGCCCTAAGCCCCCCTATTTATACCCCCAGCTTGGAGCCAACGGCTACGTGTTTGCCATTGACCTGAATGGCTACGTGTTGCTGCACCCCAACCTCAAGCCCCAGGTGAGCCAGGTGGGTGGCCTGCAGATGGGGGGTAAACCCTGTGAGAGAAGGAGTCCTGACTTCCTGCCCTGCCTCCCCTAGACCACCAACTTCCGGGAGCCTGTGACCCTGGACTTCCTGGATGCAGAGCTGGAGGATGAGAACAAGGAGGAGGTAAGAAGAGGAGGAGGGATGGGGGCGGGCATCCAGAGCAGAGATGGGTAGGGGCCCCACCCTTGACGTCTCTGACCCTTCCAGATCCGTCGGAGCATGATCGATGGCAACAAGGGCCACAAACAGATCAGAACACTGGTCAAGTCCTTGGATGAGGTGAGAAGGTGGCAGAAGGGGGACAGAAGGTCAGGGTGGACACCCTCCTACCCCCTACTTCACCCCTGCCTGCTACCCCAAGCACCTGACCCAGCCTTTTCTCCCAGAGGTACATAGACGAGGTGATGCGGAACTACACCTGGGTGCCTATAAGGAGCACCAACTACAGGTGAGTGGGGCCAGGCTGGGCAGGCAGGGAGGGGCAGGGCAGCCCCAGAGCCCAGCTGCCCCTCCCTCCCCCACCCCCGTGTGCCAGTTCTCAGCGGCTGTGACCACGATCCCAGCGGGGTCCCAGCAGCCAGGGCTGCTTACTTCTCACTCCTGGGTACTCAGTCCCAAGGGTCCCTCGCTGGCCCTTCATGAACAAGCAGCATCTCCTGGGAGCGCACAGTGGAGACATGACAGTGCATCTGATGCCTCCCCATTCCCCACCACCCTCTCTACATCCCTCCCGCCTTGGATTGTATCCCTGGATGTGTGCATGCAGGATGTCACCCTCAGCACATTCACCGGCCTGCTCTCAGCAGTTGTCACAGCCTCAGAGAGTGTACTGACTGTCTTCTGTGTGCCCCAAGAGCTGGTCTCCTTCACACTCCAGCACCAGCCCATGACTGCCCCTCACTGTGTTAGTGCCAGCCCTGCTTTTAGCTGGCTCTCACATGGCCTGAGTCTCTGGGGACTATGGACCCCACTCTCATGGCAACACCCCCACCCCCATCCCCACAACCTAGCTCACTGACAGTATTCTGCCCCTGTGAGTCTGCTGCTGGCCAGCTGGAGGAGACTGGCTGGGCGGGTGGTGTGCTGTGGGAGGCTGCTGGGGCGAGGGGCGGGATGGGGATTTGCTTTGGGGATGGGAGTTCTGAGACCTCCAGGAGAGTTCGGGAAGTGGAGGGCCCAGGCCCCTAGGCCCTGAATCTCTCACAGCTAACCAGGGAGAGGTGTCCCTGGTGGTCGGGGGAGGGGATGCCACAGCCTGGGCCTCTCTACCCAGCTCCAAAGCCGTGGGGAGGAGGGTGCCAATGGGGCCCGCCTCTCTCCAGCAGTGACTTGTGCTCCTCCCCTCCCCTCCTCCCCAGCCTAGGGCTAGTGCTCCCGCCCTACAGCACCTTCTACCTCCAAGCCAACCTCAGTGACCAGATCCTGCAGGTCAAGTGTAAGTGGCCCGGCCCCTGCCTGCGCCCTGCACCCCCGCCTCTGCCCCGCACCCTGGCTGGCCCCAGGCAGCATAGCCAGCCGCTTGTGGCCAGGCGGCCCCTCCTGCCCAATCTGCCCACCCCCCAGGCGCCCGCAGGCTGGGGCACCAGCCATCGGAAAGTCTGTGGAACTCTGCATGCTCGCCTTTTCTCAGATTTGGTTCCAGACCATTCTCTCATGGTTTCCATTGAGGTTTTGTTTTTGGTTTCTCCTCCTCCGTGTCTTCCCTCCTTAGCCTGCCTCCCCCACACACGCCTGGGGGCTGAGTTCTTGGAAGACACCCCCTCCTCTCATCTCTCCTGCCCCCTGCTCCCTGCGCAGCGCTCTCCCGCTGCGGCACCACCCCCGGGTCTCTCCCCACCCTGTCCCCTCTTCTGTC
>NC_041231.1:42188255-42200844 GCF_002837175.3 Physeter macrocephalus | reverse complement strand
AATTCAAGTCCTGAGATCCAACGGTCTCCTCTGCTTCCTCTCCCTGCACCCAGACCCTATCCCTGCCCCACCCCAACCCCTAGACCCAGGTACAGGCCTGGCCTACCTGGATTTGTTGCTCATGCCCACACTCACTTACCCTTCTCACCCTGGGCTGAGCTGACCTAGCAGACCCTTGGGATGCTCCCTCCCCCGTGTGAGCACGCTCCTCCAACCCCATGGGCTGGGACCCACACAAGCACATGCCCACATTCCTTTGGACCCCCATTTTGTACTTGTGCTCCCCTTTGGGCATGCACACACTCTGCCACAAAAACATGTGCCCACTTACTTGTGCATATGCCTAACACAGAGCTCCAGAAGGTCAGAGCCCAGAGAAGCCCAGCAGTCTTCCACTCCCCTAACCCAGTCCGGACACCTTGTTGTACAGATGGGAAAGCAAATGCCCAGAGGGGTGGAATGGAAGCAGACATCCTGGGTTGGAGGTGGGGTTGCAAAGTCTCAGGGAGGGGTTAGGGGTCCTAACCATTTGGTTTCCCCTAAGCTTTGAAGAAAGGCCTCTCTGTTGGGCCATTCACCTGGGGACATTCTTTCTCCAGGCTTTTTTCCTGCCCAGAGCAATCAAGATCTCAGTGCTGTGCCCTGGGGTAGTCCAGCCCCCCATGTCTCTCAACTCCTGCCCTCCACTCTCTCCTCTCTATCTCAGCTTTCTCTCAGAGCCACCTCCCCATGAAGAAAATTGTCTCAGGCCCCAGCCATGCTCCGGAGCCCCAGCTCCAGGATCCTGCTGTGTGACCTCAGGCAGGTCACCTCACCTCTCTGAACCTCCATTTCCTCAGCAAATGGGGATGATAAAAGAGCTGACCTCACAACCTCACGTGATCTTATGAAACTGAAAGACTCACCTGGAAGGGACTTAGTGCAGGCAACAGGGTACTGTACCGATATAGTAACAGCAATGATAAAAACAAAACTGCTGCCCTTCCTCGCTCACCCTCCCTGGCCTCACCCTCGAGGATTTTTTTCTTCTCTATCAAACTCCTTGCAAGAGTTGCCTGCACCCCAGCCACCACTTCTCCATGCACATATACTCCTAAACATGCATGCCCACCCATGGGAGTGTGCCCTCAAATCCACACCCCCATCTAGTACTCGCACATGCTCACACACACGCACACACAAATGGTAAGCAGAATATAATTCATTTGTAAAGGAGACTCCAGTCGTGCCATCCATCTTAAGCTAAAATTCAATACTTCCCGTCGCGGCCCACCAGGCCTTGATGAATGGAGAGGACAAAAGCCTCTATTCCACGCGCCCCATTCTCTGGAACAGATGCCAGCCACGAGGGGCTGGTGGGATGGAGAGGCAGGGCAGCGTCCCAGCCATCCAGAGAGGTGGTTCTAACAGTCTAGCAGCCCAGCTGGGGCCAGAGCAGGAACTACTCCGACTTCAGCCTCCCATCTGTGGCCTCCCAGGGGTTCTCTGATTCTGCATGTTGTTTCTGGACCCTTTGGAGCCAGTGCAGCCTGACCAGAGGGTTGGCTGAGGCGCTCCCAACTACCGGGATGCCAGCTCCCACCTCCGTCCCCAGCACCTCTTCCTCCCTCAGCCACCCCCTCTGAAACAAAAGTTCCCCTTCCCTGCTTGCATCCACCCCCTTAGAGCCTGTGGCTACTTCCCAAGTACTCCTGACATTTGCATATACTGTTCCCCCACCCCAAATTACCATTCCTTTTCTTCTTAACTTGGAGAAGTTCTCCACATGATTCAAAGCCCGGTTCAAACACCCTTCCTCCAGGAAGCCAGCCCTGATCCTCCTGGGAACAGCTAATTCCCAGGTAGTCAGGGTGTCTAGAGCCATGAGGCAGGACAGGGTGAGGGAGGGTCCACCATGCAAGCCCCTGCAGGCCAAGGAGGGGGCTCAGATTCAACCCAGGCAATGGGGGGCCATGGAAGGGATTAAGGGGCAGCAGCATGGCCAACGTGAGGTGCCTGGGTGTGGCTTTAAATGGACGATATCTCGACCTTTCCCCACCCTAAGCCTGGGTGAGGAGCCCAGCCTTGGCCTCTGCAGTCAGGGTCCCGCTAGCTATGCGAACATTCCTCCTCCGCTGGGCGAGTCTTATGGCCCGCGGTGCTTCCTCCGCAATGGCCTGTGCTGTTTACGAACCCCTCTCCCGGCTTGGAGATAGACTGTCTTTTCTGAACGATTTTCTCTTTTCACATTTACTAAACATTGATTTCCCCCCTCCTGCGCCTCTAATAGAGCAGAAACCAATACGTCTTTGTTTGCTTTTCTCGCGCGTTTGGGGCGTGGGAGGCGGCGGCGGGGCCAGGCGGCTGCCCGGCACATGTGCATCCGTCCAGGTGGCACTGCCCACCGCTGGCGGCCCCGGCTGCCCCCGCACTGTTGCGCCCCGCCCGTAGGGAGGGTACCAAGTCTGGGACACTGGGTCGGGGCACACCGCAGGCCAACAGAGCCGACGAGGAGCCTGAGTTTCCGAGGCTGCTGTGAGGACTGGTAGGGGGGGTACCAGGAAGGCAACGGGTTCCGGTCGCCTCCCAACTCTGATGTAGTTCCATCAGCCGTGCCTCACCTCTTCCAGATCCTCTTGTGAAGTCCAGGTGCTTCTGGTTGAAGGGCCCATTAGTGCCTGGGGCTGCACTCAGTAGTGGCCAAGTGGGGATGGGATATTCATTCTTTCTTCCCTTCATGCATTCAGTCACCAAAGGTGTCTGAGCCAGGCCCTGTGCTGGGGGCTTGGCAGGGGGGACAGTGAGCAAGACAGGTGTGGTTCCTTTCCATCCTGGTGCTGCACTCCCCCTCACACCACTGAAGAAGCAAACAGACCAAGGCAGGGAGGAAGGATAACTGGGTGTGAAAAGACCTTAGTCACCTGTGACCACAGCCCGATTCACACATTCCAGAGGGCAGCTGGCGGTGCAAGCCCTCCCCCCATAGTATGGGGGCCCATCTTCCTGCCAGATAGAGCCCCTGATAGACCAGGATTCACATGTGACCTTGGCAATTTCTTCCTTTTCCGGGCCTCATTGTCTCAATCTGAAACATGGGTCCAGCACCCAGGTGAGCTAAAACTGCTGGTCAAGGCCCGTGCTGCCCATCTCAACCTTCAGGAGCGCCCAGGCTCACCAGCACCCAGTGACCCATCCCAAGACAAGCTGCAAAGCCCTAGGTTCAAATTATACTCTGCCCTTATTAGCTGTGAGATCTTGGGTACGTCTCTTCCCTCTGGGGCTGCTGATGGTCCCTACGTCATAGCGTTGTTCTGAGCATCAGACGGCTTGAGGAAGCTCAGCTGCTGAAACCCAGTAATGACTCCACTGAGGGAGAGGGTAGAGGGTCTCAGAGAGGAGAAAGTGGGCCTGGGGGAGAGGTCCCAAAGGATGGGGAAAAACAGACCCTGGCCTCTCTGTCCACTCGTTATGTGGTTACATGTCCACCCAGAACTCCTATGAGCTTCACAGCAGCCCTGTGAGAGGCCATTTATAGATGATAAAAGTGGGAGCTCAGAGAAGGGAAGGATCTTGCCAAGTCACACAGCAAGAGGGTGGCAGCCCTAGTACAGGGCCCAGTCCTACTAACTGGGTTGGGGTGTGTGTGTCTGTAGTCATTGGATGTGTCAAGGGAAAGAGAGGGCACATCCGGCAGGCATACCTGCTGGGAGCAAAGGCCTGGAGGCAGGAACATGTGTAACACAAGCTGGGGGAAATGGAGATCAGGCTCAATTTTGAGACATCCCGGGAACTTGGCTCCGACTTGTTTGTGACCAAGTAAAATGTAGGAGAGGCCTCCACGGAGTTGTGGCTTATGGAGAAGGGAAAACCAGAGGCCTTATGGGCAGACACCAGGGGAAGGAACCAGGCTAGGGCAGATGCAAAGAGAGACTTGGGCAGACTGAGGGGCAAAAAATCAGACTAGGAGACCCACTGACAGGCTGGCAAGTAGGCAGAGAGATGGGTAGATAGAGGGGATGCACAGATAGATAGGTAGACAATGGGCAGATGGATAAACAAATGGACAGACCAATGAACAGTCAGAGAGCACTGAGCAGGATTCAGCAGAGCCAAGAGGAGGAAAGGCATCCCAGGCAGGAGTACCTATGTGAACAATGGATCAGAGGTGAGGCTGAGAGTGACCTCTGGGCTTTGGGCAGTGGGGGAGGAGGCTGGTGTCCTACTGCAGTAACTCTCAGAGGACCAGGGCCATGAGGAAAGCAGGGTGGGCTGGCGAGTTGTTGGGAGTTGGGAGAGGAGGTGGTTGCAGCCCTCCCAAGACAGGACAAAGGCAAGTTCTCAGGGGGGTCCGGTTATTTACATCCCCCTAGGATCACTGAACTCACAGCCCTGTACACTTGGTGCCCAGTGTATGTCTGGACGATGGACCCAGATCAAAATGCCTTCTCTGCACCAGGCGTCAGGTGTTGGGTCGGCCTCTGGAGCAAGGCTGTGGCCACCCGGGGCCGACTGGGGCAGGTGGTGGGCAAGCTTTGGCCACTCTGAGGAAGCCAGCTGCAGCCACAGCACAAGGATAGGGGCCTGGACCAATTAGGAAAGAAGGGGAGGCAGCAATAATTAAAAATTAAAATCCAACAAGACAGGGGCTTCCCTGGTGGCGCAGTGGTTGAGAGTCTGCCTGCCGATGCAGGGGACACGGGTTCGTGCCCCGGTCCGGGAGGATCCCACATGCCGCGGAGCGGCTGGGCCCATGAGCCATGGCCGCTGAGCCTGCGCGTCCGGAGCCTGTGCTCCACGACAGGAGAGTACACAACAGTGAGAGGCCTGCGTACCGCAAAAAAAAAAAAAAAAAAAATCCAACAAGACAGCAGTTTAAAAATGGAAGGGGTGAGTAAAAACAATTAGCAGAGATGAGGCAATAGGGCGGGCACGATACAAATGGAGCTGATCACAAAGCACTAATGACATCAGAAACCTAATTTTTACAGTGTCAGGACTTTGTGATGAAGCACTGGGTCTGCTCCCCTAAACCAGGCCTCCAGCTGTCTGAGGGCCGACGGACTACTCCACCTCCCTCCACACAGGTCTCTTTCGGAGACGCCTGAATGGAGGGGTCAGGATGCAGAGGGCATGGGCTGGTGGGGAGGCTTGGAGGCAGGGAGGCCAAAGGGACAGTGCTGGGAGGCAGAGTTGGGAGGCTGGGAAACCAAGGCATGAGTTCGTAGTCGGGGGCAGCTGTTGCCCCCTCAGTTTCCCCACCAACCAGGCAGCAGGGGTGAAGTCACAGTCCTCCGCAGCATCCCGTTGCCACAGAGACCAGGGGACCCTCCTGGCAGAGGGAGGCTGAGCCAGTTTGAGTAATGGTGGAGAATGCTGCCACTGATGGGGAAAAATACATCTTCATAACAGGGTGAACCTTTTGGAAAATGGAATAAGTAAAATAATTGAGAGAAAGAAAATTGAGTTTTTATTGCTTTTTAAGTGTTTAAGTGGAGGTTTCATTTAGGGAAATTATCGTTGCTTTTATTTTTAGCCACCTGGTGGGGTGGGGTGGGGCCTGGGGGAGTTTGATTCAGGGTGGGGCTTGGGTCTCCACCCCACCACAGGAGCCCCAGGGGCAGCCGCATCTCACAAAAGAGAGAGGAGGCTGAGGCTGAGGCCTCGGTGGACGGCCACCTTGCCTCCTGTGTCTCTTGGGTCCTGCCATCAGGCTGACCACTCGCCTCCTCTTTTGTTGGTCCCCTGACTGTGTTGGAACACCCCCCTTCACCTCGACAGCTCTTGCCACACACTCTCAAGTGGGCCTGGTGCCTCCCCCTGAGCCCCCTTGCTCCCCTGACCTTCCGGATGCTCCCCTTGTCATTTCTGGCCCCTCCTGAGTGGTCCTGTTCCCAGTCCTGTATGGCACCACAGTGGAGGAGGAGAAGGGGGCTCAGTGAACCCTTACTGACTGACTCATCTGCTCCATGGGAGGCGGGGGTTGGGGAGAGACTCAGACAGTCTGTGGACCTGATGCCCAGAAGGTGCTGGTTGAGCGTCTCCAACACCCCCTGCCAAGCCTGGGTGTCTACAATCTCATCCACGCTTCCCATCCCCATTCTCTCCCCTGTCCCAACTCTGCTGAAACACTTCTATACTCTGAAATGGCTCAGGTGAAGGCCACCAAAGACCCCACTGAGCAGATCACACAGTGGTTGGGGTGGTCTGCCTCTCCAGACCCCACTGCCCCCTACCCTCTGTCCCATGACTGGTCTGGCTGCTACTTGGGGTTCCACCCTGGGTATAGTCCTGCACTCCCTTTTGCATCTCTGCGATTGGCCTCTCCAAGGCTCCAGTCTTTCAAGGATCTCCCAGATGCCCTCCTGAGCCCCAGATGGAAGCCCCTGATGGCTGGTCTTCACTCTTCACTGGCTCCACCATCCTCCTTTGCTCAGTTCAATCCCTGATCCATTCTTTCCACAGACGCTCTCACTTCTCGCCAGAACAGCAGCTTCAGCGTTCCCTGGTCTCCTGCCTCCATGCTTGTCTTCTCTGTCCCAACAGCTTCTTTCAATTTCTCAACAGTGTCAAGCTTTTCTCAACCCCATGGCCTTTGCTCATGCTATTCTCTCTGCTGAGAAAGTATTTCCCCCTCACCTTACCTGACCAAGTACAGGGGGCACCCTCACCCTTAAAGTTATGAATTAGGAAGCACAAACCATGATTCATGTTACCTCAGTCACAAAACAGAATTTATTGGCACAAGTAACTGAAAAGTCCAGGTCTATCAGCTTCAGGCATGGCTGGATACGGGTGCTCAAACATTATAACCAGAACACAACCTCTCTATCTTGTACTTCCTTGAGTGTAAACTTCATGCCCAGTCAGGCCCTCTCATGTCCTGCCACCTCAATATACCTCATGCCCTGCCCCTAGCCCTAGCATCAAATTCACATGCCCATCTCAGAAAATCACTATGGTCCTGGAGATGAAGGAAGCCAATTGGCCAGGCCTGTGCCAAGACAGAGGATGGGGGAAGGGCACTTGCTTATCTCCAATCCATGGAGAGAGAATGAGGGGGTCAGGGGTTCCCAGGAACAACTGGGAGTGAGCATGTGAGCAGGCCCAGCCTCTGCTGAACTTACACTGTGTCTTAACTCCCCTTTCCTTGATTCATTCCTTGAGGGGTGATCCTCTTCTTGTCTGGCCCCCTCTAGGCTGTGAACCCAGAGGCAGGAACCAGGCTGTCTTGCTCACTACGGGATCCTCAGTGCCCATGAGTGAGGGGGAGCCCCTCATATTACAGATGGGGAAACTGAGGCAGGGACTTGGCCAAGATCACACGTCTACGTTCATGCTAAGGTGCCCTATGCTCTGCTCCTCGTCTCCATCACTCCCTCCACCAACCCCTCCTCCCACTGTTCCCACATCTGTCTCCCCCACTTAAACCATCCCCATTCCTGCCTGTGGCCTCCAGCCCTTCTTTTGTTTTGTTTTGTTTTCTTTTCTTTTCTTTTCTTTTTTGCGGTACGCGGGCCTCTCACTGTTGTGGCCTCTCCCGTTGCGGAGCACAGGCTCCGGACGCGCAGGCTCAGCGGTCATGGCTCACGGGCCCAGCCGCTCCGTGGCACGTGGGATCCTCCCGGACCGGGGCACGAACCCGTGTCCCCTGCATCGGCAGGCGGACTCTCAACCACTGCGCCACCAGGGAAGCCCTCCAGCTCTTCTTATCTGTCTACTCATCTCTCCGAAACTCCTTCCCTGGTGACCACCACTCTGTTCTTCACCTCCTGCCCAGTCTGACTCCCTCCAAGGCCCTTGTGGCCCCACTGACTCTGACATGCACACAGCAGCCCCTCATCAGCGTGCGGCTTGTCAGCGACGGCTGTCTACGTCACACACCTGCCTCCCCTCCTGTCCCCTGGCCACACTGTCTCAGGCCCTTTAGACATGTCTTCTTCTAGCTGCCCCTGGACCATGGCTGTCCCCACGGCTTTGTCCCTTGCTGCTGGTCTCACACCTCCTCTCCCAGGCCATCCCTGCCTGTGGCCTTATTCCCATCCTGGGGCCTGGTGCACACATCGTACTCCTTGGTCCTGACCTCTGCCTCCAGTCACCCCATGGGACAGCTCCATGGGCATCCCCTGAATGCCTGGACCTCAGGGTCTATCCCCAGACGTGCTGCCCCCACCCACATCCAATTCATCCCTCTTCCTGGCCCTGAAGCCCCTGCAGAGACGAGGTTACAACACGCTGTCCTGGACAATCCGGCCTCCAGATGGACCTTGGCTCCCTATTGTCCTTAGGACCAGCCCAAGCTCCTCAGTGGGCCCCCAGGCCCTCCCACTCCCACCACGCTGACTTCTCCAACACCACCTACATATCCTTACTCTGGCCCCTCGTCCTCACAGATAGACAAGGTGCCATCTCTGGAGGGTGTTCTTATCGGCTCTCTGCCCGTGCCCCTGCCATCCCCCATGCCCATGCGTCTTCCCTCCCTGGCCTCCTTCTATGCCACTCCTGTCCCTGGTTAATCACTCTTATTCTCCAGCCTTAGCTCAGGGGTCACCAACTGTAGGAAGCCTTCTGGGCCCCTCCCCCTGAGCCAGACTCCTGAGTCTCCTCTACAGCTGTAGGATGCTGATCCGTGTATGCCTTGTCTCCTGCAGTACTCTGCCCCCTCAAGGGTAGACAGTGGATGACTCCTCTTGGTATCTGTTGCCAAACCCCGAGCCCGGTGTGCTTAGCACACATCACTGAATGAATGAATGGATGGATGGATGGATGGATGGATGACTTTCCAGTGATAGGGGCTTTCACACACGGGGCCAGTTCTCCTGTGTGCAAGATGTGGCATGTCAAAAAGACCCCCTGGGCACCCTTGGCAGAGCCCAGGACCAGCATTGCCACTGGAGTAGGATGTGAGGCGTCCTGGAAGCTGGATGCTATGTCTACATCTCAATGGCTGGCCCTGCTCCCCAGGAGAGGACTCGTGGGAAGCTGAGAGGACACAAGTGCGTCCTCCTGTCCACCTTGGCTCTCCTTTCTATCCTTTCCATTCTCTCTGCCACCACCCAGTCCTGGTCTGGCCCCTTTGGTCAGTGACCCAGGTCGGTCGTAGTTCCTTTCCCCTCCCCTTGGCTTCTGCTCTCCTCCCCAGGGTGCATTCCACAGCTAGCTCTGGCAGCCACCCCTCCCTCCCTGCCCTGCCAGCTCCCATCCCCTCCCTGCAGCCGCCACAGCCCCCATCTCCCACGGCACTGCCATCCCTCAGCTGGTACAGCTGCTTTCCTCCAAGAAGTTAAGTTGAATTGAGCTGCTGTTTAATGACCTGATGTGTTCATTGCCCACGTGGCCCGTTGGCAGAGGTGGCTGTGGTGGTGGGCAGGCAGACACTTGCCCACCTGGGAGCGCAGCAGTGCACGTGTGCTTCCCAGAGAGGCCAGGGCAGCGGGAAAGGAGTGCACACACCCACCCACCAGCATACACACACACACACACACACACACACACACACACACACACACACACACACACCTTGCTGAGTCTCCACATGCATAAACACATGCACGCAGTCATGTCCCCACACCCACACCAGCTTACAGTGCTTCCAGCTGCAGCCAACAACTGTTATTACCGCCACTCCTGGGCCTGGCATTCAAGGCCACCATGACCAAGCCTCAGCAGACCACTCCAGCCACACCTCCTCAAGGTGTCTCTGGACCCAGGGACAGAGGAGGGGAGACTCTCCATCTCTGTCCATTAGTCTCTCTGTGTCTGTAGTGCTGTTTGTCACTCTGAGGGAGCCCTCAGGGCAGACACTGTACAGGCACGTTCTCTCTGAGCCTGAGAAAGGGCACACCGTCCCCCGCCCCAACCATGTCCTGGGCAGCACCTGGACTTGGACTTGCCCGGAGCTCATCCTCAGCACTGGAGGAGGCAGAACTCAGAGGAATGAGCCCTCACTGAGCACCTACTCTGTACGGCGCTTTCACACCGCTGTTGCATCTGGTCCTTGTCACAGTCCTACTCCCTGCCCGCACACCTTCCATTCCTCCTCCTCTCACTGACAAGGAATGAGGTCCTTAGGCAGTGCCCTTCCCAAGTCACACCCAGCCTGCCTAATTCTCTCCAGTGTTTCTTGACGGTTTTGCAGGGTCGAGGATAAATCCCCATTGTATCTCATCTCTGGGCCAGGCAGGAGCTGGGGGTAGGTGTGAACATGGGCATAATTGTCCTTTTTGCCCACTGCTGGCCTGGGTTCATCTTGCCACATTCAGCTGTGATACTCTGGTCCTGCCTCCTACGGTCAAAGTCCATGTGCCAGGTAACTCCTCAGATCCTCACATGCCCTGCAGCAGAGGTGTGACTCACGACCCAATTTTACAGATGGGGAAAGTGAGACTTTGAGAGTTTAAGTGACTTGCTTGTGAGGGAGCTCACAGGTAAGAAGGGGCTGAGGCCTGAATTGACCCTGGGTCAGGTCATCAACTGGGCTGGCTGACACCCCACACCTTCTATACAGATGGGAAGACTGCATCCCTGAGGCCAAGAAAGAAAGATGCATGGTGGCCCCGAGCACTGTAGCTGTGGTGCTCGATGCGTGGTGTGCTTTCCGGAACTAGAGGACAAAGCCGAGGATTTCCTGAGGCTCGGACTCCAGATTGCAGGGAGCATGTGTCTGCTGCTGGGGTTGGAGTACAGACGCTTCCAGGCCGCAGCTCAGATTTGCATCCGGTTATGTGCTCTTTACTAGGCCCTCCTATCTCCACTGTAAAGCAGCCCGCAGAGGCATCTGTTTGTAGGGTGTCGTTGGCTGTTTCTCCCCTTTGGAGGGAAGTGGCCAAAGCGTTCTTTGTCAAGTGGCCCTTGAAGGCTGACCTTGGATGAGTGAGTACAGTGGCCACTGTCCACAGCACCCCAGCTCCTTTGTTTCCCTAAGAGAGGGCATGGCAGGGGAGAGAAAGTGAAGGGGGGGGCGATTGGGAGGAGTATAAAGAGGCTGAGGGGGAGGGAGGGAGGAGAGAGGGAAGGAGGAGGAAGGTGAAGAGGGAGGGGAGGGGAGGGGAGGAGGACACGCCAAGCTGACCCGCAGGGCAGGGGAGGGAAAGTGAAGGGGGGGGGGATGGGGAGGAGTATAAGGAGGCTGAGGGGGAGGGAGGGAGGAGAGAGGGAAGGAGGAGGAAGGTGAAGAGGGAGGGGAGGGGAGGGGAGGAGGACACGCCAAGCTGACCCGAAGAGAGGCTGGAGGGAGGGGGAGGCAGGCCGCAGGGGAGTCAGCGATGGCTGCAGGAGACAGATAAGGCTGGGGAGGAAAACGCGCTCCACCGAGGGGAGCGCAGGGATTAGGGGCTCCAAGGGCCTGTCCTGGGCCTGTGAGTGGAAACTCAGGAAGAAGGGAAGCTGCCCTAATGAGAAGGGAGGAGAGAGAAGAGCGATCCCACTTCAGGGGACCCCTGTGTCCTTTGGGAGCAATGAAAAAGGCCCCACCCCCACTCCACCTCTGCTGGCTGCTCAGTGAACTGTCTAAGGGGGGCCCAGGTCTCTGGCCCAGGCAGGGCAGCGTGGAAGATCCCCTGAGCTCAGCGCTCTCCCCCAATCAAAGAAGACAAGTCATGGCTATGGCCCATCCTCCTCATGCCAACCTGACATGTCTGCACCCTGGCAGGCGTGCGTGCCAGCCCATGGCCGCAACAAGGACTGTCCCTGTCCTGGTGGAGTTTGGCTACGCTTCACACGTGTGTCCTATACAGCCGTGTCCTCACACACTAAATGGCCATGAAGATCTCTGGGGTTCCTATACTCTGCTTGGTGCCTGTGGCCTCTCACCTGGGGTAGGTGAAGGCATGCCCGTACCAGCCGGGCTGGACCCAGTGCCAAGTGAGGGAAGAGCCCTGCATGGCATGCTGTCATTCTCAGGGCTAGATTCTGAGGACACCCCTTTTCTCAGCCCCTGAGGCAGTCCCCTTGTGGAGGCCCCTGGGCTCCCAGACCCCAAGCAGGAGGAGCTCAGGCCTGAGGCTCCCTGAACTCACACTGGTCGTGGGGCTGGGCCTGGGAACCAAGTCCCTCCGGGCCAGCGGAACACAGCTCTGTGTGGGTGGGGGTGGGCCCCTGGCCTTTCTTGCTGTGCTGTGCCCAATTCCCAACCCATGTGGGCATGCAGTGGGCACTCACAGATGTCTGGGGTGCATGCATTCTGAACTGTTAGAAGCTCAGTCCCCAGGGGCTTGGTGGGAAGGGGTCCCTCTTCTAGGCCCTTTTAGTTTGTATTTATTTATTTATTATTTATTTATTTATTTTTTAACATCTTTATTGGAGTATAATTGCTTAACAATGGTGTGCTAGTTTCTGCTTTATAACAAAGTGAATCAGCTAACATATACATATATCCCCATATCTCCTCCCTCTTACCCTCCCTATCCCACCCCTCTAGGTGGTCACAAAGCACTGAGCTGATCTCCCTGTGCGATGCAGCTGCTTCCCACTAGCTATCTATTTTACATTTAGTAGTGTATATATTGTCAGTGCTACTCTCTCACTTCATCCCAGCTTACCCTTCCCCCTCCCTGTGTCCTTAAGTCCATTCTCTATGTCTGTATCTTTATTCCTGTCCTGCCCCTAGGTTCTT
>NC_041231.1:42187759-42188157 GCF_002837175.3 Physeter macrocephalus | reverse complement strand
TGTTAGCATACGGTATTTGTTTTTCCCTTCCTGACTTACTCCACTCTGTATGACAGACTCTAGGTCCATCCACCTCACTACAAATAACTCAATTTCGTTTCCTTTTATGGCTGAGTAATATTCCATTGTATGTATGTGCCAGTTCTTCTTTATCCATTCATCTGTCGATGGACACTAAGGTTGCTTCCGTGTCTTGGCTATTGTAAATAGAGCTGCAATGAACATTTTGGTACACGACTCTTTTTGAATTATGGTTTTCTCAGGGTATATGCCCAGTAGTGGGATTGCTGGGTGGTATGGTAGTTCTATTTTTAGTTTTTTAAGGAACCTCCATACTGTTCTCCATAGTGGCTGTACCAATTTACATTCCCACCAACAGTGCAAGAGGATTCCCTTTT
>NC_041231.1:42186914-42187384 GCF_002837175.3 Physeter macrocephalus | reverse complement strand
TTTTAAGTTTCATTAAGTCCCATTTGTTTATTTTTGTTTTTAATTTCCATTTCTCTAGGAGGTGGATCAAAAAGGATCTTTCTGTGATTTATGTCATAGAGTGTTCTTCCTGTGTTTTCCTCTAAGAGTTTGATAGTGTCTGGCCTTACATTTAGGTCTTTAATCCATTTTGAGTTTATTTTTATGTATGGTGTTAGGGAGTGCTCTAATTTCATTCTTTTACACGTAGCTCTCCAGTTTTCCCAACACCACTTACTGAAGAGGCTGTCTTTTCTGCATTGTATATTCTTGCCTCCTTTATCAAAAATAAGGCAACCATATGTGTGTGGGTTTATCTCTGGGTTTTCTATCCTGTTCCATTGATCTATATTTCTGTTTTTATGCCAGTACCATACTGTCTTGATTACTGTAGCTTTATAGTATGGTCTGAAGTCCAGGAGCCTGATTCCTCCAGCTCCGTTTTTCTTTCT
>NC_041231.1:42177191-42186056 GCF_002837175.3 Physeter macrocephalus | reverse complement strand
ATCCTTGCATTCCTGGGATAAATCCCACTTGATCATGGTGTATGATCCTTTTAATGTGCTGTTGGATTCTGTTTGCTAGTATTTTGTTGAGGATTTTTGCATCTATGTTCATCAGTGATATTGCTCTAGGCCCTTTTAGAGGTGTGAGGAACCTGCCTAAGGTGGCCTTGTCCCTGGGGGAGTCCGTCTGCTGAGACCAAGAGTCAGGGAAGACCTGCTTAGTGTCAGTCCCATGGGATGGAGATGGGACCTGCTGGTGGAGAGCCTGGCTGCTGGGAGCAGCTGATGGAGATATATGGTCCTGTCCTGGGTGGGGTCAGGGCTGGGTAAGGTGGACTTGGGTCTGATGGAAGACTCAGGGCTGTTCAGGAAGTCGAGGACGCCTCCTGCAGTGGATCTGTCTGGGCAGCAGGAACCCAGTTGTCCACAGCCTTCCAAGGTCACCTTCACCGGGGCTGAGAGTTTGGGGGAGGGGAGGGGCTGGCCACACCCTGTTGCATGTGTGGAAGCTGAGGTTCTGCTGGGCCCTCAACTGCCCAGTGGGCCAAGCCCCATCCTGGGCAGGAAGTGGGTTTTCCTCGGTGTATTTGTCAAGTAGACCAAGACCCTCCTCACAAAGACCTCAGGGTGAGAGGGCTGGCCTGCTAGAGGCTGGTCCCAGGCCTCATTTTTTTCTTTGTTCATTCATTCATTCATTCATTCCCATGCCTGCCGCTGGTATCCTTTCTGGACTGCTATAAACTCCTCTCCACCCAGGGAGGCCAGGCCCTCCCCTCTGCCCTGGCATCTCTTTGCCCATGTCACTCTCCTTCTGCTACATTGGGCTATTGGCTGTTTCTTTAGGAAGACTCTGGACCTTTACTTTTGCTGGTGTTTATTTATTTATTTATTTACTTACTTACTTACTTACTTATTTTTCCAATATGGAACCCTCCTGCCCCAGGTGTCTGCATGGCCAGCAACTCTTGACATGCAGATGCCAGTGCTTCAGATGCCCTCTCCTCCTTGACTGCCCCTCTGAAGCTGTCCCCTGCCATTGTCTATTTCCATACAATCCTGGTTTGTTTCCTTCAGAGCCTAAACATACTTTGTTTGCTGGTTCATCTGTTTATCATCTGTCTCCCCCAGGCATTGGGAGCCCAAAGGAGAAGGCATCTCACCAAGCCCTCCCCAGGAGCCAGGTGCCAGCTGCTTTCCTTAGTGTTTTCCATGAGTGCTCAAGTCCCCGGGGCTACTCAGGTCAGTGTAAGGCAGGACCTCTTCACGGGCCAGTAACAAGACTATTGCTAGAACAATGAGCTGCCCATTTCTGAGGGTCCCATATAAAGGATTAAAACTTTGGATCCAGGTTGTCAGAGGGAGAACAGGTGGCCAGGACCCCAAGGACCCTACACACCCAGAAAGCAGGTTTCCCAAGCCCTGCCTGGGCTAGGCCCTGTGGTTGAAGCCTGGAGAGGATGCACATGAAGATTGGCACCAAATCTGGGTACTTCTGCCCCCAACGTGATAGAGGTAAATGAGAGATGTCTGGAGCTGTAGTGGATGACAAGGAGGCTGGTGTAGCCTGAGTGATGCAGAGTTTGGGGAGGGGGACAAGGCAGTGGGAAATGAGAAGCTGGGAGAATCTATAATCCCTCTAGGACACCCACTGCCCTCTGTGGAGAGGAGGGGAGATGTGCTCCACATGTTGCGGTGGGGTGGGGTGAGGGGGGAATGACTTCAGGGCCCAGTTCAGCCTCAGCCCACAGAGGGGCAATGCCAGAGCCTTTAATGCCACCCTGGTGCTGAATCCTGGGTGGGGAACCAGCATGGGGCCCTGGAACCCCACCCAACAGTCGTGGCTCCTCTCCCCACCTACTCCACCCTCTTCTCTCTCCCTCTACACTCCCAGAGTCCTCAGGCTCCAGGAAGGGTCTTCCTGGTTACTGTCTAGGGATCAGTGGACCTGGTGTGGGTGTGGCTGTGGGTGTCTCCAGTAGCCAAGTTCCTGAGTACCACCCCAGTCTCTGTTCTACCCAGGTACTACTCCAACAGCCCCCAGGGGAGTTGCTGGGAAAGGAGCCAGGGCCACAAACCCCTCATTTTTTTGAGATGGAAAGGGGTCCTGTGGCTTGGAGAGAATGTGGTCCCATCTTTCCTCAGCTGCTTGGAGGTCTGGGGCCGCTGGATAACCTCAGCTTCTCTTGGAAGGTTAAGTCCATAGCTCCAAAGAGAAAGGATGGAGTGGGGCTGAATATGGCTTCCACTGCTGTCACCTGGTGGCTGAAAGAGGCAAAGCATCTGCTATTCCAATTCCCAGAAGGAGGTGGAGGGAAGGACACTTGTCAGGGTTGGGGGCAGAGGAACAGGTAAGACATGCACCCCCCCACCCCTGCCCCGCCTCCCACTAGCATCATAGTCAGGAACCTGGGCCTTCACTTGCTTTGGATCAGAGCCTCCCCAGGTGCTATCTGACATGTGCCCACCAGAATATTCCAGAATATCTTCAAAGCAGATCTAGCGTCAGAGGGGGCCTGTTTGGCCTCCACTGTATTAAGGGAGGACCCAGGGCCTGAATGACATCCAGGGCCATGCCTGATGGGTCTTAATGGCAGAGAAGAGGCGGAGGAGTGGGAGCTGGGAAGGAAGAAGGGAGCAGGGGGAGAAGGGAGATGGTTGCAGCCCAGCCGAGCCCTGCCTGTCCTGTCCTTGCTTTACTCACAAATGCAGCTGGTTCTCAGTTTGCAGGACCTGAAGTCAGTCCCATGAGGCTCTCCAGCACCCTGAAGTGCCCTACTTGTGTTGTAATAAACCCCCTCCTTGCTCCAGAATGGGGTGTGGGGTGGCTTGCTCAGGATCCACAGGCCTCGGTCAGCTGGTCTCAGCAGAGGGTCCTTGGGAAGGAACAGATTTCCCTTCCTGCTACTCCTCAATTCCCCACCACTCTGACTGCATCAAGGTGATGTCAAGGTCACCAAATCTACTGAAGGAATTATGGTGTGGCAGACAAAGTTAAAACTGGATACCAAAAATGACCTTCTTAGTGTCCAAGGGAAAAAAAATCAAATGCATCCCCTCAAGTGGACTTTCTTCTCCCTTTTCTCAGCCTCCAGGAGGCACGTCCCACCCTGCCATCCTGTCCTCCTGGTCTCTCTCTCTCTACCCGCCACAGAACATGCTATTTCCCCAGTGGTACATTTCCTAAAATCTCAATGATTTAGTCAAGAATAACCTCCAAGAAAAGATGATGTTGAAATCGCTGGATGATAACCTGTGGGAAAAAAATTAACTTGGCTCCCTACCTTACACCTTAAAACAAATACCAGGCACTTCCCTCGTGGTGCAGTGGATAAGAATCCACCTGCCAATGCAGGGGATACAGGTTTGATCCCTAGTCTGAGAGGAACCCACATGCTGCAGAAGAACTAAGTTGTGGTGTCCGTGCACCACAACTACTGAGCGTGTGCTCTAGAGCCCGCACGCCACAACTACTGAGCTCGAGTGTCGCAACTACTGAAGCCCACACCTGACAACTACCGAAGCCCACGCACCTAGAGCCCCTGCTCCACAACTAGAGAAGCCACTGCAATGAGAAACCTGTGCACTGCAACGAAGAGAAGCCCCCACTCACCACAACTAGAGAAAGCCCACGTGCAACAACAAAGACCCAAAGCAGCCAAAAAAATAAAATTAAAATTAAAAAAAACCAAAAAAACAAATACCAATTCCAGTTGGATCAAAGCTAGAGGGACTAAAGAATGAAGAACAAATTCCTAGAAGAAAACAAGGGGATTTTTGTACAGCTTTTATTTGATATGACCTTTTCTAAGTATAACAAAAAAGCAGAAAAGCCACAAGAGAAAAAGTTGGATACATCTGACTACATAAAAATCGAACATTTCCATATGGGGAAAAAAAAAATCAAAGTTTAAAGACAAACAACAAGCTGACGGAAAAAATTACAAATCATATATATATATATATATATATCCCCTGCATCGGCAGGCGGATTCTCAACCACTGCACCACCAGGGAAGCCGCTGAGGATGGTTGTGTTAATATTGAAGTATAGTTGAGTTATAATGTTGTGTTAGTTTCTTGTGTACAGCAAATTGATTCATATATATATATATATACACAAATATATATATGTATGTATATATATATATAGGCCCCTATAAATCTAGAAGGAAAAGACCAACAATCCCAGTTAAAACTGCATGGACAGAAGAGAGGAACTTATAGTCACACAAAAGGAAATCCAGAAGACTCACCCACTGAAACCATGCTCAACTTCCTTCCTCTGAGAGAAATGCAAATTAAATAGGCACAGCTGTGAAAGGTTGATGCACATTTCTGGTAAGCACAGGGGAAAGAAGAAACTTGTAATCTGTTGCTTGTTAGAGTATAAATTTTGTAACCTCCGTGAAAGCAATTTGGCAATATCTATCAAAATTAAAAATGCACAGATCCTTTGGCCTAGCACTGACCACTTCTAGGAATTTATTCTACAAAGAAACTCACACACATGTGAAATTACACCCCAGGGTGTTCGCTGTGTGATGTTTCTAAGAGTAATCGACTGGAAACACCCTACCCTGAGGAGCCTGGCTGAGTAAATATGGAGCATCCTCACCATACATTCTATGCAGCTATTAAAACGATGAGGGTGAGGCAGTGCCACATGCAGTGATGTATGAACAAGGTGTCGTATAGGTATAGGATGTTAAACTCATGTTTTTTGTTTTTTGGTTTTTTTTTTTTTTTAAGGCTTGGGATTCTTTTTTTTTTTAATTGAAGTATAGTTGATTTACAATATTGTGTTAGTTTCAGGTCTACAGCAAAATGATTCAGATATATATATATATATGTATTTCAGATTATTTTCCATTATAGGGTATTACAAGATATTGAATATTGTTCCCTGGGTTATACAGTAAATCCTTGTTGCTTATCTATTTTATGGGATGTAACAATGTTTTTTTAAAAGAAGAAGAGTAAGTGTTCTGGAACCCTGCTAGTACCCTCCAGACCTCTCAGCCTCCATTCCCCGCCCCCTGCCCCCCCATCCCACGAAGCTGAGCTGCGTGGGTGGCATTCACTTGGCTCTGCCCTCTTGGTGTTAGGTCTGGACAACGGGAGCCCAGCAGGAACTTAGCAGGCAGGAGAAGGAGGTCATGTTTATTCCCATGTCCATGTTTATTCCCCTCCCAGTCCATCCTCCTCTTGATTTTTCTGAACAGAGATCTGGTCACATCCCTCCCTGTTCAAAACATTCTGTGGCTCACCACTGCCCTCTGGATGGAAGCCAGATTCCCACCACAGACCATGGACCATGAGGCCCCACCATGGCTTTTGAGGGTCTGCTCCTGCCAGCTGTCCATTCTCTATACTTCCAAACCTCTCCCAGGCCCTGGTCTCAGCATAGTTCCCTCTGCCTTCAACGCTCCCCCCTGCCCCAGGGGACAGCCTCAAAGGACCTCCTTGTCTTCCCCTGGCTACTGTGCTCCTGCCCTGAAAGCAGGGAGCACTCTTCCCTGCATCCTACCTGTGCTCCTGGAATGCAGTTTGGCTAAATGGACAGAGGTTCCCCAAGGTTCTTGGCCTCTGATACTCTTCGGAGTCTGTTCTGCTGCAGAGCCCAGCTCTGGTCCTTCCAGATTTGGGGAAGAAGGTGGCCTGCTTGACTCACCTCTGGGAGACTGGACCAAAAGAGGCCAAGGAGGACCCAGGGGACTGGAGACCAAGGCTCAAGGGAGAGGCCTGGTAGGACAGGCTATTGGTTGGGGCAGGGTAGGAATAGGACTGTGTACAATCAGTAAGAAGCCATGTTTTTAGAAATAACTCAGCTGTCAGCAGTGGTGAAACAATATAATAAATAGGAGAAATAAATCTCGTTACCATGTAATGAGCTGCCTTATTAATGTGTTAAACTTGTAAGAAATGCTTAAGTGTATAATTGGCACCTAATGAGGGTGCCAATTAGGAATCATTATACATTTCTTTTAAAAAAATCCTAATTGGCAGGTGGGCATTTCAATCAATGCCACAGAATTAGCTCCGCAGGGACCCCGTCCTGGAGGTGCATCTGGAAGCTGTACCTGCAGGGCCACACATTGGTGGCTAGCCCCGCTGGAGCCCACAGCAAGGTCAGGGCCACCTGGGTTCGATGTGCCCCCAAACCCACCAGGGACCAGGACTCAGTTTCTCCTGGGCCACCAAATCCTGCTACTGATTAAAGCCCATCTGAAATGGTGCCTCGTCAGGAGGTTTCCGTGTTGCTCCAGCCAGATGGGGGGACTTGGTCTGTCTAGAGGCTTCCAGAGGCCAAGGGCTCACTGAGCACAGTGGCCATGGCTCTCCTCCAGTGCCCAGCACACAGAACCTCAGCATCCCTCACTCAGCTAAATCTCATCCTGGCCACCTTTACAAGTAGCCCCCATGTGCCTGGCAGGGCCAGGCGGAGGCGGGCAGGCAATGGAACTCAGAGTGGATTCCATCCCTCTTGCCTCCAGGACTCAGCCTCCCTTCCCAGGAAAAGTAAAGCCAAGCAGATCTACATTCCAGGCCAAGCCGGCAGAAGAGAAGCGTCATGAGCAGCCGGAGCATGATTTATTACCAAATTAATTACCACATTAGTCGCTTGGATAATTGCCAGAGGGCTGGGAGGAGGGCAGGGAAGGAGGTCCACGAGGGGCAAGGCCCAGTCCTGGGCAGGGTGGTGGGTAACCCTGGCCCAGGCAGTGGGCAAGAGGGCAGAGACAGGACACTGGCTGCAGTCTGAGCAGATGGCTTGGGCAGAATGGGAAGCAGTAGGCTGAGAGTCTTGGAACCCAAACTTGGGGGTTCCAGAGTTTAGGGAAGACTTGCAGGCCTGTGAGTGGAGGATAGAGGGGCCATGGAGGCAGTGGCAGGTGGGGATGGCTGGGAGCTTGGCTGGGGTGGCTGGGAGGTCCAGGAAAAGGTGGCCAGGTGGACTGTGTGTAAAGTTGGAGGGAGGGAGTTAATTGGCCTTGGGGGCTGCAGGCTGGGGGAAAGTGCCAGTTTCTTGCCTGGAAACTAGGAGGGAAGTTGGCATCTCTGAACCCGACAGAGAATGAGATGAGGCAAGGGGCCAGCCCCTCCCCTGCGGCCTGTGGACCCCCAGGCCTCTGGGGCCCTGACCCTGTCTGTGACTCTTGTATTAGGAGTGACTGCAGAAGGGGCAAGTAGCTTCTGCCACCTGCTGATTTTCAGGAACTATCAGGAAACTGAGGGATCCCGTCCTTCCCAATGGGAAAAAACACAAGGCCACTGAGTGGAGCCTGGTTAGAGGGCTCTCTGGCCCCAGAGCTCAGGCCCTGCCCTATTTTTCTCTCCTGGTCCAGCTGCTTCCACTTACCCCTCCCAGGCCAGATCCCAGAGGATGGGCTGTGTTTCCAGGAGGCCCCAGGTCAGGCCAGGTGTGGAGCAGGAGACTGCCCCTTGACCCTGAACCCACCTGGCAGTGGGGGGAACTGGTGTCTCTGGGGAATTGCCTTCTTCAGAGAGAAGGAGATGGGGGGACCTGAATTGGTGGTTAGTTTCTGAGTTTTACCAAATAAAGTAGAATCTAAGAGGAAAAAACAGTTGCTGGGGGCTTCCCTGGTGGCGCAGTGGTTGAGAGTCCGCCTGCCGATGCGGGGGACACGGGTTCGTGCCCCGGTCCGGGAAGATCCCACATGCCGCGGAGCGGCTGGGCCCGTGAACCATGGCCGCTGAGCCTGCGCATCCAGAGCCTGTGCCCCGCAACGGGAGAGGCCACAACAGTGAGAGGCCCGCGTACCACAAAAAAAAAAAAAACAAAAAACAAAAATCAGTTGCTGGGTAGAGGCAACTTTAGATCTTGGGCTCCTTGGGAGAGTTTAGAGGGCAAGACCAGAGTTTGAGCCAGGAGGTACAACCCAAACCAGGTGGACCTGCAGCCCCATGGCGCTGGAATGCTGAGTCTATATGTGATTCAGAAGTTCCCACTTCTGTGAAGGCCTGTACCCCTTGGACTACTGTTTGGATCTTTAGTGTGTTATTTATTTAACAAATTATTTACCTAGTGTTTCCTATGTGTCAGGCACTGTTCCAGGCCCTCTACAAACATGAACTCTTCTTTTTGTTCAGTTATAACGTGCTTTATTACTTAACATAGATCACGACTTCCTTTGTTAGTCATCAAATATGCATTAATGGCATCATTTTCTTCTTTTTTAAATAAATTTATTCATTTATTTATTTATTTTTGGCTGTGTTGGGTCTTCGTTGTTGCACGTGGGCTTTTCTCTAGTTGCGGTGAGCGGGGGCTACTCTTCGTTGTGGTGCATGGGCTTCTCATTGCAGTGGCTTCTCTTGCTGCAGAGCACAGGCTCTAGGCACCCGGGCTTCAGTAGTTGTGGCTCTCAGGCTCAGTAGTTGTGGCTCTCATGCTCAGTAGTTGTGGTTCGCAGGCTTTAGAGAGCAGGCTCAGTAGTGGTGGCGCATGGGCTTAGTAGCTCTGCGGCACGTGGGATCTTCCTGGGCCAGGGCTCGAACTCATGTCCCCTGCATTGGCAGATGGATTCTCAACCCCTGTGCCACCAGGGAAGCCGCATGGCATCATTTTCAAAGGCTTCTGTCTATTCCCAGCACAAAATATTAATCCACCCTCCACTGCTGCCTTTGGTTTCTTTTCTTTACTTTTTTTTTTTTTTTTTGTGGTATGCGGGCCTCTCTCTGCTGTGGCCCCTCCCGTTGCGGAGCACAGGCTCCGGACGCGCAGGCTCAGCGGCCATGGCTCACGGGTCCAGCTGCTCCGCAGCATGTGGGATCTTCCCGGACTGGGGCACGAACCCGTGTCCCCTGCACCGGCAGGCGGATTCTCAACCACTGCGCCACCAG
>NC_041231.1:42158686-42171361 GCF_002837175.3 Physeter macrocephalus | reverse complement strand
GAGCTACTCTTCATTGTGGTGCGTGGGCTTCTCATTGAGGTGCCTTCTCTTGTTGCAGAGCATGGGCTCTAGGCACCCGGGCTTCAGTAGTTGTGGCTCTCAGGCTCAGTAGTTGTGGCTCTCATGCTCAGTAGTTGTGGTTCGCAGGCTTTAGAGAGCAGGCTCAGTAGTGGTGGCGCATGGGCTTAGTAGCTCTGCGGCACGTGGGATCTTCCTGGGCCAGGGCTCGAACTCATGTCCCCTGCATTGGCAGATGGATTCTCAACCCCTGTGCCACCAGGGAAGCCGCATGGCATCATTTTCAAAGGCTTCTGTCTATTCCCAGCACAAAATATTAATCCACCCTCCACTGCTGCCTTTGGTTTCTTTTCTTTACTTTTTTTTTTTTTTTTTGTGGTATGCGGGCCTCTCTCTGCTGTGGCCCCTCCCGTTGCGGAGCACAGGCTCCGGACGCGCAGGCTCAGCGGCCATGGCTCACGGGTCCAGCTGCTCCGCAGCATGTGGGATCCTCCCAGACCGGGGCGCGAACCCGGTTCCCCTGCATCGGCAGGCGGACGCGCAACCACTGCGCCACCAGGGGCCCACCTTTGGTTTATTTTCAAACAGAGCTGTAATGTAAACAACTTCATGCTCTGGATTTTTCGGGGTATGGAGTCTTAGCTCACCTGAGGACAAGTGGTCATGCCCTGCTCCCAGGTAGTCCTGTGGGTGAAGTGGGCTCTGAGAGGAGAGGGGGCTAAAGGACCTGAGGACTAACGGTATCTTTGGGTAGATTTCTAAGGGTGACCCCTAACACAACCCTAAACCCACCATGTGGGGACTTCCTGGTGGTCCAGTGGGTAAGACTCTGCTCTACCAATGCAGGAGGCCTGGGTTTGATCCTTGGTAGGGGAATTAGATCCCACATGCATGCTGCAACTAAGACCCAGCACAGCCAAAATAAATAAATAAATAAATAAATAAATAACTATTAAAAAATAGACAAATAAACCCACCATGTGATTTCCACCAACGCAGCAGCATCTCCCGTAGGCAGCAGCAAGGCCGCATCTATTCCAGGAGGAGCTCAGACCCTAGGAATCAGTCCCAGGGAACCTGCACTTCTGGAAGTTCTTAACCCAAACCTTCACGCTACTCAGTGGTCTCAGGTGTGCTCTGACTGATAACTAGCTCAGTGCTACTGGATACAGGTCTGAGAGAGTAGCATCTGCACCAACAAAAAACTTATTAAAGATGCCATTTCGTGAGCCCCACAGGAGAATCATAAGTTAGAGTGGGGTCCTGATTCCCCCCAAATTTGTACGCACTTTAAAGCTTTGGAAGAAATGTTTGCTGCGTGGTTCCCATGCAGTTTCCCATTAGTATTGTATGATGAGTATTTAGCAATAACATCACCTGTGCCCTCCCCACAGAGCCTGTCTATTGAACTGGGTGGGAGTATCCGCATTGTTTTAACTCCAGGTGATTCTAAGTTTAGGCCCGGTTTAAGCACGAGGACTGCTGGGTACATTGGTGAGAGTTGCTGCCTGTCTTTGGTCCTTTTGCCTTTGGGGAGACATCAGTGTCTGCTCTACATGGGATTGGAAGGGGCAGGGCAGTGTGGCCCAATTACTCTACGCTGTAGCAGAGTTTTTGGACATCTGTGTGAGGGGAGAGCATGTGTAGGCAGGAAAGAAAAAGCTCATAGTTTGTTCTCCATGCAGGAGCTCATTGTTCCTAAACCTCTTTTTCATACAAACATGAACTCTTAATCCTATCAAGTAGGACCTGTTTTACACTTTACAGATGAGGAAACTGAGGCAAGAGGTTCAGGGATTTGCCAGGGGTCACATGGTGGCTGAGCTGGGATTCAGACCAGCTGGTTCCTGCAGCAATGGGCATTCAGGTGAGTGCAGTTGTACCGGGGGGGGGGGGTTCTCTGGGACACCTGGCACCAGCACCACAGTGGAAGGCAGACCTGATTTGCCATGAGTTATACCCCTCTTCATAGCTGAAGGAGGGCCTGGGGCCTGTTACACCACCTCTTCTTCAGAGTCAGGCTGCCTGTGGCACTTTATCATCAGTAATCACTTCGCGGGAGCTGCTTGTTTCCTGCTATCTGCCTTGTTGGAGATGATGTATGCGGATGAGATGGTGCAGCTCCTGCCCTCCCCAGCCATACAGCTTAGCTGCTGCAGGCAGCAAATGCCACATCTCACATGTTCACTCATGGGGATGCAGGAGCTAAAAGGAGGGGGACTCTCGGTGACGTACCCGGGAACCCACCTAAAGTCCAGCCCAGAGCAGGACCTGCCATGGGGGAGGCAGGGATGAACCAGACCCATTCAGAGTGTGACCTAGGATTCCCACAGAGCTGGGTTCAAATCCTTTCTGACCGAAGGCAAGTCACTTAGTCTTGAAACTCAGCTACAGGTGGGATAGCTAATTGATCTCATAAGAAATCAGTGGCAGGTTTCCCTGGTGGCGCAGTGGTTGAGAGTCCGCCTGCCGATGTAGGGGGCACGGGTTCGTGCCCCGGTCTGGGAAGATCCCACATGCCGCGGAGCGGCTGGGCCCGTGAGCCATGGCCGCTGAGCCTGCACGTCCGGAGCCTGTGCTCCTCAACGGGAGAGGCCACAGCAGTGAGAGGCCCGCGTACCACAAAAAAAAAAAAAAAAAAAAAAAAGAAATCAGTGGCAAGAAGCCTCCATAATGGGGGGAAGGGAGAGACAGTTTTCATTTTTCTGTGTGATACCCTGGTGGGCACTGATCTGAGGTGGGAGCTAGGATTTGAGGTAAAGATGGGATAGGAATTTACAGTAGCGATCCCAGGGCAGGCATAGGTGGCAGTGAGAAAGTTCCAGGAGGGAGTGACCTGCAGATACCATGAGCTTTGGTATCACGACCATGAAAGGGCATGGCCCCAGCCTCACCCCTGCTCAACCTCTAGCAGCTGAACCTGTCAGCAGACCAGCCCAGTCAGGGACAGGAGAAGGTTGGCTTTCTCCCCTGCCTATGGAAGATGCCTGGTGAAGTAGAGGGGGCCCCAGTCCCTGTGCCACCCTCAGGTTTTGGCACAGACCTTTCCTGTCTCCAAATGCCCACAAGAGCTGCTCTGCTGAATGGTGAGGCTTTGGGGTTCAGTCTTTATCCCCTGATGGGAGAAGCTATCTAGATACCAGGACAGGGCCCACAGCTTAGACTTTCCAAAATGGGTGGGGACCATCCATAATAAAAGTTCAAAGAAGTGCACACATTTATTGAAGTCTTTCCACGTGCTTTTTATATATTAACTCATTTAATTCTCATGAGGCAAGAACCACTTACCAATCCTCTGTTCAATGAATGGCCCTGAGCACCTACTAGGTACCAGGCTCCATTCTGGAGGCTCAGGACACAGCCATGAGTAGACGTTCTCCGTGACCCAGCCCCAGTCCAGACCTGCTCCTGGCAGGGAGGAAGCAAACAGCTTCAGTGCACCAGCCACCCAGACTCCCAGTCTCCTGAAAAAGGGCTCAAGGCCAAGTTTCACCCAGAGCACTCCTCAAACTGGCCCCACAAGCCAGGCCTATAATCTGGGCCTGCACCGCCATCTGCTGGTCACATTGGGAAGGGCTCCAAAGAGAGTACTCTTGCCTTCCTCCACCAAAGGAAACTGGTCCACTTACACACTGAGGCTTGGGCAGGGGAAAACTTGCGTGTGGGAACAGGCCTCCTGGGTCCCTCGGGCGGAGTGGAGGTGAGTGTGGTCTCTCTGGGGGAGTCATCCAGCAGCACCCTTGGCCTGGTGATCATCACAGAGCAGTCTGACAGATCCACTCCCGGTGTGAAGAAAGGGGGTATTCAGTAGAGAGGCAGAGAGGGTGTGGCACATAGGGCTGGCCCAGCACAAGGTAGGCACCCCATGTTTGTGGGGGTCATCTCCATCGCTAGTGTCATGGCTGTGAGGAAGCCCATCGTCCCTTACACCTTGCCCCTGCCCAGCCCAAAACGTCCATTGTGACCTTGTGCCCAAACCCAGCACAAGGCCCAGCACAATGAAAGCCTTGCCTTGCCCCTAGTCAGAAGTGATGTTGCGTCTCTTGTCACTTCCTAGAGAGGGGTGACTTGTTGCTGTCCTCGTCGCTGTTCTGGCTCACACGCTGCGTAGGACTCTTCTAAGGCCAGGCCCTTCTGGGTGCACCTCAGCCCCAGAGTCCAGCAGAGGGCCTGGTGTGGAGGAGTTGGGAATGGCTGAAGAGAATGAAAAAGTGGTGAGAGGAGGGGGAAGCTCTTTCTTCAGAGAACATTCTTACCTTCTTTGGGAGTCTTGGGTGTGAGCTCTGGGGTTAACCCAACTGAGGTAAAATCCAGGCCCTGTCGCATGCCGTTACCCTACTGCTCTGTGCTTCAGTTTCCCCATGTATAATATGAAGGCACAACTGGTGCCCATAGTCTGGGGTTGCTGGGGGATTTAAATGGGTTCTGATTTTGTCTGCAAGTGCCGCGGGAGGTTCACACACACACACTTCAGGTCTGAGCTGCCCACAGGGATTTACGGCAGGAATCCTGTCCTCCTCCTTCACCTGGGGCTTCAGAGCGTCACCTTATTGACTAGTTATCGAGCCGCTGCTAAGTCCTTTAAGTCTCTCATAATCTGGTGTTCTCAGCCTCCTCTGGGTAAAGAGCATCTGTGCGAACTTTGCCAGAGAGAGGCCCACACTCCCCTTGCTTGGCCTTCTGGGGCCTCCAGCCTGCTGGCATGGGAGTGAGTGGTGGTGGGGCGGAGGTTCGGTGTCTGCCGCCTGGTCCTGACTGAGAGGGGCCTGAGTAGCAACGCCAGGACTAGGATGAGGGGAATGAGGCACCCAGGGCACAGATTTGAGGAGACATTCACGTTCAGGTTGGTGCAAGTGTACTATCAGCGGCTGGGTGGCTCCTGACATTTTGAACCCTATGCTCCCTTTCACCTCACTCTAGTCCCTGCCCTGCCAGATGAGCCCCCATGTCAGGACCTGCAGTGTGAGGGCTGCTCTCCATGCCACATGGGGGAGAGGCAGGGGAGGAATCCGAGGCTGGGGCCAGAGGTGCACTCGGGGCCACCAAACAGGTGACTGGGCTGACGGTGGGGGACACGATGCCCTGCCAGATGAGCCCCCATGTCAGGACCTGCAGTGTGAGGGCTGCTCTCCATGCCACATGGGGGAGAGGCAGGGGAGGAATCCGAGGCTGGGGCCAGAGGTGCACTCGGGGCCACCAAACAGGTGACTGGGCTGACGGGGACAGGAAGGCCACCTGCAGTGCCTATAGATGCCAGCAGGTGGCAGCACAGGAGCACTTTGGAGGCTGGAAGGCCGATTGGGGAGCCAAGTGGGCCGTGCCTCCTGGGTGCCCCATCAGGCCCCAGCACCCTCCTGTTTCTAGGCCTTGTCTGACACTCCTTTCTCAAATGGCATAGAGGAAGAGCCAATCCCCTGGCTCTGAGCCTGATGACCCTAGTCTCTGGGTGCTAGAGGTCTTCCCCTGTAAGATGGGTGACAGTATACCCCCAAGAAGGACACTGGGAAAAAAGTGAGATTGTGCCTGGATCAGGCCAATCAAAGGTAGCAGTTACTGGGACCAGACTGTGGCCCTTGAGGTGGCCCAAGGCCCTTTCTGGCCATTGTCCAGCTGTGAATACCTGTGAATGGCTGTGGGGAACACTGACCTGGCCCTCCCTCAGTGAGCCGGTCCACTGTACCTGGCACGTGGCAGGAGCTCAATAAACCACACATCATTATTATTAATGTTATTATTATTGACACTGTTATTACAGCAGCCCCTTTATCTCTAGCTGCACTCCCGGGAAGTAGACCTGCCTACCTCTCCTAATGCAGGCCTCCAGGCCTCCAACAGAAGTACAGTAAGGGCTGGGTGGGTGGGAATGGCCAGGGTGAATGTCCCTCCTCTTCTGTTTGACCAGTGACAAGAGGACAGGAGGCCCATCAACCCCAAGGGCTGGGACATTTACTGTTGTCCCCTCTCTACATTCTCACAGGTCAGATCCCAGAGGTGGCTGGGTAGGAGAAGCTGAGGGGACTGGCTGGGCCTCAGCCTGGATGTCACTGGGAGCACTGGGGAAGCTCAAGCAGGTGGGCACATCCATCCATGTTGCCATCCAGGAAGGTGGGAGCTGGATTAGTGGTGTGAGAGCCTGGAAGACTGGGTGCTCCTTGACAGTGATCTGTGGGGCTTTGGCAGCCCCACGGGGGAGGTGCTGGTTCCCAGCGACCATGTATTAGAAGAACAGAGGGGTGCAGACAAGCACATGGCCTCCCATTCCGCACCACATATGTACACCTGGAGGAAATGGGGCTGGGATCCAGGCTGTCACAGATCCTCAAAGGGGACCTAGTCCTAGCCCTGGCCTTGGAAAGCTGGACTGAATCTATGGCCCTTTCCCCTGAAATACCTAGGCATAGGACACAGGACATGCCCAGCCTCCTATCAGGTTAAAGGGAGGTAGGAGCTTGGAGCACCTTGGGCCACGCTGGTAGGTGCAGGCTGTGTCGCTGTCCTCCATATCAAGCCTTGCCTGGGTCACATGAGCTGTGGGCTGTGGGCCTAGGATGTACCAGGTTCAAACCCCGGCCCCAGCGTGCCCTGCACCAGCTGTACACGGGGCCCTGGGCTACTCTCCCCTGGCTCCTCACTGATGAAACAGGAGTGAGACAGCCCACCTCCCCCAGCCATTGTGGGTATCAGCAACTCTGGCCTTTCAAGAGTGTCTTCTGTATGACCACAGATGCCCCTGGCTGCACTTGCCCCCTGTCCTGAGCCCTCAGAGGCCAGGAGGGAGGGGGATGCTCCTGGGGTTCCCTCATATATTCTCAGCCAAGGCCCCTCACACTGAGGCCTGCTGCGGGGTGCAGCTGGATAGGATAGGGTGGCAGTGTCTGCTCTCAGCCTCTGAACACCCCCAGGCACACTGGCTTCTCTTCCTGCCTTCTTTTTCATATAGTTGTAGACTTAGAGTGTGTTTGTGGATACACTTGAAACACACACACGCATACACACACACACACACACACACACACACTTTCTCTCTCTCTCTCTCTCTCTCTCTCTGTCTCTCTCATCCTTTCTTCCTATTTGACATCTGTTTCCTCCCATCTCAAATGGCGATGCAGAGACTGGGTTGGTGCTGGGCCCGCTGTGGGGCTCAGTGATGTTTCTGGAAGGAACCCATTGCAAGTCAGACTGCTCTACAGGAGTTTCTGTGCTCATCCCCACAGGAACTTTCCTTTACATTCTGAAGGTGTCTCTGGCATCTGCCTGCAGCCAGGCAACGGGATTATTGTATTCACTTTGGCTCGAAGGTGACACTTCACTTGATTAAACAAGATGGCCTCCTCTGAAGGCGGCCCTCCACGTCTACCCTCATACCACCCACTGTAACCGCCGCAGCTTCCGCCCAAAACTCCGGTCGCTACCTGTGAGGAGGGGTTTCATGCATTGATGTGCGTACAGGGCTGGGGGCCAGGGGAGCAGCTCCCAAGGGCCCCCTTGTAACAGTCACTACCAGGAGTAGTAATGGCAGGCGGGCAGCGCTGTCTCACCCCGTCTGCCTGGCTGAGGGCAGTGAGGAGCTTTCTGGTCAGTCCACCAGGCCCATGGTCACATGGAGGACACGTCACCTGGAACATTTTATCACAATGTTTATTGATCCCACTCTCTGTGGAAGACCTGGGAACTTTGGGGGGCATTTGGTCTTCCTCCAGGAGCGAGAGAGAACTAGAAAACAGAAGGTGGGTGGAAGGGAAGAGGGGGTGACGTGAGGGGACAAAGGAGGAGGAAGCGGCCCCCATCACCCAGAGAAAGCTGCCCTGTGTCCATCACCTAGCCAAACCCACCCACCCAGGACAGGGGTCTGGGGCAGGCAGTGAGAGAGAATGGGGACAGGGGTCCTCCCGGAGCCCCCATCCCAGGCTCTGGTCCCTGGGTGCTAGCCTTACTCTCTGGACTCCATTTTTAGGGTCCCCCAGACATTGGGTCCTCTGCAGCTCCCACATTCTGGGGCTGAGGGGCTATCCAACAGGATGGAGGTGCACAGCCCACACATCCTGTCTCCCCTCACCCTCAGAAATCCTGTCTGCTGAGGAAAGGAGACCCCTTCCCTAGACCAGGCTTGCCACTGACAGGTCCGGCTGTCTGACCCCAGTGTGGGAGGCCCATGGGGTGCTTGGGGCCCTCACTCTTACCCAAGGCCCTGTCCTGCAACCCCCAGCTCCAGCCCAGCCCTCCACCATGGGACTGGGGCTCACCCGCTCCTCGTTTCCACTTATGCTAGCCTGAAGGCTCAGTTCTTTAGCAGAGGGTCAGGATGTCACTTAAAGTCCTGGTTTGTGAGATTTTCAATGCTAAAATTGTGCAGTCCAGGGAAAACTAGGGCATTAGGTCACACTAGTGACCAAACCCTCCAAACCCTTCTGAACACTGCAGGTGGGTTCTCCACACAAAACCCTTGTGGCTTCCCAACACCACCCATCCCCTGCACCCCTGTGCTCTGGGAAAGACCACATTATTTTGTTCTCTTTTGTGTTTCACACCCAGCTCCTACGGGTCCTGAGGCACGGCACCTCCCCCTGGCCCTTGGGGCTCAAGCCCCCTCCCTCCTCTGGTCCCATAGGTCCTGTCCACTTGGCCTGTCCAACCAAGGGGATGGCAGGCATTGTGACCCCATTCCACAGCGGAGGCACGAGGCCCCAGAGCAGCCTTGAACTCAGGACCAGAGGCAACTCATTGGATAAGGTGGGCTTCCGCCTCGTAGCTGGGATCCAAGCGACCATGCCCCCCGCAGCCCCTCACCCATCCCACCCCTCCTGGGGTTTCACATCCCCAGTGTCACAGGCTCACAATCTCTTTGTGTAAACATCTTAATTACATCTTTAATGCTCTCACATGGAGATGCTATGACTTAAATTACAGCTTCTGTGCATCCTAAATTACCCACAGCCCTCCAGTTGGCTCAAATGCTAACGTATTTATAGCATCTTGAGGAGGAAATAAATCCAGAACCTTCCCCATGAAGTCCTCCTAGGCCCTCACAGCCTGACACCTCGCATTTGCCACCCTCACGTCCCCGCCAACCAGCAGAGGACAGTGACGGCGGCGAGGCTGGGCACAGGGGCGTGCGTCTGTGCCTGCTCAGGTGCACATGCGTGCCCAGCGGAGAAATGCCCAGCTCTTGGGGTCTGGCTTGACCCAGTGCCTTGCCCAGATGCCCCAGCCTGGCAGAATTCCTGCGGGGCATGGGGTGGGTGGACGATGGGTAGGTGGGTTGTGTGATCAAAACCCAGACTAGGTCTCTTAGGTCTGTTTTCCAAGGGGCTATCGCCACCCTGTTTCAGGCATTCAGAACTTCCCCTGCTAGCCTGCAGCTGGCGACCACCACCCCCCGACCAATAGTCTCTCCCCCAACACCAGGTCCCCGATAAACACCAAGACAGGGAACTGTTCCAGAAGCAGGTTACCTGGCTTTTAGAGCCCAGCGAAGGGATGTGGTAGGCAGTGGACCCTTGCCTTTGCTTCCCTCTCCTTTCAGTCCCTGAACACTGAAGGTGTAGAAGGTGGCCCACTTAATGTTCCTCTACACACCATGGGGTGGGGGTTGGCTTGGAGGGTGGAGCCAATGCAGGGGTCTCCATCCTGCCCCCTGTGCTGGAACAGGCACATGTCTGCAGGTGGGCACCTTCATGCACATGCAGGAGGCCTTCCAGCAGGTCTCGGCACTGCATCCCTCCACACCTGCTCCCCCACCTCCCTTCCCGCTCAGCTCTCATCCTAGCTTGGGCCCAGCCAATAGCCGACCACCACGGAGGGGTGGCTGGAAGACCTCATGGATCCCTGTGATATGGACTGACCTTGGGTATGAGCAGCCCTCCTCCTGGCATCTTTGCCCGCTGGGCAGTTTCAGCTCTATCCCTGAGCATCTCCCAGGGTACCACCATACCATGTGCCTGAGACCGGGATGGCTGCCTCTCCCCACCCCAGAGGAGACTCCAGATTCCAAAGATATGTCTCTCCCTGATGGATGGGAACCCCACTACTCTCCTTCCCTTCCCCCTCCCATCCCACATCTCCCCCCATTTCCTCCACATTAGAGGAGCAGATCCTGATGTGAGGGGTCTGGGAAGGGCACAAGGAAGCCAGCCAGCATAAGGAAGCCTTATGAGGGATGCTCTGCATTCCAGGGCCCTCAGGTCAGGGGATATCAGTGGCCATATGCCCAACCTGGCCAGGGGCCTCTTTTAGAGCCTGGAGGGTCAGCAGCTGGGTCCTCAAAATAGCTGAGGCCTTGGCAGGGCAGGTCCTGAGAGGAGGTCCTAATGATCTCGGAGTGGGCAGCTGAGGGCACTGTGGCAGGTGTCTTCATCAGAGGTCCAGGCCTGTCCCTGGGCTCCTCACGCGTGGATGGCATTGGCTACATCGGTGAACACCAGCCGGCTGGGCCTCTGCATTGGGCCCTGAGAGGGGAGAGTGGTCTGCAGAGAGACAGTAAGGGGCATCAGGGACCTTGACCAAGGCCATGCACTCTCTGGCCCAGTCCCCTCCACCCTCTGGTGCCCACGTGCGCTTGGCACCAGCTATGTCTTCTGCCTGGAATGCCCTCCCACGAGCTCAGCCAAGAAATACGACCTGGCTCAGATGACTCCTCTCCCCAGCCATCCCCAGCTTGCCCTGCCACCTCAGCCAGTTGCAGCACTTAACCTAGGTCCCAGGGCCTGGATTAATTATGCGTGTACCGACCTCTCCCAGCAGAGGGTGTTCACCTCTGTACCCCAAAGCCCCAAAGCCCCGGCACAGGGGCTGGCACAAGGGAGGAAAGGGAGGAAACAACCGTCAAATAGTCAGTAGTCCCAGAGCTGGGTGGACCAAGGTTCTCAGTCCAATTTCCTGAATATCCCAAGGGGGAATGAGTCCTGATCCAGGTGACAAAGAACTGGTAGCAAAACCAGGGGACTCCCAGCCTGGACTCTTCCTAAGCCCAGTCTCTTAATTCTGCCACTGTGGAGCCAGGTTCCCTAGCAACCTGTGCAGTCAAGGCAAGGAGGGATGCAAAGGGGCATCATGGGTCAGGGGGAGACCAGGCCTCCTCATGGTGCTCTGGCCCCTGGGGATTTCAGGGACTGGTGGCAAGTGGCCAGGCAGCCCAGTGACTCTGGCAGGATAACCACACAGGTACCCAACACTTTGGACATGGGAGGTGAGTCCGGCTAGGGTCTGCACCTGCCTGGGGTCTGCCAGCTACTAGGAACCCACCAATCTACTCAGAGGTGCCACTGCCCCAGAATCTGACGCCAGTCACAACCCACACAGGACTGGGATCTCAGGAAGCAGAAGAACCCAGGGTCTCAGCCCCCCAACAATCCCTCCCATGAGTCTTCTCCTGCTTTCCCCCTAGTTTGAGGGGGCATACCTGAGGCAAGAATCAGGATTTTCACTTGCAGATGAGAAAACTGTGCCTCAGAGAGGCCAGTGGAGCTTCCAAGGTGACCAGGCTATCGGGACAGAGCCAGGTTGGATCCCAGGGCTGCCCTGGCCTGGCCTTGTGCCGTGAGTCTCTGGGTGGCCGAGGAGCAATTCTACTAGTTTCTAAACAAACCTGACAAAATCCATATACCCGATAGCTGCCACCTGACCACATGGCAGGTGCTAGAAAGCTACACGGGAAAGGAGGGAGGGTGTGGGTGGAAGAGCCACATACAGGCTGCAGGCTGGGTGGAGGAGCCTGGTCAGTGCCCACCTTGGCCTGCGTGGCCTGCACAGCGGTGGTGGCCTGCACGGAGGCAGTGTCCCGCCCATGCTCCAGCAGCTCCTGCTCCAGTTCATCTTGCTCCTCCGCGGGGTCGAAGTTGTACATAGGCATGAGCTGGTGGCGCAGCTTCTCCAGCCTGGGGGGTGGGGGCAGACTGCTGCAGGCAGGGCAGGCCCTTCCGCTCCCACCAGCCCTCCAGGTGCTGCCTGCTGACCAGCTGACACCACCATGTTTAGGGTCCTAAAATTTCCCCCAGGATTCAATGAAAGACATTTTTGCACATACAGTACTAGCTCTACCCCTTGGATGGGTGGCCTGGGAGTGATAGTTACCCACTCCTGGAACCAGATGGGGCCACGGGCCACAGAGCTATCATCCATGAGAGCCATGGGGACTGCCTAAGCCAGGGCCTTGTGCGATCCCCAGCCTCTGAGGGGCCGGGGTGGGGAAAGGGGAGTCAGTGGCCATTAGCTCAGGGCAGCAGGGCAAGGGTGGCTCAGCCCTCCCCAGGGGAAAATGGTTACCCCCAACCCCGAGTGGGCAGAAGAGGCCCTGACTCCCTCACTAGTGAGAGGGACCCTCATGGTGGAGGGATTCTCCTTTCCCACCCACGTCCCCTGGAGTCCAGCCCAGCATTGCCCACGGGCTGGAGCCTTGGGTGGCAGCTGGGGAGTTACCTCTTCTTCTTCCTGATGTACAAAACCTGCAAGAGAAGGAGCAGCATCAGATGGCCAGGAAGGGAGGCCCTAATCAATCCAGCAGCCCCTCAGGACAGGGGACACGCTGAGGCTGGTGAACGGGAGAACTATAGGTCCCCATGTCCTCAGCGACCCCATCCCAGGGACACATACATCCTAAATTTGTGCTTCCATTTGACGTTTATTAGATGCTGACAGTGCCCGAACTCAGAGGTGGGGAAA
>NC_041231.1:42157052-42157730 GCF_002837175.3 Physeter macrocephalus | reverse complement strand
CTGGGCAGTTTCAGCTCTATCCCTGAGCATCTCCCAGGGTACCACCATACCATGTGCCTGAGACCGGGATGGCTGCCTCTCCCCACCCCAGAGGAGACTCCAGATTCCAAAGATATGTCTCTCCCTGATGGATGGGAACCCCACTACTCTCCTTCCCTTCCCCCTCCCATCCCACATCTCCCCCCATTTCCTCCACATTAGAGGAGCAGATCCTGATGTGAGGGGTCTGGGAAGGGCACAAGGAAGCCAGCCAGCATAAGGAAGCCTTATGAGGGATGCTCTGCATTCCAGGGCCCTCAGGTCAGGGGATATCAGTGGCCATATGCCCAACCTGGCCAGGGGCCTCTTTTAGAGCCTGGAGGGTCAGCAGCTGGGTCCTCAAAATAGCTGAGGCCTTGGCAGGGCAGGTCCTGAGAGGAGGTCCTAATGATCTCGGAGTGGGCAGCTGAGGGCACTGTGGCAGGTGTCTTCATCAGAGGTCCAGGCCTGTCCCTGGGCTCCTCACGCGTGGATGGCATTGGCTACATCGGTGAACACCAGCCGGCTGGGCCTCTGCATTGGGCCCTGAGAGGGGAGAGTGGTCTGCAGAGAGACAGTAAGGGGCATCAGGGACCTTGACCAAGGCCATGCACTCTCTGGCCCAGTCCCCTCCACCCTCTGGTGCCCACGTGCGCTTGG